>NC_056734.1:659036238-659118738 GCF_019279795.1 Protopterus annectens | reverse complement strand
GCATGTGTTATGCTTAATGTTCAACTGTTGGAACTCTGGTGTGTTGGGTTAATGGGAATATTACTACATGCTGTTACAACTAATTTGGAATGCTGTTGGCTGTTACTAACCCATATTGTCATTAAATCCTCCTAAACATAGAATGTATGGGAAGGCCGGTCCCAGTGGACCCACCTGTTCCACCTCAGCTGGCGATGGCATCTGGCACCAGCAGGTCCGGTGCCCAGCCCGGGACCTCCTCCTCCGTTGGCTCTATGCCACCTTCAGGTGGAAGCGCTGCTGGGGATGGGGCTCATCCCCGCATGCAAGCGTGGCCAGAGGAGGGCCACCTATCACCCTCCAAATGCTCCGGGCTGTGGTGCATAGGGAGATCCAGCGTTCAGTCGCTGATCCTCTACACCAGCTCGAAGCAAAAGTGGCGCAACTCATGGGTGAGCCTACCCCTCCTACACAGCCCCCAGCACAGCCACCCTCTGGGATGTGAAGGTGCAGTGGTGACTGCCCATGGGTGGGGATCTCACTCCCACTGTTGCCATCTGTGGGCTCATGGGCTTGCGATTTCCAAACATCCTTCCCTGTCAATGGTGTTCACCCACCCCATGTGTCATATTCTGCCCCTGTATGCATCTTGTTTGTCTTGTCTGTTTACCTCCCCAAACTACCTCCCCAAATATACCTACTTTTCTTACCCCACATTCCACTCTCACCTGAAAAAAAAAAATGGGCAATCTGCTCCCACAAAAAAATTACGCCCCATACATAGCTGCCCATTTTGCACACATGTCTGCTGGACAGATAAACTGATATTTAATTGGCAGTACAACATACTTTGTTGTCCTCACCCGTCTCTCAAGGGTGGCAGGTTTCAAATTTCACTCCAAATTTCTAGTATATGCACAGCTGTTGCTGTTAAAGAAATGGGCAGCTATGGACCTTCCCTACACCCAACCTGCACATTCCTAGCTGTTTACCCTACTGTCTTTTCCTCTTTGTGCCCCTTTTTCACCACTTTCCTATCTTCCCATTTTCTTTTCTTTCAAAGAAATGAGTGCGGGGGTTAGCGGGAATAAGCACTATTAAGCAGTAGTTAGCAGGTTTGCGCAAGTGTGCACTTGTGTGCGCATAGCTAAGCATAGCTAAGCATTGCGCAAACCCACACAAACCCACTTACAACTGCTTAAAGCAATGGAGTACATATTTCATGATGCATTAGCATGATATATACCTCCTGTGGCTAGGTGGTGCATTGTGTCACATATGGTGTGCAATGTACTGTTGTATAGTCTTACATACTGTTTTAACTTTGTTGCTGTGCAAAACATGGTTTGATATATAGAGTGCGCCAGGCACTGTCAGGCAGTTGTGGGTTGGGAACTATGTGGTATTGAAAGTGTGTATCTTCTGACAGCAAATAGGTTGCTATATATGGCAGTTAATTGATATCTGTACTTTAGAATGTTACATGTGCCACATGACCTGCTCACACATATTGTTTCATTGTCTTCCAGGGTCATGTCCCACCATCGTAATCCCGCCTATAGCACGGCGGAGGAAGAACAGATCACAGTGAGCCTGGTGCAGCACTATGCCCTGCTGTTCTCCAGAACCAGCCAGGACCAGCATGAGCAGACTGCGCTGTGGCAAGATCTTGTCCATAGGGTAAATGACATAGGCATGCATAACTGGACATATGATCAGGTACGCCATCACTGCAGTGATTTAATAAGACATGTCTGGCAGCATGCATCTGATATCCGCAGACAACAGCTTGCCACAGGTGGGAGGGTAGCCATCCACCCCCCCTCACCAGAGTGGAGGAACTGGTCCTGAGCCAGGTGGCTCCTGGCCAACAACAACCACAACAAGTAACATGTGTCATCATGGAGGCCGGAGCCACCCAGCAAGTTGACATGGAGCATGCAGGTAACATGGCATAGCTGTAGACTACTGTTACCTCTATTGGTACAACATACTTATGTGAGATGTGTCCTGTGTAGTTAGATGACGTGGTGCAAAGTGTTGTGCAATACTAATAATTAGGAATATAATCTGTAGGCCTGTGACTGTCAACCGTTGTACTACTGTAAGATTGCAAACACACAGTAGCAATGCCACAGTTGTTGCCACTGACAAAGTGTCTCGTATCCTTGTAGGTCCCTTTGGTGTGACAGCAAGGCAGCAGACCCATGCTGATGAGTGTGTTCTACCTTTAATATTGCTAATTAAATGTGCATGTCACAGGTGAGGTGTAGGCCATGTACACGTAACACACCTATGCATAATGCATGCTGTGCATGTTTGCTGTGAAACTAGGCACATCCCAGTAACATGGGTAGCTGCCTAAAACACATACAATACACAGAGCATCCCACACAATTGTGGCAACACTGTAGTGGACATTGGATAGGCAGAGTTGATACACATGCACACAACATACACAACTTTGTCATACGCAGTACACGTTAACATGCTACACATGGCGTATTCAGACACCCGCTGTAAGGTCACACTACAGTATCCCAAACATCATCCACACAGCACACATAATATACCTGAGGGGTAGATGCCTCACATGTGGCTGTGCGACACTCTTCAACACATAACACATCCATGTTAGGCAATGCCCCCTATTGTGCACCTTACAAATCCATGTAACAACTGGCTGTGAAATGGTGAATGTAGCCATGGTACTGCAGTTCTGGTACAGCATGGTATGTGCTGGTCTGGCACACATTAGTAGCCTTGAGTGATGACATGATGCTGCATGATGATGGCTCAAGGTAGTACACCCCATCCAGTTACAGTGACCACAGTACTACACATAGCATTACCTGCTATGCACCTCAATGTTGTGTGTGTGTGCAAACATAGGCACCAATAAACAATATGCATAGCAATCACCATTTGTACAAAGTGACACATATATGTCTTGTAATGCTATAGAGTGCATAGGTCACATGACACACACTGTGTCTGTGTGATGTTTAATGTTGCAGTTGTGTTATAGCATGCCATGTCATGTCTGGCACTGGCATGTCCACAATATGTCCTACACTCACCATAATCACCGTACAATGGCTATGTTGAGCAATGGTATTCCATCAGGTATACATGCACCACTCATCCTGTGTGTATACATAGCATGCATGTGCTAAACCTGTGTCCACAATTATCTGCTAAAGACACAAATGCTCTAATCAGAAATGGATATCTGTGTGACACACAGATACACATCCAGCCATGGTATGTATACCTGTGAGAGATGGTGCACAGGACATTGCAGAGCTTTTAATACTTGCACAGCAATGTTGTGTCCATGTACACAGTGCGTTCCAGGGTAAGGTCAATCACTGAACAACAACCCACATGCATCAAAGACATGTATAGTGTTATTGGCAAGGGCTGTCAACACCCGCATTGCATGCTGTTGGGAAACACATGTCCTGTATGCTGACACGTGTGATATAACTGACTTGTGATACTGTACCCCACCATCACCCGCTATTGAGTATGTTCTGGATTGATGGTGGTGGGTGTTTGTGTGTGTGTGTGTGTGTGTGTGTGTGGGTGTGTGTGTGTGTGTGTGCGTGTGTGTCTGTTTCAGTGAGGAGTGTATTTGTGTGCATGTGTGCATGTGTGCATGTGTTCATGTGTTCATGTGTGCATGTGTGCTAATATCATGTACAGGTCGTAAAATGTGTTTCCTGTCTTCCTCTCACAGGTGCTGACTTAGGGCTGGTTCACTGCAGCAGGGAAACTGATGTCACTGAGCAAAATAGTGATACTGATGATAGCTGTGTTGAGGCACAGGCATGTTCACCAGGGTCTGTCGTTGGGCCATCAATCGACAGTACACAAGTGTCCACCCCATCCATGCACACAGTCATACTGCCAATACATCCATCACCAATGCCCTTAGCTGAGGGACAGCATACAGTCGGCATTGGCCAGGACAGTGTGGTATCCATGGAACATGCATCCCGACACAGCAGCCATACCCAGATGTTTGGAAGGGTACCACATAGGCAGATGTCCAGGGGTTCTTGTCGGAGCACTGCTGCTCATCATACCACTGGCAGACATGCCACCAGTCTTACAACCTTACACATGTTCCAGGCTGTCATGGAGGCACAGGCACATATGGAATGGTACACCAGACAGGGACTAAGGGCACAGAGGGCACATAACACTGCCATCATTGACAGTATCCATGACTTAGCAGGTGCCATCCGTAATTACACCGAGGTCACTGATAGACATTGGGGAGAGACATTAGATGTCCTCCGCAATGTCATGTCGATGTGACAGGACAGTGCGGGATAGTTGAGTCATCGACGTGGACATATGCCACCAACATCAGCAGCTGGCAGTCACTGCGGACGTCCATCAAGTCACAGCCACTGCCGTAGTGCCAGTACCAGCCCCAGCAATGTTGGGGGGGTTGTCCATAGAACGTACTGGAAGACCACGTGCACGTGGGTCTGGACAGTCCCGGCAGGGACTTGGGTCCAGTGTACATACATCTACCTCTGGGGATAGTACCCAGTCTGGATTAGTACCTGATAGTGTCAGTAGCACCCCTGCCAGGCACAGGTACCATATCCGTGGCCAGAGATGGTGATCTGTAAAGCCTGGCAGGTAGAGTCTGTGGCTGTCCCACAAATACCCATATATGGCGGCCACATGGTGGAACTGTGTGCATGCAGGCACACACACACACATAAACCAGACACCTAGGGCTGGCCCATAGCAGTGCTCTTGCCCCTCACACACACACACACACACACACACACACACACACACACACACACACACACACACATACCCGTCGATTAGATGGCTCACTGTAGGCCTCTGGCAAACCAACAACACACCCTGTGCATATGATGAAACCTGTACCACCTCCTGTCATCTGTAACATCGATGCAGGAACAGGCTACCATGGTGCTGATGCACAGGGTGACTTTATAGCAGTATAGCAATGTTAGCATGTTGTCAGCAGTAGAGTGTAATGATATGCTTGAAGGTGTAGCTGAGCAGGCATGATGCATTGAAGCTATGATTGTCAATGTAGTATTGTTAACACCAGGGCTAGTTCCAATAGTGTATTGCCCGCCCATGTGCCACTTGGCTGATGTGTGTAGTATTGGCAGCATGTGTTAGAGAGTGGACAGTATGTGTGGGATGTGTGTAGCACAGATTTGCAGGTGTACATTTGTGAACATGGTTCATAGGTTCATAGGTTCATACTAGGCTATCTGCCCTAGGGCATTTATAAGCCTAGCCAGAGTGTGTTTTGCTTTCACCACCCATTTTAAATTAAAATTTTGCTATGGTGGAGGTGCACTGTCTGCATGTACGTGCATAGTGGACACATGGGCAGGGTGACATGCCCTGTATTACACAGTGTTAACACTCCATAGTTTCTATTGGTGGCCAGTATGCATTGTACTACACACATTTCAGAACCTGACTACACATGTGTGTATGACATGGTTTGACGCTGTGCTGTGGGTGATACTGTTACTATCTGTCATTGTTTTGCATTCTGGTAGTATACATAACTTTAACAGCCTGACCATAACCAATCGTTATATGATGTCTTGACAACTGACTCACAGATGTAGGAAACACAGCAACATTTGGATCCTTCAGGTACTATACTATGCCAGTAATCAGTGGTATTCACCTACACCCATTACTGAGACCACTCCTGTTTGGCATAGAGGCACAGTCAACTAATCTAAGAAGGGTGGCGAAAGCCAAACACACTCTGGCTAGGCTTGTAAATGCCCTAGGGCTGATAGCCTAGTATCAACCTATGAACCTATATAGCTCTCTTAGGTACAAGCAATCACAGTAGGGATATGTCCGTCCACATCTGGTAATGCATACTGTGGCCTATAATGCATTCTCCAGATGAAACACACATCCTCCACAAAGGTATCATACAGACAGATGCCTGTTGTCAAACCCATGCTGTAAAGCTATAAGCCAAACTAAGCATAGTAATCCACCTTTACGGAACATATTATCCCCACAGTACCACATAGGTAGTAGCCACCAACAAGATGAACAGATACCGATGTGTACATGCAACTGAGTGTTACGTCATTTCTCTTTTGATAATCACATTTCCAAAGGTATTTTGAAATCCATCAGTGGACCACATAAGCAATAAGGGGTCTGCATGCATATCCACAAAAGTTCTTGTACACCGGTAATGAATAGTCATCATTGACAGACTTTGCTGCGTTTGAACAGGTCTGACATATACCTCGGCCATAAACCCTCACTCACACATTTCAGTAGAAACTGTAATGAGTGTGTGTGACATGGATGACCTAGGCTAGGGATCACTGCAGTGGCTGGCCTTGTCACAAGCATACAGATGTGACCTAACATCTGGGAAGCAGCAGCACAGTCTGGCAAAGATGACAACTCTGTTCTTGGAGAAAGCAGGGTTCCCACACATGCAATAATTGAGGTAACATGTACGTATATGTATTTGCCACACAGCTAGCTCACGTGTGCAATGCATACTGATATGTCATACAGTAGTAAAAGCAAAATCCATAACACATTGACCAACAGTGTCACACACATACAGTACACACACTCACCAAGTGCAGGATTCAAACCCCTACCTAACTACTTCATGATAATAGATGAATATGCATTAACACAATGCACTATACACATTACTGGGAGGTCTTTTTTCCACAGGTATATTTGTAGGATGGTGACATCATCAGACTTGACAAAGATTAGTTTACCACTTTTAAGGTGTTTTACAACTCTCCTAAAAGGTTGATTTTTCCCAAGGAGACCCCCCACACACACATACTTGTCAAGTGCTGGAGTCAAACCCCTACCTAACTACTTCATGACACTTGAGGAGTAAGTATTAACATGACGTGCTATACACATTACTAGGAGCTCTTTGTTCCACAGATATATTTGTAGGATGGTGACATCATCAGACTTGACAAAGAATAGTTTACCACTTTTAAGGTGTTTTACTACTCTCCTAAAGGGTTACTCCTTCACCAGGAGACCACACACAAACACACATACACACACACACACATACTTGTCAAGTGCAGGATTCAAATCCTTATCTAACTACTTTATGATACTACAGGAGTACGCATTTACACGTCACGCTATACACATTACTGTGTGTTATCCTTTCCACAGGTGTATTAGTAGGATGGTGACATCTTCAGACTATACAAAGTGGGTTACATTAGGTGACATTAGGTGGGCTACATTGAAGGAATGTCTAAACACTTTGGCCATGTGATCATCAAAGGGGAGTTTACTATCTACCTGTGTCTCCAGGGCCATAATGACTTTCTCTGTACATACTGGATTACCACCTTCGTAGTAATTTGTGTGCACTTTCTTTTACCCAAAGGGGATGACTATGCATTCTTTGCCATTCAGCTTGAGGGCATTGTTTTGACACCAGGTATCTGTCTCTGTAAGACACTTCTGGAGGATGTCTGTGTCAGCTGTACAGTCGATTATGGACCACAGTTACCATTCATCTGCAAACCTGTTGAGCCATACACCTCCCGTGCTTGCCTGTACCTCTGAGCAGTATCTACTGAACAGGTGGGGTCCCAGGACCAAGACCTGTGGGATGCCATTTGTGGCTGTCTTAGAGTTGGACATGGCACCTGCAACTCTGAACATGTGTGTTTGGTCTGTGAGCCACTTGGCCACCCATCCTGTGACATAGCTGCTAATGTTCAAGCTGGTACGCTTGTCCATGATGACAGAGTGGGGAATGGTGTAAAAAGTCCTTTGTGAGGTCCAAGTGGGCTGTGTGGACTACTTTCACCTCCTTCTATGTCCTTGGTAACTGTTTAAATAAGTCAACTAGGTTTAGGAGCCAGGATCTGCCTTTAACAAGACGAAGTTGTGTAGAGTCCAGTGTTTGGAAGTCTCCAATGTCTCATTTCATGGGTTCCATGACAATTTGCTCAATAGCTCTGTAGACCAGGCTGAGTAGACATATTGGGCAATGGTTTCCAGGTTCTGTTGTGGCACCCCCTTTGTGGAGCTGGATGACTGTTAGTGTATGCCATTCTTTGTTTACATAGCCTGTGGTACGCTTGAGTCTGGACAGTGAATGTAGGTGAGGGTGTAGTTCCTTATGGGCCTAGTGTAAGACGCAGCCTGGGACACCATCCAGTCAAATTGATGCTGTGTTCTTAGCTTTGGTGAGGGCTGTCTTTACCTGCATGTCCATAACATCTGGGGCTCTGCATCCTTCTGTGATGGACACAGGCCCTTTTGGGGGTGATGGGGGGAAGTTTACACTGAACTTGTTCCCCTGGATGTGGGCAATAAAAGTTGATTTGGTGTATTTCTTTCCTTTTTTCAGTAGCTGACAGTATATTTGGAAGTTGACAGCTACATGTTTGGTATAGCTACCGAAGGCTTTGTGGTTGTTATTCTTACATTCCTTGGCTGTTTGTCTTTAGAAACTGTCCTTGGATTATTTTATGAGCGATCATTGTTTCTTCCTGATAATGATCAGTGATGCCTTTCCTTTAGTGAAGTTGGATCTATCATGTGTTCGTTTCCTCCTTCTGTTGCCTAGCTTATTTATGGCCAACAACCACCTGATTGTTTTCCTATTTTTGGAGGAGTGCATCTTGGTTTTCTTTGTGATGTCTCATTCCATGCATCCCTGTAGATGCTCATAGGATGCACTTGTAAATGATTCTGCAGATTGTATACCATTATCCTATAGCAAGAGGTCTTCAGAACGTTCTACTTTGGTCTTGGGAAGTGTGCAGTTTGCTTTTGCAAATGTCTTCACAGTGGTTTCATTGACTGGGTGGGGGGGGGACAGGATGTGGATGTCCAGTGTGATTACTTAATGATCTGATATTACCAGAGAGGGGTTTATCTCTGTTGTGGAACACTGGTACCCCATGTTGGTGATGATCATGTCCAGTATGTTGTCACCTCTAGTGGGCATGGTGACCAGCTGTTCCATGGTGTTAGGGTTTATTGCTCCTAGTTTGCAGTCCTCCATAAACTTCAGTAGCCACAGACCTTCCATGTTAATGTTTACTTCAGGGAAGTAGATACTGCACAGCCTGGGAAGTTATCTAGTCCCATGGCTGCTGTGATACTGGCTTTGGAGAGTGTTTTTTACCTGTGCAGCCATGATGACAGCAACTTTGCAGTCTTACATTATAGAGATGTGCTCTTTCATGGGTGAGAGGGGGGTAAAGTTAACACTGATTCTATCTGCCAGGATGTTGGCAATATCAGTTGGCTCTATAAATTTAGTGCCATTGAGCTGTAACTCAGAACAGATCTGAGTGTAATCATGACATGGACCTGTCTGTTGGACAGAGATCTCCTGAGTAGACAGTATGCAACAGAGTACAAATTGGGTTACATTCAGTGTTGTTGCATGGGGCAACTATTTGAGGCCAGTAATCCTCTTGTTAAGGTACTTCATTGGTCTTTCTAGCTGCTGAACGTGCCTAGTCAGATTCATTGCAAGTGTGTTGTGGTACTTTCTGACAGGTCTGATGACTGCTGAGTAGTGGGAACCTCCTTTGACCTACATGAATAGACCTTGTCAGTTTGTGTGAAAATATAGCATGATTTTCCAACCACTTTGTGAATGTGTTTCTGGAAGCAGAGATGACTATCCACATTTGTCCATAGATCCCTTGTTATCACATCCGTATTTAGCCTAAGTGTGTGAGCATGCCCAGTATGACCTTTCAGTGTGATGCTGAATGAAATCCACTACATTTGTTGGAGTGTGTGAGCACGCCTGGTATAGACATTTATACTATATGTGTATGGTAAATCAAGTTGTATATTTACAGCAGGGCTCACCTTTGTGTCATAGATCAACAGGGATCATGCTGTGCCTGCAGGGCTTCCAAGAGACACTTTGCATAGACCTATCAACATTTCTACATACAGGGGGTAGCTATTCTTTGTACATTTCTACCCGGGGGCACACCTGATTGTTACTGTGGGTGTACATAGTATGTGGGTTTCACCTGACACTTATACACATTTGCTATGCCTGCACTGCTATGTACAGGACACCATTTCAGTCTGTACTGTTGCCTATCGTACTGGTTTAAGGCATACTACTGTACTACAGTTCTTAGCATCCAATGTCACATATATTAGCTTGCGACTTCATAGCCTACACAACCCAGATCACACCGCCTGGTCTGATGTTCTCTGTCTGCATAGGTGTGTGGGAGAGGTTACCCATTTGCCTCTTTAAGGCCATGATAAAGCATTTCTTTGTGTTTGCATTAGTGTACAATTGTCCTGCTGTGTCTGTGCCACTGAAATGCTATCATGGCTTAGTGGTTCAGTACTGTGACTATAGTGCACAGTATCCTGGGTTTGAGCCCTATCACTGCCTTTTATTTTCATACTGGGCAGACCAGATGGCTTAAGGAACAGTAAAGCAGATATGAGCATGTTTAACTGCCCGACCTTGCCCAACATTGGACGAGCAATTTTGTTTACATATACTAGATATTGGTAAAAGCTGCTTAGCACTGCTTTATATTGCTTAAAACATGGCAATCATGCCTCAGGTGGTGCTGCAGGCCTGCCTATGTTGGATGCACATACTACACTCCCTACACATGTTTGGAAACAGGTAGTGTCAAGTTAGGCATCCCTTTTATTTTATGTGTGAGTCAGAGATAGGTATCATTTCCAGGGTTCCTACTGAGCTATGTACTATGCGTTGCCTCTTTGCCAAGGCCAAGGCATACTGGGCATGCCTCCTTCTGCTTACTGGGGCAGGCTCAGGTTGTTCCTCTTCCAAGTCATGCTGTGCCTGTGCAGGCCTTGGCAACGGTGGGGGGCTGTTTGGCCCTGCCCCATGCTGTTCCTGCTGCAGCTGTTTTCGCAGGATCATATTGTATAGCATGGCACATACCATGACAATTTGGGTACATGTAGTTGGTGAGTACTGCAAGGCTCCACCAGATGTGTCCAAGCACCGGAACCATGACTTGAGCATCCCAAACACATGCTTGATTACATTTCGTGTTTATGCGTGTGCCTCATTATGAAGTTCTTGTTCAGGTGTGTGTGCATTTCTGATGGGTGTCATTAGCCACTGCTCCAGTGCATATCCAGCATCCCCCACTAGGTGACCGTCAGGGATGTCCCCATTGGCAAATGTCTGGTACAGCTGCGACAGATGCCAGATATGGGAATCGTGGTAGCTTCCAGGGCAGCCAGCACACACATTCAGCATTATGCCCAGGGCATTGCACACGACCTGGCAGTTGATGGAGTGGAAGCCCTTGCGGTTGATGTAGGCCCTACCCCGCTCACCAGCTAGTGCTTTGATGTGTATGTGCATGCAGTCAATTGCACCCCCTACCTCAGGGAATTCCGCTATTTGATGGAAGAGATGCATATTGCTGGCCAATACCTCATGGGAATTGGGGAAATATACATGATCACTGACATGTGCTGACCTGGCATTCAGTAACTGGTGCAGTACCCTGGATGCTGATGCCTGTGAAATCCCCATCATATTACCAGTTGGTCTCTGGAAGATACCTGTTGCTAGCATGCTTAGGCCAACACATACCTTGGTTTCCACTAGGATGGGTTCCCCTCTGTTGGTTCTGTGTGTGAGGTGTGGCCTGCACAGCTCAACAATTTGCTGCAGGAGCTCTCTGTCCACTCTATAGCGCTCCACTATCTCCAGCTCATGTAGCCCCTGGTAGCTTAACCTGGGTTTGTACACTCTTCTCCGTCTCCTCACTATGGGTTGCTCAGCAGCATTCGCAATGGCACCACCCTCAGCATCTTGCACATGTTGCCTTATAACAGCAATGGCAGCCCCTAACATTTTTTGTCTCAGTTAAGCTTTTTAAGTTTTCACTTCTCTTTGTTGACTGCAGTGTCACAGTGTTTCTGAGAAAAACATGGGGGGATGTTGTTTGCAGAGTTTTAAGTGCTGGGCTGGGCTAGTGTACTGCCTGTGTAATTGGGTGATTCTGATTGATTTCACCTGGCAGCTCTGCTAGTTCTCCTTGGTTAACTTCCTACTACTACTTTTCCTTCCTTTTCCCTTTCTGTTTCCACAGGGGGCAGTGCCGCTCAAACAAGCGCAAACACGTGCACACGAGTGCACACGCACGCACACAGGCTTACACAGGCTTAGGCGGGTGCACATCTGTGCACACAGGCTTAGACAGCCTTACACAGGCTTACACGGGCACACACACACAGGCTTACACGGGTTTACACGCACGCGCATATGCGCACACACAGTGTAAGCAGCTTTGCAAGAAACTTTAGTGATAGCCACGGCGTACACATTCAGTTTCTGGGTTTCAGGTTAGACAACTGTAGACACGCCTCTTCCAGTCCTGAGTAACTCACAGCAAACACATGCCACTCTGCTCCAATAAGCTTACAGTCTTTTTGATACATACCCCCTCATGATGTCACCGATCTTCTACTTTGTTACTCCCCTAATCCTACTCTTACACTCTAGGGGCATGGTTCACATGGCAGGGAAAATTGGGATTCACTATCCTTATACTCATTTGCATAGGATTGCCTACTAATGCTTGATTACATCTCTCAGACTGAGCTTCCCCCCTTAGCAACCACTACTCAGTAGCCATGTTGTCTTCAGCCTGCCATTCACTTGCATGGCAGATAAATATTTTGAATATAATCCCTATTTGTGGCTTTTATTTTTTTTTTCTGGTTTTTAGTGCCCCACACATTTGCGCCATGCTGCGCTATGCTTAAACATCGGAGATCGAGGAAAAAAAAAAAGATTATTTTTTTTATTATTTTGCAACTGATAAAAATGCCAATGGCTGTATATTTGGCCATTGGCATGCTTCCTCAACTGGATGCATACTTTATTTTGAGCTGTCATAGCTCTGTTTTACTATTTGCAGAACGGTACTCAGTTGCCAACCGAGTACATTTCTGCAAATAACACTACTCTTACTCGGACAGGTTAGTGTTTCCTGGATCGCAAATTTACCTCATTTGCATAGCTTTCAGCAGCAAATGAGGTAATTTGCATAAACTAACACTGTCCGTGCAAGAGTCGTTTTAAGAGCTCTCTTGCACGCTCCTGCCGGCTGTTCCTGAATTGCTCGGCAGACATGTTGGCTGGCTGGTGTCTTACTCTACTCTTACACTCCGTGCAAGCCTTCGTGAATCCGGCCCGCAGTGTAATTATCAGTCTAAAGTACTGTCACTGCTCTATTATTTGCTCTCAGAATTCATAGACATATTATCCATATAGCTGCAGTGTGTGCTTTGAGCAGTTGGTTTGCCTGGCCAAGTCTAAAACTAACACCCCCTAAACTCATTATTTCGATGTTGGCGTTTTTTATAGTCCAAGACAGTGTCATCTGATAGGTTGCTTTGGAGAAGATTATAAACCTGTTGCAGTGAATGTGACTTAAGAAGTCCAGAGGGAATGTTACTTGTAATAGCCTTTCTGCCTTCGTGGTGTGGGCACTACATCTCATGAAGAATGCTGAGTATGGTTACCCCTTCTTCATCAGATGGGGTACTGCCCAGCTGACATATTTTCTAAACTGGCATGATAACTTTATTACTTCTAACAGGTTTGTGTAAGTACAAGTCCATCTGGAACCCAAAGGTTGATAAATGCCTGCAGTTGTGTACTTTGTTGCATACTTTGAATGCCTTAATATTAATGTTATATATGCTTAGTTATATTTATACACAGAGATGTGAAAGCCTGTCTACACCATGACAAAGCCACCAGTATTGCTGTCCTTTACACTGATGGACTTGACTGTTATTGTTCAATTAAATTAGTCTGCTACTGCAGATGTAGGAATGGATTAAAGATTCTGGATTTTTTGTTCAAGTCTGTCTACATGCCGTCTATTACCCTGGGTAACTTTAACTTTACTTATAATAATGTGAATAATTTTTCTTGTAAGTCTTACATTGAAATGGTCTTCTTAGATATGATGGGCATTAATAATTTTACTCAGCTTATTAATTTTAATACTAGAGGAAGAAATGCATAACATTTAATGTCTGAAAATAAACCTGGACTTACAGTTAAACGTACACTGTATAGATCTGACCATGCTGCCATTTCATCTACCGGTTGGACAGATTGTAGGATAATGATGGTTTGTAAAGGGGGAGCACCTCTGAAGTCATATAACACTGTGATGAATGATCACACTGTGAGTAATTAATGTAGCATCAAAATGGTGTTGCAAAACATTAAAAGGCTTGTATATAAAATAAGAGAAAATATCAGGTTTTATGGAAATACTGAAACTTTTCTAGCAAAAAAATATATGTTTTATATATGTATATATGGGTTCATTATAGAATCTCGAAATACTGAAATCTGGAATTTCAGTATTTCGAAATTCTATAACCGAAAGCTTTAAATCCCGAAACCCCAGAACCACGAAATTTAAAATCGTGAACCTATACTACAAATACACCACACACATACACATACACACAATGTCCCCCTACAATCAAACATACAATCCTACACTACAGAGAAGCAGGGGGTCAAGCCACCCTGCACCCTCCACACCCCCTACTTATATATACTAACTCTGAGATTGTGCAATTCCACACACAAAGGTAACTCGCACCCACACATTTCATAGCCCCTTGCACACCCACATCACAGCCATAACACATTCTAACATACACTAAAGCCCGTAACCAACAAACTTACACATACATACTTACCTGAACTTACACCTATCCATTCACACACCGCAACACCAGAAGCGTTATTTCAAAATCTCCGAACTTCAGGATTTTGAATTTCGTGCTTCTGGGGTTTCTTGATTTAAAGCTTTCAGCTATAGAATTTTGAAATACTGAAATTCGGGATTTCAGTATTTAGAGATTCTATAGTGAACCCATATATATATATATATATATATATATATATATATATATATATATATATATATATATATATATTATATATAAAGAGAGAGAGAGAGATAGAGCAACAAAGCACTTAGGAAGCAATCATTTGAGGAAAATCACATTAGGAAGAACATGTATCTGCTAATACTGGCAATAAATCAGTTTTATAAATATGCTATTCATCAAAAATTAGCTAGGCAAAGGTCAGTCCTTTGCAACTTGGCAAGATGCAGAGCATACATTTTTATACAATGAAAACTAGTAGAAAAAACACACAAAAATGTTTTTGGGGCTGTAAAGATGAAAACTGCAATGACAGTTCTTTTTTTTTCTGTTAACAACTTGCACACTAATACAAATGGATGGATATTTACTAGATATTATTAGACAGATGTATTTTTATATTTATGGTGTTCTAGTTTGCTTATGTTTATAGTTATATAGCTATGTGTTTTTCTTGATTCTAGTTCTTGTCACAAACCTGATGAAGGCTTTATTGCATTAGTTAGCTGAAAGAGATTTTAGTTAAAAGTCTTTTTATGTATATATATTTTTATGTATATGTTATGCTTTTCTTAATACCTGATCTTGGAATGTGGGTTGCAAATAGATAGGTAGTGCTTTCCTTAGCTAGGATTTAGTTTGATCTAATCAGTAGCAGTGTGTGGGGGTGGGTACTTGCTGTTCTAAAATGCACTTTTACAGCCCTGTTTATATTGTTTGCCATGAATAGGCTGGTTTAAAATTAAACACTACATATATTTTCCACACCTACTTCTAAGTATATAAAAGCGGATATGTTTAACATTGTTAAAATATTTCTGATTTTTTCGTACTGAAAATCACTTGTCTGTGACGAATACAAGTTGTTGTATTTCTAATGTCAAGTCAAAATGAGGAGATAACATGATCACTTAGACATTTGGTTAACTGCAGAAGAAAAAAGGCTCTCTTGCATACTTACAGCGTAGAGGGAACCTAAAGATAGAAAACTCAGTTCATCTATAGTGTTCTTTGCAGTTCATAGGCTCTAAGCTATCCAAAATACATTCTTATTCTGTGGAACAATATAAGTCTAGAAAGGCCATAGTACTTCTAATCACCTTCTGGCCTTTTCTAACAAGTAGTAACAGTCTCAGTGATCATTGATGCTTTAAGGCCACCAACTTAACAATAATAAGATGCCTTTTACAATAAGAATTTGCTATATCCTTCTGGCAGCAGCACTTTCCTTTGTAGACCACTTCCAGAAGATTCCTCAGTGCCTCTCTTTTCTTTTGATGTTTTGCCAGGCCCAGACTTTATCTTTTGGCAAGTTCCAGAGCTTTTCTTCCAGACCTGTTTCTCTTAAGCCCTCTTTTCAAATTTGCAAATACCTCTGTTCAATATTAGGCTGACTTTAGCCGTGTGTGTCTCATACATCTCAGGTGTAACTCAATATGAGGAATGCCCCCCATTTTGAATATTAAAAAGTCAATATTCCTCACAGTTCACATTGAAGGGTCTGTTGCACATTCAATGATAAGATTTTTTTCAACTGACACCCATGGTTTATAAAACTGAATCATATTAATTCATCAAAAGAACATTTTATAAGTAAAGAGTAACACATTTTAAGCATCTTGTAATATTACTAGTTAAAGTTTACCCATTTTGTTCTACATTGTGTGAGGTGCTGTTCCACATTTTGGAAATGGAAGGTTGAGAGCTATATTTTGTCTGTTTCTGCCTTCACTGTCAGAGATTCACTTTCTTTTGTGTAAATGAGACCATCTGGGAAGAATGTTCTTATTCTTTTCCATTCAGGACCTTGACTTCACATCCATTTTGAATATTTATCATATGACTTACTTTGGCTCCACCTCCTCTCAGAAATCATATTGCACAATGAGGGAGCTATACACATAACCCTCTTCACATTTCAGACATGGGATCATGAACATCTTTAGTCTAACAATTCCCACCTTGACAAACCATAGGTTTAGGTGTAATGAGATACATACCTGCTGTACAACACTTCCTTGATGACAAGTACTTCCATCCCCTCACTGCTGTGACTTCTGTAGCTGTCATCTTGACTGAGGCCACTCTGGTATCTGCCAATTGTGCTCAAGTAACCATAGCTTAGGATCCTGGTTTGGCTATAGATTTTCTATTTATCACTGATCACTGGTTTCCCTGCAGCTATTATTACAGCCATTTTGACCAAATCTTCTTCTGAAACTATTTCTGCCATAATTCCATAATACAAACCATTAATAAATAGTACATTCGTTTATGTTGTTTTGATTTTTAACATTCCTACCTACATTAACCCATACAGACACAAGCCTGCTTTTCCAATAGGATCATTTGGTATCCCTGATTCACCAACAGCATTTTTCATTGGCATTGTGATGATCCACCACTGGACTAGTAATCAAGGACCCTCAATCCTCATCACTGTCACCAGTGGGGGACGTATACTGGGAGGATAATAGGAACACACACAGTATTTCCAGATACAGCTCTCTTAATTTAGTGCAATTTCCCTTAGGAGCAAACAGAGACCACAGTCAATCCAGAGCTGGTTTCTCCCTCTTTCTCCAGATCCCCAGTAAGACTCCCCACTGGCAGATCTATAGACTTGAAATCTCAACTGAGTGGCCAAGCTAAGACCTCCAGCACCCTTTCTGTTGAACCAGTGCTTAATGTCCCTGCCCAACTAGCTCACACACACACACACACACACACACACACACACACACACACACACACACACACACACACACACACACACACTTTGAGGTTTGTTTTACACACACACACACACACACACACACACACACACACACACACACACACACACACACACACACACACACACACACACACGCACACATACACCTGGGAAAGGTTTATGAGCTATGGCCACCTTTCCCCAAACTATAAGGTAGTTATCACTGCCACCAGCCAACTCTTATCAGCTACATCAAGGCCCTTAACAAAGGGTGCCCAATCTTACTGTGTAATATTAATATTAATACAAATGGTAGTTTGACCATGAGCAAGGCTATTAGGAGTGGCCCACAGTGTCACCAAATAAATATGCAAGTACTCTCAAAACTTAAATATCGCTACAAAGATCAGCCACAATGAAAGGTTTAAATATATTTAATAATAAATAATAAATGTACAAGAAAATACTCAGTATATATTTACAGTGACATCAGACTTCAAAATCATGGGAAATATTTAAAACAATATTACAGGACAGTAACAAATAAAAGAAAAACATCTAAACTTTGCTTCGCTGTATTCCTGACTGAATCTAAGATAACTACTATACCCTAGTTAGCTTACATAAGAGCAAGGCAGATATGGTGAGTGGATCTTGATGTTGCCAGGTCCAAGACAGAATACAGAATGCTACATCTCCCTAAGAGACCTCTCAAATTAATGTCTCAGCTATTATTGCTGGGCTAACTTGCAGAATGCATAATTTCTTGTCATCTGACTTCTAGTCTTCAGGCCCAAAACAACCATTGATGGCAGCCGGTAGCATTTAGCTTTGACTCATAAAAATACATAGAAAAGGGCTTTTCCTCAGATCTTTGGTAGATGCTGGAGGTCATAAAACAATAAAACACTTCCAAGACAATACAGAAAGTTCCCTAGTACATACAGGCATTCTGGGCCGGATTCATGAAGGCTTGCACGGAGTCTAAGAGTCTAAGAGTAGAGTAAGACTCCATGCAGCCAACATGTCTGCCGAGCGATCCAGGAACAGCCGGCAGGGGTGTGCAAGAGAGCTCCTAAAACGACTCTTACACGGACAGGTTTAGGTTATGCAAATTACCTCATTTGCTGCCAAAAGCTATGCAAATAAGGTAAATTTGTGATCCAGGAAACCCTAACCTGTCCGAGTAAGACTAGTGTTATTTGTAGAAATATACTCCACTGTCAACTGAGTACCGTTCTGCAAATAGCAAATCAGAGCCATGACAGCTCCAAATAAACGATGCATCCAGTTGAGGAAGCATGCCAATTGCCAAATATACGGCCATTGGCAATTTTTCCCATTGCAAAAAAATATATATATATATATTTTTTTTACCTCGATCTCCGAAGTTTAAGCATAGAGCAGTGCCACGCAAAAGTGCTGCACTCTAAAAACCATGAAAAAAAAATAAAAGCCACAAATAGGGATTTTATTCAAAATATTCAACAGCCGTGCAAGTAAATGGCAGGCTGAAGACAGCATGGCTACTGAGGAGAGGTTGCTAAGGGGGGAAACTCAGTCTAAGAGATGTAACCAAGCATTAGTAGGCAATCCTATGCAAATGAGGGTAAGGATAGTGAATCCCAATTTTACATGGCATATGAGCAAAGTCTGTGGAGTGTAAGAGTAGGATAAGGGGAGTATCAGAGTAGACGATAGGTGACATCATGAGGGGGGTATGTATGAAAGAATGTAAGCTCATTAGAGCAGAGTGGCATGTGTTTGCTGTCAGTTACTCATCACTGGAAGAGGCGTGTCAACAGGTATCCTAGCTAAAGCCAAGAAATTGAAGGTGTATGCCATGGATAACACTAAAGTTTCTTGTAGAAGTGCCTGCAACATGTTTGCGCATGGGTGCGTGCCTGTAAATCTGAGTAAGATTGTGTGTGCGCATGTGCACCTGTATGCACACGTTTAAGCTGGAGTAAGCATGTGTAAGGTTGCTGAAATATGTGTAAGAGCATTTGCGCCTGTGTGCGCATGTTCAAGCAGGAGTCAGCAAGTGTCAGGCCATGTAAGCATGTGTGTGCGTGTGAGCTGGTGTGCATGTGTTTGCGCTTGTTTGTAGGGTGCTGCCCCCAGTGGAAACAGAAAGGGAAAAGGAAGCACAACAAATAGTAGGAAGTTAACCAAGGAGAACTAGCAGAGCTAGCAGGTGAAAACAATCAGAATCAGGCAATTACACAGGCAGTACACTAGCCCAGCCCAGCACTTAAAACTCTGCAAACAACTTTCCACCATGTTTTCCTCAGAGACACTGCAACACTGCAGTAAACTAAGAGAAGTGAAAACTTAAAAAGCTTTACTGAGACAAAGAAACGTTAGGGGCTGCCATTGCTGTTATAAGGCGACATATGCAACATGCAGAGGGTGGTGACAATGCGAATGCTGCTGAGCAACCCACAGTGAGGAGATGGAGAAGAGTGTACAGGCCCTGGGTAACCTACCAGGAGCTACATGAGCTGGAGATATTGGAGCACTATAGAGTGGGCAGAGACCTCATGCAGCAAATTGTTGAGCTGTGCAGGCCACGCCTCACACACAGAACCAACAGAGGGGAACCCATCCCAGTGGAAACCAAGGTATGTGTTGGCCTAAGAATACTAGCAACAGGTACTTTCTAGAGACCAACTGGTGATATGATGGGGATTTCACAGGCATCAGCATCCAGGGTACTGCACCAGTTCCTGAATGCCATGTCAGCACATGTCGGTGATCATGTATATTTCCCCAATTCCCATGAGGTATTGGCCAGCGATATGTGTCTTTTCCAGCAAATAGCAGAATACCCTGAGGTAATGGGTGCAATAGACTGCACGCACATACACATCAAAGCACCAGCTGTTGAGCGGGGTAGGGCCTACTTTAACTGCAAGTGCTTCCCCTCCATCAACTGCCAGGTCATGTGTGATGCCCAGGGCATAATACTGAATGTGTGTGCTGGCTGCCCTGGAAGCTACCATGATTCACATATCTGGCATCTGTCACAGCTGTACCAGACATTTGCCAATGGGGACATCCCTCATGGTCACCTAGTGGGGGATGCTGGATATGCACTGGAGCCGTGGCTGATGACACCCATCAGAAATGCACACACACCTGAACAGGAATGACATAATGAGGCACACGCACAAACACAAAATGTAATCGAGCGTGTGTTTGGGCTGCTCAAGTCACAGTTCCGGTGCCTGGACACATCTGGCGGAGCCATGCAGTACTCACCAACTACATGTACCCAAATTGTCATGGTATGTGCTATGCTACATAATATGATCCTGCAAAAACAGCTGCAGCAGGAGCAGCATAGGGCCGGGCCAAACAGCCCCCCACCATTGCCAAGGCCATCACAGGCAGAGTGTGACTCGGAGGAGGAACAACCTGAGCCTGCCCCAGTAGGCAGAAGGAGGAGTGCCCAGCATGCTTTGGCCTTGGCAAAGAGGCAATGCATAGCACATACACTGGCTCAGTAGCAACCCTGGAAATTATACCTCTCTCTGACTTGCACACATAGTAAAAGGGATGCCTAACTTGACACTACCTGTTTTCAAACATGTATAGGGAGTGTACTATGTGCAGCCGACATAGGCAGCCCTGCAGCACCACCTGAGGCATGATTGCCATGTTTTAAGCAATATAAAGCAGTGCCAAACAGCTTTTACCACTATTTAGTATATGTAAAAAAATTGCACACACTAACTAGCACAACTTTGGGCAATGTTGAGCAATATTGGGCAACGTTCAGCAATGTTGGTTAACGTTGAGCAATGTTGGGCAAGTTTGGTCAAAGTTAAACAGCAGGTAAACATGCTCATATTTGCTTTACTGGTCCTTAAGCAGTCTGGTCTGCCCAGTATGAAAATATAAAGCAGTGACAGTCCTCGAACCCAGGATACTGTGCACTATAGTCACAGTACTGAACCACTAAACCATGACAGTATTTCACTGGGCAGCCTGTATGAAGAAATGTTGATAAGTCTATGCAAAGTGTCTCATGGAAATCCTTTAGGCACAGCATAATCCCTGTAGAGTTATGACACAAAGGTGAGCCCTGCAGTAAAAATGCAACTTGATTTTCAACACACATATAGTATAAATGTTAATATTGGGCGTGTTCACACACGTCAACAAATGTAGTGGACTTCAGACAGCAACATACTGAAAGTTCACAATGGGCATGCTCACACACTTGAATAAATGAGGCAAATGTCAGGCAACAACATACTGAAAGGCCAAACTGGGCATGCTCACACACTTAGGCCATGTCTGAGTACAGCAGTGGGCCACACATATCTGGCAGTTGCATGTGTTAACAAAGGAACCTCTCACTATTCACCAGTCCTGCCTTGTGCACACAGTTATATGACAACAGACACATATATAATATATTGGAACCCTGTCATAATAAAATATGTACCACAGATACTTAGGTTGTTCATAGAAAGTGGAAAAGCAAAGAAGATAAAAAAACTGCAATCAGTATCATCAATAAACAATGTGCACTCCAAACATTATCTAATCCAGGTTATGGAAAGATCATCTGCGAAGGAGTCCATACAGAACCATAACACTTCCTTCAGCTATGTCATAAATAACAATGCACACTCATATATGTCCTGAGTCAGGGCCAACTGTAAATGACTGACAATGTCAACATCCTGTCAGACAGGCCCATACATACATACCCACCTCCCACTGACAAAAGGCCCTATCATCATACCAGGAGATATCACCTGTAGAATGGGTAAACAGCTCCTTACAAAGCTGAAAACATGGCATCAATTGGATTACATTGTTTCCCTATATGTGTCATAAGTGAACTGCAGAACAAACAGACCCTGCACCTGAACAGTCTGTGGAGCCTCACCCTCTCTACAGGATATGAAACTGTTGAATGGGTTACAGCAACATATGGCACACTCCACAAGTGTTGGTGCACAACAGACCATGGGAACTATAGTCTTATAAGCCTATGAAGTCTGATCTGCAAGGCCATGGAGTCCATCATGATTGAAGTCATAAACAGAGCTATTGGAAGCCTACAAACACACAACCCTACCAATGTTGGTGTGGTCATGGGCAGATCATGTTTCCCAAACCTGCTAGACTGTTTGCAAGGCAGCCACCCAGGACATACATAAATGAAATGAGCTACACACGTCCCACATAGACTTTGAATAGCCCTTTTCCAACATCCCAGACACATGTTGTATCCACAAAATCAACAACCTGTGCATAAATATGTATTGTCATCTGATGGACTGGCAACTGGGCCACAGATAGATCACACAAGCTAAGAATTGTGGAGTCCTGTTCAAGCTGGCAACACCTGCTGTCCCCCATAGCTCAGTCCTGGGATTGCATAAAACAAAGTGCACACACATTACCATGTCTAGTCTGATGATGTCAGCATCCTACAAATATAGCAGGAGAAATGAAAACACCCAGTAAAGCATATAGCACGTCATGTTAATGCGTATTTCTCTAGTATCATAACTTAGTTAGGTAGGGGTTTAAATCCTGCAATTGTTGAGTGCGTGTGTGTGTGTGTGTGGGGGGGGGTGTATGTTTGTGTGTGATTTCCTTTGAGAGGAGTGCCCTTTTTGGAAACTAGGAAAACACCTTAAACGTGGTATATTCCTCTTTGGCAAGTCTGATGATGTCAGCATCCCACAAATATAGCAGTGGAAATGAAGACTCCTAGTAAATCATATAGCGCGTCGTGTTAATGCATATCTGTCTAGTATCATAGTATAGTTTGGTAGGGGTTTGAATCTTGCAATTGCGTGTGGGGGGTGTGTAATTTCCTTTGAGAGAAGTGCCCTTTTTGGAGACTAGGAAAACACCTTAAAAGTGGTATATTCCTCCTTGGCAAGTCTGATGATATCAGCATCCCACAAATATAGCAGTGGAAATAAAAACTCCCAATCAAGCATATAGCCCATCGTGTTAATGCGTATCTTTCTGGTGGCCTAACATAGTTAGGTAGGGGTTTGAATCCTGCAATTGCTGAGTGTGTGGCGGGGTGTATGTTTGTCTGTGATTTCCTTTGAGAGGAGTGCCCTTTTTGGAGACTAGGTAAATGTTTTTGGCTTTGTCCAAATATAGCAGTTGAGCTTATTTAATTTAAATGGTCCACATCAATTGATATGGTTATAGCTCCCCAATTCACTTTGCCAAGCACAAAACATGGATGATCTGTACCACCAAGCAACAAGACTGAATGATATTTAAATGCAATGTCAAGAATATTGGTAAACAGTTGATGAAGGGTATTTAGATTTCATGTCAGAAACTAAACCACCTGAGAAAAATTGTTTGCCAGCTGCTAAAAATTGTTTGTATTCACAACATCAAGAAATTATGTTTTTATATATAACTTACACCTGCCATACACCCAGTTTCCCCGGGATTCATGAAGCTTGCGCCAGGTGCAGGCGTAGCATAGGTGGTATAATGCCAAATATGGCCGTCGAGCGATTCAGGTACGATCCAATTCCACGTGCACTACCAGTATACACCAGATCTGCGCAGCCCTCGGCTTAGGTATGCTAATCACCTCATGTGCAGTGCCACACCATGCAAATGAAGGTACATAGCAATTCATGAAGTGGTGCAGGTGTAGCGTAAGCCCACAGAAATGTAAACCAAAAAAACACGGTTTACAATTTTCCAAACAGAACATCGGAGCTATGAAAGTGGACCAGACTCATGTATTACAAAGTTAACATATGCCAATGGCTAAATATATAGCCAATGGCATAAGAAAAGATGCACAACACCTAAAAAACAATATTTAGTGTCATGTCCACAGTAATGCAAAGTACAACCGCAGTGCATGTGTGCGCAAACGGGAGCACAAAGAAAATATATACAAATGTCATAAAATCACAATGTAATACAGATCATGATTTCACCATAATACTCAATGGTATGCATAGTACACCACAACCAAGCTGCAAGGGTTGCTAAGGGTCTGTGACAGTGTTCAGCGTGGTAACTAGGAATTAGTAGTCAATGCCATGCAAATGAACAAGTAATAGTGAATCGCAAACGTCCTGCCGGATGAAGGATGTACCATACGGCGCAGGACTACAACACCGAGGAGTGGTTTAGAGGTATACATGACATCAGCAGTGGGGTGTGCCACCATAGCTGTAAGCACATTAGAGCAATGCAAATCTGGCCTGGCCATTACTAAGCAAAGCCGCAGGACAGGGGTGGGGAGATGGGTATAGCATCGTTTAGCTGAGAGCACATATGGTGCCTGAAAACACATGTGTACGGGGATGAAAATGTGCCCGAAACCTGGTAAGCGGACGCACGCGCCACGCACCATAGCTCAAACAGGAAGGTCAGGGGAAGAAAATAAGGAAATGCAGTAGGGTAATTGGAGTACAACTGAGCAATTAACACCTATTAACTCACAGCAGGCAATCGACGGCAGCTGACAAGTCTGCTCGCAGAAACCTGCAAAACAGGATAGGGGAGGTGTTGGAATGCAAAGAAAAGAGAACTGTCATAGTAGAGCAAAGCAAACCTACAGTAGACCAGCCATAGAACACATTACTCAAGATAAGCCAGGTTTAGGAAAGTACAAATGAAAGCAGGCTGCTGGATGCATGCCAGAAAATGGGAGGTGAAACATTAAGAAATGTAAAGGGAAGGGCAAGAGGTAATCCATGGTGGCCAAATGTAATTCAACACCAAAGGCACCACAATAGTAGTACCTGTCGTAAAACGCATAAGATACCCTGTAGCTACGATCGTACATACACACCCTATGACATCATCAGTGTTCACAGCACAATAGTATAAAATGTGAAAGCACCTCACACACACTGTGTATTCCCAAACACTGCACCATCGGTGTAAACAGATGGAGAACTTTTACAATGTACATGTTGGGAGCTGCCATAGCTGTGATTCATCACCATGTGTTACAGACTGAAGGTGTTGTGGAGGATGATGCTGACAACCACCGCAGGCCCCAGAGGAGGAGAAGAGTGTTCAGACCAAGGGTAACCTACCAGGGGCTACATAATCTGGAGATAGTAGAGCGTTACAGGGTGGACAGGGACATCTTACAGCAAATAGTTGAGCTGTGCAGGCCATGCCTGAGATCCAGAAACAACAGAGAGGTACCCATCTCAGTGGACACAAAGGTATGTGTAAGCTTGCGAATACTAGCCACAGGTACCTTTCAAAGGCCAACTGGAGATATAATAGGGATCTCACAGGCATCAGCATCCAGGGTACTACACCAGTTCCTGGATGCCATGTTACCACATGCCAATGAGCATATATACGTCCCCTGAACTCAGGAGGAGTTGGCCAGCGATATGCGTCTCTTCCACCATGTGGCACACTACCCGGAGGTACTGGGTGCGATAGACTGCACGCACATACATATCAAGTCACCACCCAGTGAGCATGGTAGACGCTACATAAACCGCAAGGGATACCACTCCATCAACTGCCAGGTTGTGTGCAATGCCCAGGGCATTATCATGGATGTGTGTGCTGGCAGCCCTGGAAGCTACCATGACTCCCACATCTGGCATGCCTCACAGCTGTATCAGGTATTTGTCAGGTGGGACATCCCACATGGCCATGGATGATGACTCCCATCAGAAATGCACACACACCCATGCAAAACCAGAATCATCATAGAGCATGTGTTCAGGATGCCGAAATCATGGTTCCGTTGCTTGGACATATCTGGTGGAGCCTTGTAGTACTCTCCAGGGACGTGTGCCCACATCTTCATAGTATGTGCCATGCTACATAATATGATCCTGCAGAAACAGCTGCAGCAGGGACATAATGGTGAAGGCCCTCACAGCCCACCGCAATTGCCAAGGCCATCATAGGCACAGAGGGATTCAGACCACGAACACCCTGTGCCAGCCCCAGTAGGCAGATGGAGGCATGCCCAATATGCCTACACCTTGGCAAAGAGGGAACATATAGCACATACTCTGACAGTGTAGGCCCCAACGGACTGACACACCTCTCCACCTGCACACACAGTAAAATGGATGGCACACACACACGACCACCTGTAAATTGTAATGTATAGGTGCCTTACTGTGTGAATCCTACATAGGCAGCCCTCAACCATTGCACATACAACAGCTATTGGAACAAGGAATGTCAACACCTGAACAGTACACGCACCTATCAGCATATGTTGGTACTGCATGTATAGGGTCCTAGGTACATCAGTAGGTACACACCCGATTGTCAGAGGCCATTCATCAATTGAGGCAAACAGTGGCTGCTGTCACCACCACATCGAGTAACCAACTGTCCCTCAGTGGAGCAGAGCCAATTGCAGGATCCATGTGTGTAATCACTGTTCCCCACACACTCTGCATGGATTCCCTGGTGTGTTAATGAGGGGCTCCATACAACGTAATCATGGATGTAGTGGCAAAGCATGGGGTGTACCCATGACAGGTATCTGTCACCCCAGCATGCTCCACCTATGGTTGTGTGAAGGTGTAGCACATTATAGTGTGTGGCTCACTGTGACATACACTCCCAATGCTGGAGCACATCTATTAAACATCACTTGGACATACCATTAATAGGTCTCATCCATATGTAAACTAACTGAGTTATCCATTTGATTGCAGTATGGAGTAACAGCTGTAGTACAGTCCACATACAAAACACCATAACACGTGTACAAATCCCAGATGCCCAAGTGGTAAATGCACTGACTGTCATGCATGTTCCCGGTACCACGTCCTGCAAGGGACGTTACGTAATTCCGAAGGCACGAATAATGGATGTTGGATGCAGGTCATCAGATCAGGTTTAGCACATGTTAGCGGGAATATGCATTGCCCAGTGCTGGTAAGCATCGTTTAAACATGACTATACGGATATGCGCGAAACAGGGCTAAGCTTCTCTGAATATCGTGCAGATCACGGTCATTGATGTCCAGAACAGGTGAAACTAACATTGTTCACCCCTGTACTAAAAGTGCCTGCTCTAGAGGGTAAAACAACCACTGCCAGGAGTAGAACACGCAATCATGTACACGATCACCTAACACTAAGCTACCCAAGATGTACCAACGGCAGGTGTGTAATGTGACAGGTTCAAACACAAATGTGCAGAGTCCAGGAAGCAGTATACACCAACATGTACACAATGAAAGGTGTATTCTCCCTCTCTCTCTCTCATATACATATAAATATATATATATATATATATATATATATATATATATATATATATATATATATATATATATATATATATATATATATATATATATACACGTGTATATATATATATATATATATATGCATATATATAATAGACATCGAATGGGTGATAGAGAGATATATGTTGATATATATGGGTTCACCTATATCTGCGAATATATACATAGGTCAATGACATGTACACAACCATGGAGGTAGAAATAAATAGGATACTGCCAACTAAGGAATGTGTCACATACCGACACACGTAATCACGAGGCTTAAAGACCGAAAGAACACAGTACCAGAACACTGGAACCGCGTGTAATATTATCACGATATTAAGGGACATTTAGTTATTGCTATTGTGTTCAACTGTGTTTGTGATTACTGTAGTCTGTGTATGTGTGTGTTGAGGGTGCCGTGTGCATTTCTGTGGGACTGTAATGTGTCTTTGTGTGTTTGCATCGTGTGTCTGTTAGTGCTAACTCGGAGGTAGATCATTACGGTAGGTGTGGTTATAGCTGGCCATAGGCATACGGTTACCACCTGTCCCACTTTAAGATGGACAGCCCCTCCCTGGGCAGTTGTGTCCTGACAAAAAATATTAAAAAGGGCAAATGTCTGAGATTGTAGGACATAATTATGTCCCATATATTATGTAATAGTTGCATTAAATAGTTATGCTTGTATCTACAAAACGTAAATGTCACATGAAACATAATAAGTAGCTAAAGTGCTATACGAATAAGTATGTATTCAGGATAAAAGTATGTTCTATCCTGTGTACTGACCATGGGTATGTGTCAGCCTAGAAACACCTATATCTGCCCTGCAAATGTCCCACTATGGCCATTTGAAAAGGTGGCACACAACTGCAATGAGTGCAAATATCTGTGACAGAAATACACGAGACAGCTGTCATTTAGCAACATTCCTTTACATATCGCTGTATTTCCGGAGGTATGGAAGTATCAACCTCACCTGCATACTATATAGAAACCAATTAACAATGGCTCAATGTATAAGCCCGTAACAACCATAGTTCAGTCTACTAACTGATAGGTCTTCAATTAGGGAAGGAGCCCACACACATATATGGAATATGTAGAAATGCAGTCCCCACAAACCTGTATATGCTATGTACACCCACCTACATCTCCTCCACACCCGAAACAATTGCAATACAGACTGTAATAACATCACAAACATCCACTCACTCAATTACATCTGCAAAAGCGTTAACATACCTTGTGAGAGACACATTTGTAAAGGCGCCATGTGAAATTGTAGCTGTTGTATAATGGAACAGACGGCAATGTTACAGGTTTTGTTTGCAATAGTCCCTTATCAGATGGTTGAGATGACAGGTACACTCACATGTAGAACCACATACTCTAGCCATCACACACAATCCACGGGGGACATGAATTGAAAATATCTGTGTCTCTACAAATAGCAGTTGCAATTCCTCACAACAAAACACATACAGGCCGTCTCCCCGAAGGTAGGGCAAAAGGGCAATGCCCAAGTGGAGAATTAAATTATACCCCACTGTTGCCACATAATTGGCGAATGGAGTAGCTGCACAGCTGATGTGCATGTAATAATTTACTCAGGAACACCAATTGGTGGCAGGAAACCACATGTTACAGGTATCGACGTATATAAGGATGACTTGCCATACATTCAAACCGTAAGATCATACCATAGAACCGTTTAAACAGTAAAGGTGTAAGGAGATATTTACGAAGATTCAGAACGCTAACAAGGTATGTAGAACACTCAGTATGTTAGTGTATATAGAGCTTGTTTTGTATTAATTAAAAGTGTACGCAATGCATAAAGTGGGAAAAGGCATTGTGTAGTGATGTCTTGTTGAGCATAGTAACGCTTGTAGAATTTGTGTGTCCTGCTGTGGGCCACAAGGCAAACATCACATACACCACAAGGGATGTTACATGAGGGCTTTAAACAGAACAATTCCACACCACCCGCCGTCAGTGGTAGGGTATGTCCAACAAGTACGTGCCATAGCAGGGGATAGTATATGTTGATATACTGTCACAGTAAGCATGTGTATGGGCATATAATGACAATAACATGCCTAAGGTGGTCCTGCTGTGCAAGTATGCTTTGCATTATGGGATAATGTGTAAAATATGTGTAATGTGTAGATATGTCAGATATTCTACAAAGCATAACTGTTATATCATGCAAACAAAAGGTATCGTCTTTTGGCATGTACAATACACAATAACAGGATACATATGGCTTGTAGTCACGGGACACTGTAACAACATGATAGCTAATCAAAATGGAAGAGCTACTCAATTAACCATGCACAAAGGACATGTAATAGCTTCACAGGTTCATAGTGAGGTACTATGCTGTCTGGCAAGTCTGTGTGTAAGCCCAACTACAGTGTTTACACCAGCGGCACCTCTCTAGGGTAGTGTCCTGGATGTGAACAGCAGAGCCATGTGTTACCTGCACCTCTGTACAGTACAGCCACTGCAGTGATCCCTGGTGTATCAGTGTGACCGCCTACAGAGTCACCTATGACCGGTGTGTTGGGTATGTTATAACACCCTATTGGCTGTAATTGATGGGCACACATGAGTCTGTGGGCTATAAGTAATTGTTGTTGTGTTTGGTGATGGGGGCTGCCTCTGGTGCCTACACAGAGTATGGAGAGGTTCTGCAAATGTCGTACTCATACTATGTGTGACCTGTGGTGGTGGAGATCTAGTGAGACTATGTGATGAGTGGGGTGTGTTGCAAATGTTAAACGTCCCCACATGAATGTCAGGTTCAGTCTGGGTTAATGAGAGCATTACCCCCAGCATGGCTACATATGTGCATCTCCTACAGGCTGTAGTGTCGTATGTTGGGAGGTGAGCATTGACTATGTATATGAGACAATTGCTCTATTGCCACATGTTTGCCATATTCATCATATAGACAGGCAATAGCACTGGTAAGTGACACTTGGACATGCCTGTATATTCAACCATGTCTCACAAGATATGTGAGTTACGTGTGTACAACAGCTGTTGTACTGTAAGCAAGCTGGAAATGTAAGGACAGACAGTGTACTTGTAAGAAATGAGTTGGAATGGGTGCTATAGTAATGAGTAGTTCATGAAGTGCTTACATGTTCTGAACAAGTGCTGAGCATGAATATGCAATACAGATAGGGTGTTGGATAATATCAACCCACTGCAACCCACAAGTGGAGATGACAGTCATAATTGGAGGCACTGCACTATTACCCTGCTAAGTATGGTCTGCAAGTCTCTGAACCTTTATCAACATAGATGTTAGAAGTACAGAAGTAGATGACAGTATGGATGATTTCACACTGCATAGCATACCTGTGACAGGTCATAGGACATCATCACCCATACTGTGTTCCAGCTACACTGAGTATACTAGATGTACCTTTGTATGTCACAGGAGTGTTCTACCAGTGGCCTGTTGACAGAAGCAACACTACAAAAGGTGTCTGAGTGACATGTGCATATCACACCAGTGGCAGCTACAGTAAAACAGGGTTAATGTTTTGTACTCCCCCCTCATTGTAACCCATACCACACAGACAAATGGGAGGCATCTGTGTATGTAAGGATGTGAATAGCCATGACCTAGGAGCAATAGCTGTCTCAGTATTGTGGACAACATACAGAATGGGCTTTGTGTGTGAGGTGTGTGACATATGTGCACAATCTGACAGCTGATAATAGCATTGTCACCGCTAGGTGAATAACCCTGTACCCATTAACTACCACCTAGGCAGTGGTCAACATTATGGACACTGTGTAAGGGATGGTGCTGTGCAGTTCACCTCCCTGAGTTGGTGACGTCTCCAGGCATATTAGGTAGTCATACGAGGCAGCCATGTCATAACAGGGTGCCATCCATGAGCATGGAGATCATTGGACAGGCATACTCAGCACTCGGGTGACCAATATTGGATCACATATCACCTTTAAGGGGTATTGGCCATGCATGGATGGGTGATACCAGCCTTCACAATCCTCACCTCCACTATGCAGCATGATGGCTACCTTGCATAAAGACATGTGCTACACTGTGATGTTGGACATGCTACACATACATATCTTGATCTGAAAAACATACGTCATGAACAGCTACCATCCTACTAAAAGGATCGCCACATGCTGGACAGATCCCTGTGCCATACATGTTACATACTCCTGCCATACCATGCAACTCTGTTCATCAAAGCTGCACATGTCATCTCTGTCATACATGGTGCAATGACCGCATGGTAGATGTATTATTAACTGTCTGGATCAGTAATGTGGCACTGATGCACCTCGCGGTGGCAAAATGGCTGTTGGATACAGCTAGAAAACCTTGCATGTACATGCTATAGTTGATAACCATCCCTGCGAATGACGTCCAGCTAGCCATTGTCCCATGTCTATCACATGTGCAACACAGGTGATATGTGGCAGGATGTTGAACTGCTGTACAGTGCCTTGTAGATATATATGGCAAAACACATGCATGTAAAGGTTTCCGTACGTATGTTTGCATTGTCACTGCTCATGTCCATTAAGGCAGTGTATGTGTTGATATGTGACAATATACACAGCATCAAGGTCAACAGCATTACTGTGGACACATCCAGGCATGTGCTGATAGGTAAGAACACCAGTACAGGCAAACAGACATGCTCACATCAAGACAGCATTCACATGGAGTATGAACAATGTAATGAGGTGACACACATATATGGTGATGATAGCCAATCCATAACGGGTGTTACATGTGCGTGACACAAACATGTCAGTCGTGTCAGTGTCATGACGATTTACAAAGATAACTGTTCAGACGTACTAGATTTAATACAGATGTATGTGCAGCTGTATCTCTGTACAACTTTGTGATACTGTGTCCTGTCTCCATCATTATGTCTTCCAGATAATGCCTCATTCATGCCTACCAGTGTATAGCCACCTGAAGGATGATGCCCTCATCCTGTACCTCCATGAGAACTACGAGGTGTTGTTCAGCCATGTGCCACAGCATGCCCAGCAGCGTGATGACCTGTGGCAGGACCTTCGCAGGAGGGTTAATGATGTGGGTGGCTATAACCGCACCTAACAGCAGGTGTGCAGACACTGCACGGACCTGATACAACATGCGAAACAGCATGCCAATGCAATCACCAGGGAACAAGGTGGAACAGGTGGTGGGCCACTAACCCAGCCCCAGTCACACCCACCGAGGAGCTACTGGCCAGCCTGAGGACACCCTCAGAACAGCATCCACAAACACTAGCTGCCATTGTGGAGGTGGATGTCTCCCAACCAATGAGCCTGGAGTTGCCTGGTAAGTCACTACTGCACATATGACTATTATATCCCATTTAGTTGCATGTGTCACTGTACAATATGTAATGTAACATCATATGCAAGGTATGTTTACGCACATGCCGCATACTACAGTATGCTACCCTGTGTATGCTGTCATACAGTCATGGATAATGTTCAAACTGCTGTGTCACCCCTATACAGGTACCTCTGGCGTGCCGCAAAGACATCAGTCCATTGCAGGTGAGACAGTTATCAGTATCAGGCATGTTAATGCATATATCTATTCACCATGTAGCCAGTTAACACATTTACACATAATGTATATTCCAGTCACGATATACAGGTCGCATCTGTCATCATTCACACTGGCTACCCATGTGCAATATATACAAACTAAATGAAACACCGACATGAAACCACATTATATGTCATTGCTAGATGTGTGGACAGTTGTGCATTCAACGGTGGAGGTGTTCAATGTAGGCGTATATACTATACATTGGAACAACACATGTGTGGTACGCAAACAGTACCACACAGTGAGCTGGGATATGGGCAGCCCACAGGAGTCAACATTGTGTAATATGCCTCTGCAGTGGGTGCACACATTGTAATGTGCCATCTGACATGTCCCAGACATGTAGTGTTCCGGCTGCAATATTGTCTCACTATCCCATAATACATACCAAACATACAACCCGTTGTCTGCATAGCCCTGTGGACAGTGACATATCTGACATCTATGGGTGTATGTCATATGGGACAACACAGACATGTGAGATAGACGGCCATCACAAACATTTGGCCAACACATGTTCACACATGGCCATGGAGGATGGCCAGAGAAATGTAGCCACACAGTAGTTGTGATGTGTATACACCCTGTTGCACATTGTCCACACATGGTCCAACTATAGCCTTATTTGACTGATTATATAGTTGATGTGGAACACTGGACATCCTAAAAGCCTGTTGACAGCTAGTGGAGGTGTCACTTAATTTGACCATATAAAATGTGTTGAACATCACTACTGTGTCATAGCATGGCAGTAGTCACCTGTACAGCTTCCACAGACATTGAAACCATATCAGGTCACGGATACCGTACATTTCCCTTGCTGCTGTAGGACATCACTGTCAGCCATGCACTACATGTGTCTGGTACATTAATGTCATGTGGGACATGGTGTATTGACAAGTCTGCCAAGTGAGGACATGGTTGCCAGGCAGCTAAGACTTTGTAGTAGTTGTGCAGGGGTGTCATCCGTAGGTCTTCCAGTGACCTGTCATATAACACAACATGGTTTGGTGTGTATACACCTCAGTGACGTGGGTCACAATCCACAGTTATGTAATGTGTATGCACACAGTTATGGCTATGCACTGTGTGCATATTACACACTGTATAGCAATATAGACGCCTCATGATGCCATGCAATGGCACAGTGTCTGTACTTCACACTGTATAGCAATGTAGATGCCTCACACTACCCTTCAATGCTCATGCACATTTGCTAAAAGCGCATTCTATCTGGAGGGCATACAGACAACACTGCAATGTGATACCCATTACAACGCTGTACATGTGTCAGGACACCATTGTGTCAGACATGTATGCATGTCAATGCACACATCAGCAGATTACATGTCAAGATCACTTCAGCCATGTGTACTGTTAACCTGTGCTGGTCCACATGGTGTATCACAGGGATGCATGCTTACTACCATGATTGTGTGAACTGCATGGATACTGATATGACACCTGCTTGCTGTTGTGTGCAACCCAGGGAGGTATGCTAACTACCACTATTAATGTCTGAGCTGTATGCTGTCTGCTGTATCACATGCATACTGCATGCCGTCTGTCAAATCACATGCATGGTGTGTCTGTGTGTCTGTGTGTGTCTATTGTAATGTAGAGTCTTTCTTTGCATTCACAGGTGATGTAGGTGAATTACCCACCTGCGGTCCATCTGATGTTAGTGTCCCCACAGATACTAGCAGTGATGAACATATGCATGAGGTACAGGCAGGGTTGTCAGGGGCTGAATCTGTGCCAATGGTTGCCATCCCAGCTATGTCCCCCTCTTCCCTGCACACAGTTCTCATGCCAACACATACCCCATCACCAGTGGCCATAGAGGAAGGACAGTCAGCATGTGTTAGCTTGGAACAGGAACGTGTGGTGGCTACAGAAGGTGTGTCTCCACACCATGGTGTCAGTGTAATGACTGCAGATGTGGCACACAGGCATGTGGCCAGTGCTGCTCGTAGGAGGACCTCTGGCAGACATGCACCTGCAGGACAGAGCACAGCAGCTGGTGTCACCAGATGCATGTTCCAGACTATAATGGTGGCACAGGCACATGCTGAATGGCAGAACAGGGAAGGGCAGAGGCTTCAGAGGGCTGATATCCGTACTCTAAATGACAACATCCAGGCATTGGCAAATGCTCAACAGCAGATTGCTGATGTTCTGGACAGGCGATTGGGTGACATGGTTGGAATCCTTGACCGTGGCATGGCAATCCACGAGCGTGAACTATCTGTGCTGGAACATCTGGTAGGATTGAGGTGTAGGCCACATGGATGTAGGCCAGCTACACCACCTAGTGCAGGTCAACATGAACGAGCCACCTCACATGCCCGCTCCCATAGTGCCAGTAGCAGTAGCAGTGCAGCTGGTGCTGCGCTGTCAACACCAGGACACAGCAGGCCACGTGGACATGGCCCTGGATGTTCCCAGTGGAGACATGGTTCCAGTGGACATGTGTCATCGGACAGTAGCCAATCTAGACCTCCACCTGGTAGTGCCCGTGCAACCCCTGGCAGGCACAGGTCACGTGGCCGTGGCCGGACACAGTGAGCTGTACATCCTGGTCTGTACAATCTGGAGCTGTCAATAATACCCCTGTGTAGGCCTGACAAAAGGCAGAACTGTGTGCACACATACATGGACACAGCAGAAACATCTGTAGGGCACCACAACACCCACATGCATAATGACCACACATGTCCAATCAGATCACCGGACCTTACCCACACACATGATGTCATCCACTGGTGCAGCCTATGCCCCTGGCAAACATTATCACCCTGTGCATATGATGATGCCTGTGCCACATCCCTGTCATCCACACCATCGGTGCAGGGACATGCTCATATGGTCTGATGCACAGGGTGAACAGAATAGTAAGATAAGTGTGTATTACATTAGTTGTGTACAGTTGGCACACACCAGACATACCATGTAGTACAAGTTTATAATGCATTGTTATATGTTCATAGTATGTGTCTTGGTAACAACGGTAACAACATGTTGGTAATTATGCCCTGCTTCCCTCCTTAAGATCTAATTGCATGTGCCATTACGTTACAGTGTTTGCAGTTGGGGTGCATTGTTGTATGTTCACAGTATGTGTCTTGGTAACAACAGTAACAGCATGTTGGTAATGATGCCCTGCTTCCCTCCTTAAGGTCTACTTGCATGTGCCAATAAGTAGCATTGTTTGCAGTTTCACATGTGTAAATGTGGAGTACTCACAGGCATGTATGGCAATACCAGCATGCTATACATAGCCTCAACCTCACTGTTAGAAAGGCTACCATTCCACAGATGTCCACACATCTACTGATCCAGAAGCATGTGGGCTATTTAATAGGCTACAGTGGCTAGAGACGTGACATCCATACCAGGTCACATCACAGGTATGGTGACATGGTGCGGGGGGATTACACAGTGGTCTGGCCAATGATAATGTTAGAGGCCACTTGATAGCATGAGGCCTCACTGTGTAGCAGTAATACCCTGTCACATTACAGGATGAGAACACACACAGACATACACAGAAACACACAGTAACATGCCCACACTTACGGGGTCAACAACACTATAATGCATACTCGATAGTGTTGAGGTGAGGACCCCTGCCTATGTGGTAATCACCCTCACAGTACTGTGCACCCACATGACGCGACACAGAGAATGAACATGTACAGGTAGCCAGTAAGGCTGAGACCGATGGCATCAACAGGGTAGTAGACTGCATCACAATGAGGGGTTAGGGATCCTGTCTGTTCTGTATGGTAGCATACACCCTCACTCCATGCACCAGACAGCCATACATGCACACACACACACACACACACACACACACACACACACACACACACACACACACACACACACACACACACACTGTGGAGTCCACAAATGTCATTCGCATACAGATAGCTGACATTTGTGTGATACACACACCACCCCTGCCTACGTCATGCTTTCTACACTGCAGTATGTACAGATCTCTACAACAGTGTACAGGGGTGTGTAACAATTGGGATGTATTCCCCACCATACGTGGCATATATGGTCACACAAGCAAACACACATGGCAGTACTGTGAATCATACACCTGCTATATGATGAAATATCTGACAGACATGCAGCAGTATTGGCCGCATTATGTGTACCAATGCTACCTTCAGCAATTGTGCTGCAATATGCACACTGGAGGATGTAAGTGATGCAGGTGTCAAGTGATTTACAGCCAGTAACACCCTGACCGCTGTGTAGGTTGTATATCTTCACCTTCAAGTAACAGTAACATAGCGTACTGTTTGCAGATGTAATGGTAGGATGGCTTGTGACACACCTGTGAGCCATCTTCAGCAAACATCCATCTGCAAAGGTGGATCCCCACTTTATGTATACACATCCATCCATACCTGATGTACATCCTACCTACTGTCAGTATTTCACCATATACAGGTGTCAATGATGGGGCTGCATGTTGTAGTTAGGCACAGATGAATTACATACATCAGCTACTGCACATGTATGGTAGCTGCATGCACACCACTACATGTACATGTGTGTTGGTCCTACATTCCTGTCATGTAGCCATGTTTGTATGCATTGCAATTGGTGGACATGTGTGATGACATACATAACACATGGACTGTTGTATGATATGATGGTTGTCATGGGTAACTAGTACAGAGGGAATGTTACCTCGGTCAGCATTGCTACCTTATATACTGTTAGCATTCAACAGCCATGGACCTACCTTCCATGTGCATGCTTGTGATTGCTGCAGCCACTTGTCTGCACGGAGGACAGCAAAAGCTATGCTATGTACATATGTGTTGTGTGTGTGTGGGCCATGTACATATCCACTGCGATTACATGTATGTCATATCCAAACATGAGTGTTCTTTGGTGTACAGCAACAGTCATCTGTTACAGCTGTGTAAGACCCAGGGCCCCTGTTATGTGTAGAGCTGACCTGGTTATGAACAGTGGTATCATTGCATTGCATAACACATGATGGAACCCTGTCAGTACATGTGTAGTCTGCACAGTTGCTGTAGACCTATGTACAGTCCACTGGTCATGAGTCACATGGTGTTGTAGTAATGTATGGATGTGTGTTGCTGGTCCAAGGACATGGTGATGTCTGAGGGCTACATAGTAGAATGCAGCATTTACCACTGTGATCTGCACCTGAGACATCTGTGATGGCTCTTTGTGTACTGGTCAGTACATGTGAGTGGCCTTCATGTACGTGGGGACAGTAACACCAAACTGTGCCCTTCCATGTTTAGAATCCGTGTGCATGCAAGACAGCCCTTCGCTACTACTAAGTGTATGAGCATGCCCAGTACACCGTTGTGTAGATGGACACACAGTACATTCCAAACTGTGCCCTTCCGTGTGCATGCAAGACAGCCCTTCGCTACTACTGAGTGTGTGAGTAACACCAAACTGTGACCTTCCATGTTTAGAATCCGTGTGCATGAAAGACAGCCCTTCGCTACTACTAAGTGTGTGAGCATGCCCAGTACACCGTTGTGTAGATGGACACACAGTACATTCCAAACTGTGCCCTTACATGTTTAGAATCCGTGTGCATGCAAGACAGCCCTTTGCTACTACTAAGTGTGTGAGCATGCCCAGTATGCCATTGTGTAGATGGACACACAGTACATTCCAAACGGACGTGTGATAGTAAGTGTGTGAGCATGCCCAGTGACACCTTGTGTCGGTTATGTGCCTCTGTGTATGGGCATGGCCATTGAAATTCTGTATAGTGATGGCGGTCATCCAGGCAACAGATGTCCATACCCCACATCAGGATGGATTCCTACATTGAACACACTGGTTGACTGTCTTGAAGGGTGTACTGTCTGTGGCACGTCTCGTATCTATGTAGTGTTGTAATAGTACTCCGTAGATAGGCAGTTGTCCCACTCACACCACTGCCGTGTGTTTGTCTACGTCTACCTTGGGACAGTAATATGCTTTTAGACTGCTCACTCTCTATACATTTCCTATCGGCGTCTTTGCCTTTGAAGATGATGTCATCCACCTAGAAGTATGCCTCTGGGAGCGCTGCATTCCACTAATCTCGGTAACGCATTTTGTAACTGTGTAATGCTGTAGTGTGATAAGGTAGTTAGGTGTATATTTGACTCCCAGCCCTGCCAAGTGTGTGTGTGTTTCCAGCTGCATGGGGACAGAATAATGCTTTTAGACGGCTCAATCCCCATACATTCCCTAGTGGCGTCTTTGCCTTTGTGGATGATGTCATCCACCTAGATGTATGCCTCTGGGAGTGCTGTGTTCAAGTAATCTCTGTAGCGTGTTCTGTAACTGCATAATGCTGTAATGTAATAAGATAGTTAGGTGTATGTTTGACTCCCAGCCCTGCCAAGTGTCTGTGTTTGTGCTTCCAGCTGCCTGGGGACAGAGTAATACTTTTAGACGGCTCACTCCCCATGCATTCCCTATCGGCGTCTTTACCTTTGCGGATGATGTCATCCACCTAGAAGTATGCATCTGGGAGTGCTGTGTTCCATTAATCTTGGTAGCAAGTTCTGCAACTGCGTAATGCTGTAGTGTGATAAGGTAGTTAGGTGTATGTTCGACTCCCAGCCCTGCCAAGTGTGTGTGTGTGTGTGTGTGTGTGTTTCCAGCTGCATGGGGACAGAGTAATACTTTTAGATGGCTCACTCCCCATTCATTCCCTATCGGCGTCTTTGCCTTTGCGGATGATGTCATTCACCTAGAAGTATGCCTCTGGGAGCGCTGCATTCCAGTAATCTCGGTAGTGCGTTCTGTAACTGTGTAATGCTGTAGTGTGATAAGGTAGTGAGGTGTATGTTCGACCCCCAGCCCTGCCAAGTGTGTCTGTGTGTGTGTTTCCAGCTGCCTGGGGACAGAATAATGCTTTTAGACGGCTCACTCCCCATACATTCCCTATCGGCGTCATTGCCTTTGCGGATGATGTCATCCACCTAGAAGTATGCCTCTGGGAGTGCTGCGTTCCTGTAATCTCAGTAGTGCATTCTGTAACTGCATAATACTGTAGTGTCATAAGGTAGTTAGGTGTATGTTTGACTCCCAGCCCTGCCAAGTGTGTGTGTGTTTCCAGCTGCCTGGGGACAGAGTATTGCTATTAGATGGCTCACTCCCCATACATTCCCTATCGGCATCTTTGCCTCTGCAGATGATGTCATCCACCTAGAAGTATGGCTCTGGGAGTGTTGTGTTCCAGTAATCTCAGTAGTGCATTCTATAACTGCAGAATGCTGTAGTGTGATAAGGTAGTTAGGTGTATGTTCGACTCCCAGCCCTGCCAAGTGTGTCTGTGTGTGTGTGTTTCTAGCTGCCTGGGGACAGAATAATGCTTTTAGACAGCTCACTTCCCATACATTCCCTATCAGCATCTTTGTCTTTGCGGATGATATCATCCACCTAGAAGTATGCATCTGGGAGTGCTGCGTTCCTGTAATCTCAGTAGCGCGTTCTGTAACTGTGTAATACTGTAGTGTGGTAAGGTAGTTAGGTGTATGTTTGACTTCCAGCCCTGCCAAGCGTGTCTGTGTGTGTGTGTTTCCAGCTGCCTGGGGACAGCATAATGCTTTTAGATGGCTCACTTCCCATACATTCCCTATGGGCGTCTTTGCCTCTGCGGATGATGTCATCCACCTAGAAGTATGCCTCTAGGAGTTCTGTGTTCCAGTAAGCTCGGTAGCACATTCTGTAACTGCGTAATGCTGTAATGTGGTAAGGTAGTTAGGTGTATGTTCGACTCCCAGCCCTGCCAAGTGTGTGTGTTTCCAGCTGCCTGGGGAGAGAGTAATGCTTTTAGATGGCTCACTCCCCATACATTCCCTATCGGCATCTTTGCCTTTGCTGATGTCATCCACCTAGAAGTATGCCTTGGGAGTGCGGTGATGTTGAACCTCGGTAGCACGTTCTGTTACTGCATAATGCTGTAGTGTGGTAGACTAGACAGATAGGTGCTCAATTCCAAGGCATGGCAGGTGTGTGTGTTTGGCAGTTATACTGTATGTGTTGGTATCTGTGGGTGGCTAGCTGCAGGATGTGTTCAGTGTGTTTTGTTGCTGACCTATATAGTGTCCACCACCTGCATATTCTGCCAAGACACTGGATTGTCAACACATACATTCGCCAATAGGTCTGGTGAGTAAATGTCAGCAGCCCTACTCTTACCTTTGATACGGTCTGACCCGTGTGACGCAACAAAACACACATGCCTTGATAGTAACAGCACTACATGATGCAGGTGGCACATGTAGTTTCCTTTTCATTCCTGTCTAATGCTTTGCTGTCATGTGGTCCGCTGTTGTGATATAAATGCAATATCTACATATGTGTGTACATGTATATGTGTGTATGTATATATATATATATCTATATATATATATATATATATATATATATATATATATATATATATATATATATATATATATATATATATGTATGTATATATATATATATATATATATATATATATATATATATATATATATATACATGTATATATGTATACAAATAATATATATGATATATGTAGCTATAGATAGACATAGATGTGAACATATATGTCTGGGGACATCAGCACTATTGAATGTTTGTGCTGGATGATCTGTACGTGATAACCTGGGATGTATGTATATCTGCCATGGCATAGTAGTAATGCACATCGTCTGTAGTGTGCAGGATCACGGGTTGTAGTCGTGTAGACACCGGTTATTTTGTTGCTGCGAAGACCATGAGACATCAAATATGGTGATAGTAAGGCACCTGTTGCCAGTTGTGTACGGATCTGAGCAACACTGAGCAGTGATTATTAATTTGGAGGTTCGGTATGGGTCATATAACTATTCATTAGAAGACTATACTATGCAGATGAGGTTGACGATAGTGTATCCCATTTATCCCCAGGGTGTAATGCAGATCCCTGGAGTGTATGTGTGTAGTCAGCCGGGTGCAGGGCTCGAATATAGTTGACAGCATGGGAGGGGGGGGTCAGGCATACTGTACATACATTGCAGAACTGTGCCTCGGGAGTGCTCCTGCCTTAGCATGCCTAAGCTAGGGGTGTGTCTATACCTGCCTGGTGACATTGGGAGGGATGACAGCAGTGGTGGGGTAGTCAGGGTGTACAGGCTGCACAGACAGGTGATGATCAGCACAATCAGCAGATGACATGGCCAGCCCGCACCTGAACAGTATGGTAATGTGAGCAAGCATCATACACACAGGTTTCTTCCACACTCTACACCACTGGTGTATACCTGCGAGGACATTTCATGACACAGTCCAACCAAATGAGAAGGGCTGCAGCAGGCAACATATACCAACATGTGCAGGAGGCTGGGTCAGTGAGGATGTGTATGCTGCCGAACAACCCTTACTGAAGTGACATAAGACTTTATAGACCCAGGGTGATTTACCAGGGGCTACATGGGCTGGGGATGGTGGAGCACTATGGGGTGGACAGAGACCTCCTACAGTGGCTTGTTGACCTGTGCCTGCCACATCTGACACATCAAACAGGCCGAGGGAAACCCATCACAGTGGATACCACAGTATATGTTGGCCTAGGTGTACTAGCCACAGGTACCTCACACAGCACAACTGGGGATATCATGGGTATCTCACAGGCATCTGCATCCAGATTATTGCACCAGTTCACAGACACCATGTCAAAACATGCTAGTGAGCACGTACATGTCCTCAACGCACGTGATTAGTAGACCAGCAATATGCATCAGTTCAACCACATGGATGACTACCCTGGGGTACTGGGTGCTATAGCCTGCACACACATACACATCAAAGCACCACCTGGTGAGTGGGGTAGGGCCTACAGTCACTGCAGGGGCATACCCTCCAACAGCTAAGCCATATGCGATGGCCAGGGCATGAGATTGAATGTGTGTGCTGTCTGCCCTGGAAGCTATGATGATTCCGATATATGGCTTCTGACACAGCTGTACCACACCAATGCCAATATGGACATCCCCTACAGTCTCCTAGGGGGGGATGCTGGGTAAACACTGGTGTCGTGGCTGATGACATCCATCAGCAATGCACACACACCTGAACACTCACACCATAATGAGGTGGTTGCACAGGCAAGACATATAATTGTGCATGTGTTTGGGATGTTCAGTTCACGGTTCTGGTATAAGGACACATCCGGTGGAGCCCTGCAGTATTCACTAGCTACAGGCAGACAAGTTGTTATGGTATTTGCTATGCTACACAATCTTATCTTGCAGTAACAGTTGCAGCAGGAACAGCAGGGGGCAGGGCCACACAGCCCAACACCACTGCCAATGCCTGTACAGGCACAGTGTGACTTGGTGAAGGAACTACCTGAGCAGGGCACAGTTGGCAAAAGCCCGTGCACAGTATGACCTGCCCTTGGCAAAGAGGCAACACAAGGCATATGCACTGACACAGTAGGTACCCACAGATTTCCCCTCTGTGACCCGCACACAATACAATGGATGCCAAACATGACACTACCTGTGCTCGGCCATGTATAGGAGGTGCATTGTGTGCATCCTACATAGGCAGCCCTCCAGCACCGTCCTCAGGTCCAGAACACACCCAGGGTATGTCTATTGACCTAACAATTGGCAGTTGTATTAGAATGTGTATTTACCCATTGCTATGGTATGTATGTGAGCATACAAGTGACTGTGGTGGCCGAATGTTAGGGCAGCAGACAGTATACATCCATAGTGGCACCATGACCTCTGTAGCACATATGGGGGGTCACAATGGTAGCCAGTAGTACACAGGGTGTCCTAACCCACTGCAGATAATGGGCTGACCATCTGTACAGCCCACACACGTTCCATGCAGCTGGACAGATGTGGACCAATACAGACAAATGATATACAATGGCCTACGGATATGCCCAGTGAATGACCCCAGCCCCCTAAGGCACACACAGACTACAGTAGGCCAGGCAGTTTGATGTAGGTTGTGTAAGCTAGGACGTCCAACACCACTGTGCTGGTATTTAAAGCTGGGAACTGACGTACACTGGTATCCCTCCAACCAGCAATTTAAGTAGGTCCACACACTGACATGGAGTACCTGACATACCAGTACAGTAGCGGCAGATGTGTACAACTGTCAGCTGTGACCCCGTCAAACCTACACATGTGAGAGTCATGTGTGCCACCCACGGTGCTGTGTAGGACTGTGGTTGTGGCTGGATGTCCCCCCACGCTATGCAGACATGTAGCAACTGTCAATGCCACATGACAATTAGCTACCCTGCAGACACAGCATGATACCTGTCTGTGTAGAAGGGAGGGGTCAGCAACACAGTACTAACTATCTGGACATGTGACACATGCGATACAGTTGACCATACTTGGCATGCTCACACACATGACGGTATGACGGTAATGTCGGTCGACAACATGCGTAACAGTCATACTGGGCATGCTCACACACTGAAACACAGGACAGCCAGGCATGCATACACCAGTGGTCCGGACATATCAGCCAGTACATTGCTATACTGTTGGATAACTGCGCTGTATGGTGTGTGTGTGGTCTATTGTCTGTACATATGCCATGGTCTATTGTTAATTCACATGAGCTATGTGTGCAGGCTACTGCTACCAACACGTGAATAGGGCGGTTCTTTGTTGCGGACAGACCAACGCCTTTGGATACGGACTGGGTAAGGCACATTCCAGCAGGTGGGAGCAGTTGTGCATGGGTTTGCACAGTGATAAGCACTGCTGACCTCTGGTCACAGCACCTTATACCCGTTTAGACTCCACATTTCTTTGACAGTGCACTACTGGCATACTGGTAGACAAACACGCTTACAGCCACTTGCTCACCGACATTTCTGCTTACATTTGTCACTCACACTGGGTGTGTGCGATCCCTTGTGATGCGTATTACATTGGACTACATGACTACAGTATCGGGTATGTGTAACCATTTGGCGATGGCAGGCGTTCGACTGTGCAGACTCGGCAGCCTGTCCAGTGACATAATCATATTATATGCGTGTTCCTCATACGATCTGCTCCCATCTGCCTGATACATGGGAACCGATACTCTGCAATGCTGACATGTTAATATGATTTTGTTAACGCAGCTGTCTGCAGAGTCATGCTACCGCATACCTACTGTACATTTTCCACCTTTCAGATTGCACGATGGGAGACTGTAGGAGTGACACCTTTCCCACTTTGCATGGGACAGTCCCTCATTAGGCATATCTCATGTGACAATACCAGTCCTCTCCACCAATCGGGGACACATTTCTACAGAATCAGGGACAGGTCAAGAAAAAATCAGGGACAATCAGGGACACTTTTATAAAAGTAGTGCTATTAACTTGAAACAATGACAGAATCAGAGCATATGACTTAATACACATTTTCTGAAGTAAAAGAAGTTTATAACTCTTACTTATTGTCATTAGTCATTAAGTGTAATTCACCATCTTTCCTTCAAAAGTCACTAATTTTAGGAGGGATTAAGAGGGACAAAGTTAAACTTTCAGTCAAACTCAGGGACATACCTGAAATTCAGGAACAGTTGAGAGGTATGGACAATACTCTAGCCATTGCAGCTGTCCTGATTAGGGGACATTCTCATGTTGTACGTGTCTGTATGGTTGCTTGTTACAGGTCTTGTATACCTGACACGTCGATATGTTATATGTAGTAGCATAAGCAACTTTACTGCTGCTAGACTACGCTTTGATTTGTGCCAATATGTATATTTCTGCACTATGCATGGCTGTAGGTATGTTCTGCCCTGGTACGTCTGACATTTCTACAGAGCAGGTTCCACTTTGGCCATTCAGAATGGTGGCGGCCCTATAGATCCTATATGTAGAGCTATCACATGTGTCAAGGCAACACATACCCACAGCCAGTAGTAAACTGACGACTTCCACGGTTTGCATATTTTAAGGTTATTCATGTAGCATTATAATTGATAATACTGTTTCCTATTACATGTAGCTGTTTCTGATACAACAAATTAATTTCTGACACCACTACACACACTATATAGCCTCCTTTCCTGAACTCACAGGCCATGTGCCATAACTGTCATTTTGCAGGACACAACTGCCCAGGTGGGTGTGTCCCTCGAAGGCATATGGGTGTTGAACCTCATCTATTATGCTATCATCTACCTAAGGTGGTCAGCAAATTATGCACTTTCCATCACTAGCAGAACTCACATACCAATGGGTGTGAATGAACACAGTATCAGGAACAATGTATGTGGGACACATTTAGACGATTGTTTCTATTAACCAGACACATTTACAGTCACAGAGCATATGTATTCATTCACATTTGTCGAGGTACATGCTGTTTATGACTCATACATGTTGTCATCTGTCATTACCTGTATTCTGCCACCTGTCCACCTAATATCAATAGTTCTGGAAGTGTTTAGTTGGACTTTGTTACATTCTGATACATAACTATGGACGTCCATGCTAATTGGGTACACGGCACTGATTTGGTCTCTATGTATTCCCCCGATGGTTTACAGACTATCCGGTAGATGTGCTCTTCAGGTTTGGAAGGTGTAGGTGTATGTTATGCCCACATAGGAATATTAATGACTTCCACTGGGCGGGCCTACTACATCTCTGCCAACCAGCACTTGCACACTTAAGCCCATTATTGCATACCCATGGTCCACCTACCTGGAACGCCTCTACAGCAGTCATGGCAAATACTTACAGCGAGCGCAGCTGGGGTATGAGCACACCCCTACACATTGCCCACTCTCCCCGTCTCGGGACACATGTCGTACATTTTGTCAACCCATGTATTATCACACTTGCACAACCTACTGTTCCATGTACACCTACATCCTGCTTGTATCAATGTCACCAGGTTCACACATACCCTGAATTTTTGGGGTCCCGCAAGGGACACCGTTATCCATGTTTAAAGTTTAGACCTTGCAGATCTCTCCCACTGGTACTTTCCTACCGGTGTTTTGGACAGCGGCAGTGTATTGATCTGTATTGCCTGTCTGTATGTCTGACCGGCCTAGCTGGGCAGTGTGGGGGGTACAAAGTTTATTTATTGGACCTCCCAGTCACATATGCCTGGGCTATAAATATGTTACCCCTAATTGCTGTGAAGTAACCTATTTATGTACATGTGTATATCTACAATGACATATATATTTTGTTTTGTGTGTATGTGTATATATATCAATACCTGTTGTTTGTGTATATATATATCTATCTATATATATCCGTAGTATATCCTTGTGTGTGTGTATATATATATATATATATATATATATATATATATATATATATATATCCGTATAAATATATATGTGTATATAAATTATCTCTGCTTCAATGGCATACTATTGCCTTAGTCATTATGACACCGACACTTCACTCCGGTGAACTTGTGATCAGTATATTGCACGCTATACAGCGGACAGATGTCTCACGTTTTTCATGTCTGGGGTGCTGCTGCTAACTGGGATATGATACAGTGTCATTCGACCTATTACTCGTATGCGCAGCCTATTATTCCTGCTACTGTGTTTGTTTCTGTGCGCATTCATATTATTACTGTTGATAGAATGAGTGTGTGTTACTGTGATTGTATGTCAACATATTGATGTCTTCATGTAGTTGTGTCTTTCTGCTTTTCCTGGTTTGGGGTTGTCACAGCAGAACTCTGTTCCGCTCATGGGTGGTGTATAGGTTTTACGTGCCAGGCTGCCAGCCCTGACGCACAACGTCCGACAACGATACGCCCATTCACTCATGTCTCCATGCAAATGATGCTCTATCCGGGAATCGCACCTATGTACTAGCTGACCTCCATGGGCCACTCCATTTCACCCAGCACAACATGCCCTAGCACTCCTGTGTCCATAATCGCATATCCATAGTTTCTCCAGCACACCCGTGTTGAGTTTCTACGCATAACAACCATTATACACCTGATATCGCAGCCATGACACATCTTTACACATTGCCCTCTCCAGAGCGTTGGGGCCCTACACACATTTTGTACCACCTCGTGTATTCACAGGCTCACCATCCATTCATATTTGCACATACATGTCTTTCCTGGTGTTATGGATTACGAACAATTTGCGGGTTACCATTGTAGGTGGTTGCAACATGTACTACATTCCGTCTGTTTACAATGTTGACATAGCACTTCAACGATGTTATGGCCACTGGTATAACCCTGCCTCTGGTTTGAAGAGCGGTGCTCTACTCACACTTGTGCAGCTTTTTCTGACATACACTGCAAGCACTTTATAATTCCTTACTTGCTCTAGATTCCCTTCACAACCGTTATGTTTGCTTTCGCTATATATATATATATATATATATATATATATATATATATATATATATACATATATGTATGTATATGTATATATATGTATATATATATATATATATATATTATATATATATATATATATATATATATATATATATATATGTATATGTATATATATATATATATATATATATATATATATATATATATATATATATATATATATATATATATATATATATATATATATATATATATATATATATATATATATATATATATATATATATATATATATATAGATAGATAGATATATATGTAGATATAAAATTGCATATTTCTGTTATGTCTGTGGATATTTATCTATACACACATCTATCTATCTATATATATAAAAGTTACAGCTGTACAAGACAACATACATTTGCTATGCTAATAGCTGCATACACCCGCGCAGGCGCATTTGCATCTACTTATTCTGAGTTACATATGTTTACTGACACTTCTTTGGGATTACATGTGCCTTATTCCTTATGAAAGTGCCACTTTGATTGATGGAATCCGGTTAATGGACCCATGTGAACGTGGTCACCTTTACATGTATAATTGTTGGCTTTACAGCACAGAGGCATTCATTGCACAATTAATATGTGCTATCGTCTTACTTGAACCGGGAATACCTTTACGTTAGGTGGATGCTCTAACCACTACACTATTGTTGTTCTGGCTCATTTATATGTATACCCATGGTTCATAGCTACTCTGACATACGCCTCACCGCTTCCCTTACACAGCAGGCATTCATTCTCCTGCTGGGAAAACCGCAGTACTACACTTAGGACATTCCCTGTTTCCTACTGCTCTGGACCCGTGCTGCATGTCTACTCACTTCAAGTATATTCAGAACTCCTACACTTATAGTCCTCGCACATACACATGTCTGATTGTCAGGTTGTTCATGTGCTGGTCCGGGTTTAGACTCAGCCGACTGGTGACTAGAGTTGCCTTGATGCTGTTCAATTATCAGATGTAGAACATGGACAGAGTTAGTCCAGATTTTAACATTCTACTTGTGTTTACAGATGCAGGTGTTTGGGCACCTCTGACCACATTATTAGGTTGGTGCTACATAATTTAGGGCGGGGAGTGGTTCCACTACATAATGCAGAGTGGGGGGGGGTTCCACGTGATTCCCTTCCCATTTGACTATTTCATTCATTTATAGATACAATGAATATTATTCTGGACATCAGTTATAAATTCACTGCAGGTATGAAATAGTCTTGTCAACAGATGTGACAGTTGGTTGGTGTACTTATGTGTACGGACCTCTGTGATACTTGGAGACTCGTTTCTACAGTGACAGGGACAAGGCTATGACAACTCAGGGACAATCACGGACACTTCTACCATATTAGTACTATTAACTTGGAACATGTTGACAAATTCGTAATACTACTAATTTTCTGCAGTTAAATGCGTCTATTACTCTTCATTGTTGTAAGTAGTCATTCTCATTCAAAGGTCACTGGCTTTGTGAGTGGTTAAGAGACTGGCCAGTTATTGTGCAAATGCTCTGACCATTGGTAGCGTTGACATTGTCATATGTACAGGTTGGGATATATTCTGTGGACTAGGGTTGCCACATTTTCAAATGGCCAAGATGGGACATTTTCGGAACACACATCAGATTTTACAGGCCGACACATACCCACGGTCAGTACAAAGGATAGAACTTTACTTATTTGCCTAAATAAAAGCTTATTCTTGTAGCGGTTTAGTTGCTTATTCTGTTTCTTGTAACATTTAGGTATTTTAGATACAGAAATAATTATTTTATGCAACTACTACATAACATATGGGACATAATTATGTCCTACAATCTCAGGAAATTTGCCATTTTTAATATTTTTTGTCAGGACACAACTGCCCAAAGAGGGACTGTCCCTCGCAAAGTGGGACAGATGGTAACCCTACTGGGGACACCAGTTTGTTTAGGCCAGCACATAGCCACAGTCAGTGCAGGTTTAGAATATTCATTAGTTTCCTAGCTGTGAGCCAATACCTTTAGCACTTTTGTTGTTTGCCTGTTTCTTGTATGAATTACGTTTATTCTATCCTGACGTGACCGCTTTAGGCAACTGTTACATGCAGTATGGTACATAGTTATTTCCTACAATCACAGGACATTTGGCATTTTATCATTGTTGGTCAGGTCACACCTACACACACATTAATTGTCCCTCACACAGTGAATCAGGGGTATCTTGTTTACGTCAGTGCCTTCATCACCCTTATACCATGTGCCACTATGCGAATGTGTGCAATATATTCTCTCGCTTATTCGTGTTGGGACACGTGCGTCACAGGCAGGTGTTTGATCCTGGGTAGTAGGTTCTGCGTGACCATCTAGGGCTGGACAGTCTCGTGCACCACTACTGCACATTCCAACTTGTGTCCAGATGTTTACAGGACTGGACATCGTGTCTTCATACCCATTCTAATGTTTACACAGGTTACTTATCCCATGAGGGATATCCAAAAATTTAACAAGCCCGATAATAACAAGACCGATACCGACCATTCTTCTGGTGTTATGAAAATGTGCTAGGGGTTTTACATGCAAGGGATACATAGTTTGCAATCCTGAAACTGCCTAGGGTGACACTACCTACTACATATGCATAGTGGTCACTATGTGTAGATGTGGCTGCGCCAAACTAGTAGGGCACGTATGCCTGTATTTGGTGGACGTTCAGGTATGGGGGAAGATTGTGTGCTGCGTAGAGGATGCTGGGTAGTCCATTATGCATCCAGGTGTGTTGCATTTGATATGGCCAGTTCCATCAGGACCAATCTGTGGGTATATGCCGGTGACATTTCTGTACATTTGTATCGCACATTTTAATATTCATATGTTTGTGGGATTGTGTTCTACAGTATGGCCTGTCTGGTTGTATTGCAGATGTGTATACATGTTTTTGTGTTTCTTTCTGCTTCACCCACTGCTCCCTCATACACCTCCGGTTCACCTATTCTGCATACGACACAGTCTCGTCTTTGAGGATTATACCATTACCCATCCCCCCATACACATATTCCTGACACTCCATCCATCACTGCTTTGGTTGATGGCCCATGACATGGTCAAGGTAACACATTGCATACCCTACATATGTCAGGTACCTGTATGGTTGTGTGGACTACCCTGACATATTTGACCTTCCACATGCTATACCTCACGCACATAGGTACACGCCCATACTTAACTTTCATGACTTGATTGGTATACCCGGGTAATATCCGTTCAACTTTGACACATCCTGACAAGTTTGGCTTGGACCGCAGATGTGTGGATTTTGGCCGACTGTTCTAATCATTGGTAGGATGCCACCTTTTCCTATGTCCAGGATGGGATGTATTCTGGACACATATCCGATTGTACTGGACAACACGTACTCACAGTCAACGCTATGGATAATACTGTTCCTTTCAGCCTACATGTTGCCTTATTATTGTAGCAGTTTATATGCTCCTTCTATTTCGTTTACATGCTTATTCTATTTCCTGTCACATATGGTATGTTAAATATGGACATACCTATTGTATGTGACTATTACATGCGTTCTGGGATATAATTTGGTCATACGGTCACCAGATATTTACATTTATCGTGTTTTTTGTTATGGACACATCTGCCCAGCTGTGTACCCTCCCTCACAATATGGGTCAGCTGGTGACCCTGACCATTGGGCTGGACGTACTTATTGGCGGTGCACTAACATATGATGCGTTTCACTTCCACTTGATATAACTATCTACACTGCGTTGGACTACGGGCACACGGATTTCAATGTCATTTGTTCGAGGGATAGGGACCCATTATTCCCTACCATGCATTTGTGTTTGATTCTTCATTTTTTATTCGCAGGAACTGTCTTGCATGCTTTGCATACATTTCAGTATCCACGGATACTGACAGATGTGATTACTATTGCTTGCAAATTGTTATATGCAAGCATTTTAGGTTGCACGTCGACAGCTGACATTTCCACGCCTCCATGCAGCATTTCGATACGCCCTATGCACTCATGCTCCTTTCCTATGCACATGGCTGTGGCAGCAGCGCACCTTCATTAATATGCATTTGGTGCTACTGCACGTGTGGCGTGAAGATGGCGCAGTAGCACCAAATGCATATTAATGAAGGTGCGCTGCTGCCACAGCCAACGCAGCATTGTTATTTTGTGTTTCCTGGCAGGTTAAAAAATTTACTACTCCAACTTGTTCAAAAAATTTAGACAGTCTTTCAGTCAAGAAAACACTTTCTTTTTCCCCTTTTTTCCTGAGAGCTATTCTGCTGCCTCAGGTTAGCCACCATGGTCTCTCTCTTGTAATGGATACTTTGGTCTGGATCCATAAAGTTTGCAAAATCTGGCGCATCTCACAGAGTTCCACAACAAATGTTGTGGATAAACAAGTAATATGCTTATGCGCCTTAGTGTACACAGAATAATTTAGTGCACAACAAATATATCCATCATAATCAGCACTATCTTAAGCAGTTACATCAAATCTGTTTAAGTCCAGACAAGTGGTACATACATTGGGCTGTGCATTATCAATGCCCTTCAATTGAAATTATACAACCTTAATGCAAATAATACAAAATCAATAAAGGAAGACAAATCTGCAGCAATCGGTCCACTAAGTGAAAAATATTTACAAGCAACTATGTATGCTGTGCAACAACATTCCAATAAATAATATTTATGGACTTTGTTATAATGCTTCTACTGATGTGTATGTATGTATATATATATATATATATATATATATATATATATATATATATATATATTTATATATATATATATTTATTATAATGGGTTCTGGAAGTTTGCTCGAATGAGCAAACGACCGAAACCCAAATGGCCGGGCATACTTACGTGAAAGTACTTTTCACCAAAGAAGCACTTTCAAGTAAGTATGCCTGTTGGCGGGGCTGCACTATGGTGCAGGTGAGGGAAATTTCCCTTTTCCCCACTGTAGTGCGGTCTCGGAGGGAGAATATTAAAGTAGGGGGGTGTGGGGGGCTGGTGCAGGGGTGCAAAGCCCCCCAGCTAAAATGTTAATGTAGTGTTTTTTTTTTTTTTAACACGGTTTAACGAAAGCACTTTTTCGATAAAAGCGCTTTCGTTAAAGTGTGTTCGGTTATTATGGATTCGGACATTTGCTCATTCGAGCAAATGTCCTAGATCCATTATAATATATGGAATCCAATGGAATTCACAAAATTCCACCTAAAAATAATTAAGGTTAAGGGCAATCATGTCATGCTTAACAGAGGCTAACAATGATTGTGGGAGCTGTGTGGGGAACACAAGTAATACACACACCCAAGGAAACAGGGAAATAGAAAAGCAGATGTAGGGTAAGGGTAAATAACAGAGACACACAAGAGGTATGATGAAATAGAAAAATCTGGGAAAGGAACATACTAGACAATGTTTGTTTGTAAAGAAATTATTGTTACTTGATGTTGTTTTCCCACTCTTGACATGTAGTGATCATGGGATTATAAAGGTAAATTTTTTATTTGAAAATTCTGCCAAACTGAAATCTAAACAAATGCGCAGAAGATTAATTACAGATTATATGGAAATAAAATAGTCACTATGTAAAACTAATTGGAGTGATGCATTCAGTGGAAAAATTGCAGAAGGAGTGTGGAAAGTTTTGACAGAGAAGTCGTTTGAGTGCAAAAAATAAAAAAAAAAATGTTTAACATCAGGATATAGGCATACAACATCAGGGGGTATATTTCCATAGGAGCAAGATACCTGATTAAGGTGAGAGACAAATGATATAAGAAATGAAAAAGAGGTTGAACTACAACTTTGAAAATTGAAATAAACAAGCTAGACAAACAAGTTAAGAATTCTGTGAGACAAGATCAAGAACATTTTGAAGTAAATTTATATAAAGATATTGAGCATAATAGGAAACCATTTTATAGATGCATAAGATGTTGAAGGAGTAAAGACATACAAATTGATAAACTGTGTGTACACTCTAAAATTTATTCTCAGATGCAACAGATTATAAAAATATTTACAAAATCTTATGCAAAACAGTTTGGCTCCACAAAGGGGGAGATAGGTTGCTCTAATGACATCCAGGTAACCTCAGATACTAGAATAAAATTAGATCATATTGAAAAAGAACTGTACAAACCAAACCCAAACAAAGCACTGGGAGGATAGAATTGGTAATAATGATCCAATATCACTTCAGCAAGAACTTATAGTACCGTTATAGTACCATTATATCTATGATTTACTAGGTCATATAAATATGGGAAGATTCTTCAAGATTAGAGGCATGTATTTATTAAACCTGTAAGGAAAGGGGAGTTGGACAAACCCAGAGTCATATAGACCCTTAAGTCTACTTTCATGTTGTAGAAAAATAATGCAGAAGATAATATTGTATAAGTTATTGCCAGAATTGGAAAGGTTGGGACTTGAAACCATGTATCAGCATTCATATGTTGAAAATAGATCTAGTAACATCTGTAACATGACATTCTATAAGAATATAATAATAGCTATGAATAAAAATAGTGCTGTGATATAATTTATGTAGATTTAACTTCAGCATTTGACAGGGTCCTACACAAAAGACAGATCAATAAATTTGATCAAGTAGGTATTGATTTAATCTTGATAAGCTGGATGGCTACAAGGCTTACAAATAGGACATGGCAAGTATCATGCAGCAACTGGACAGGGGAAACTCTTGGTTAGAGTCAGGGTATCATATAGGACGTTATCCTAGGCCCTTACTTGTTTAGAATGTATCTTTCTGACCTGTCTTTTCTTCTGAGGTGTTCTACAGTCTGTATGCAAATTACCTGAAATTGGGTAAACTGATTACTGTGTTACAGATAGGGCATGTCTGCAAAAGAACTTGACTAAATTGACCATTTGGGCACAGGAGAATAATATGCTGATAAATAGATCAAAAACTAAGCTTATGAGATTTGGAAGATATAAACTGAAAGGTAAATACTTAATACAGCACATAGTAATTGAAGCTGCATTTAAGAACGTGGGCATATGGGGAAGCTTTAAGTTTTTCTAATCATATCAACCAATTGGTTAATGATAGTTTTAGAGCTATAGGTTGTATAAAAAAATATTTATAAAGTCTAAGAAATTAGGAGTAATGAAGTCATTGTTTGTTAATTACATTAGACCCAAACTTGAGTATGGAATAAAAATATGGAAACCATATAAGAAAACAAGCATGATTAAACTGTAAATAGTACACTGAAAATATGCCAAGGGCATCCATAGATGTGAAAATTTAAGTTATCATGAAAGACTAAAATATCTGAATTTGTACAGGGTGCCTTATAGATATTTAAGAGGAGATTTTATTCAGATATATAGGGCATTTAGAGACAACTACCTCTGTGAATGTTTAGGGTTATCAAAAAGTAGTAGAGTATCATCAGAAAACTTTTGTAGAAGATTCTATAGGAATAAAAAATGAAATAATTAGTTATCTGATATAGCAGCTGATGCATGGAACAGACTATCAAGTTACATTAAACAAGCACTGGTTTAGATATTTTTAAGAACAGCTTGGACACTTATCAAGGGAACAACTATTTTTGTATTTTGGCAGACTAGGAGGGCATTAATGCCTGTGCTTGAAATATTTGCATGTATGTATGTATATTCATTATCCCTTACAAATATATATATATATATATATATATATATATATATATATACTGTCATGGCAGCATAATAGAACAGGCATAACAAACACCCTTTTCTGATATGTAATGCACTGTCCATGTGTATGATTTAGCAAAGGACAGTACTGCACAAGAAAATAGAAGTAATTAATGTACAGTTTCAATGTCCAAGGGCATTTGTGTCTCAATCATAATATGTTCAGAGACATATACATGTATATAAATCATTGACTTTCTATGCCAAATGCCTAAATATGGACACCAATGTTGACATGATAATGCATGCTGTAATATAACATATAATTAGAAACAATGCATGCAGGAATTATGCTAAATAAAGCATCAACTGTATATACAGTAATAGAGACATGACTGTCTATGCATTATGTGAAGAATAAATACTCATGTAGAGCATTCACACAAATGTCTTACAATATGGCACAATATGTGACACTACATGCCACTCACAAAGCTATTGTGCCACTGTGACAACTTGACAACACAGTGTTACATGAATCACAGGGGCTGAACATGCATAAGACAGCAACAACCAAGACAGGGACAGGTGCAATGCATACATACAGATATGTGCAAATAGGGGAAATGGGAGCATCTCACAGTGTTATGTGTGAAATACATGAATAATGCATTTGTTGAGTTGCTGCCATCCCACCCATGTATACAGTGGAACAATGCAAGCAGGCAATTGTGTTTCACTTACATCATGGAAACTGCAAATGTTAGACCCATCACAAACATGAACACAATCTATTGGACATAATATTATGCTGCACTACATGCATAAGAGTATACATATACACACTCAAGTAAAATGCAGCACCCCTGCCCTTATGAAGCACAAAATGTAAATGTAATTGCAATTGCTTAATGCATATGCACTGCTTTAATGTGTGTTAAACATCATGTGTAGCCTAATGTTACGTATGACACAATATTTGCAGTCTATGGTGGGATGTATATCAATTACAGATGATAGTAATATTTTACGTCCACATAATTGTGCCTGTACATTATATTACATTACATTTTGTGAAAATGCATACATAATGGGAGCAGCATTACATTACTGGATCAAAAAAAAAAGTACTTACAGTCTTGAGGGTCCACACTGATGGGGTTAAACATCACAAATGATCTCATATGCAGTCCCCGGAAGGTGTCACTCATGGCCCATATCATGTCCTGAAAAACATTCCCCATCAGGTGCCTCATCTGTAACTGAAAGATGTTCATTATCACCTTCTGTATCTGGTCATGTAAATCATCTACCTGTTGTGGTGATTGATGTCCTGGATGGTGAGCAATACGAATGATGGCAAGTGCAGGTTTGGGTCTGTCCTCATCATCATTATCATCATCATTGATCCAATCATCCTCCTGGTCCTCTGATTCTGAGACATCTTGCAGGATCTGACACATTGTCTTCTTTGTAGTCCACTCCGTGAGCTGCCATGGGTCCCACACTCTGTCAAGGTTAAACCGCCCTCTCAAAGAAAAATACAGAATCCTTGTTTACCTAAATGTAGGACTATGTAACATAAATAAACTGACTTGATCTATGGGAAGAAATGGTTCATTATGTCACATTGCAGTAATGTGTGACTGTATACAACTGTAACACCATATCTGATGCAATGCATTTCAATGCATAACAATGTAAAACCATTGTCTATGAAATATTTATGTGTAATACATTTTTGTTATAAAACAACATACAATAGCCACTTGAATACTGTGAACGGCATATGTTATGCCATTAATATGACAAAAAAATGACACTGTGACATTTTGCTGAAGGTATATCACAATAGAGTGCAGGTGTCATTTCAACATATTCATCAGACAAGATGACCCATAATGTGTTTTTATATTTTGTATAATATAAATAACTGAGGCTAGCAAGTGCACGGTCAGGATTATGTAATATTCTCATTGCCCTGGTATCCATGTGTATTGATGATATCAATAGAAAGCCCTATGTGGTTTACTATATTCATCATAGAATGTCCTTACTTTACTCCAGTTATTACATGCCATGCATTACACAGCTTATTTGAGAAATGCGGTTATTACTTATTAAAGTATGAAACAGCCATCATTATGCCTGAAAAGCAAACATGTACAAAAGCAGAACACCTATATCATGACATAGCAAGATATGCATGGCATAACAGTGTGGCATGCAATAACAACATGTATCTACATTCAAAGCAATCACTACACTATAACATTTTGAATGAGGCCTGTGATATAAAAGCCTTGAAATATGCCTTAAAGCACAGTCATGCAGACAGATTGTCAGAAAAACATACCTGCCGTGGTCCATTATTTGTATTTGTATGTGTCTGACACAATTTAGTACAAGTATCCATAGCAGACTTAAGGTCAAGTGTAACTGAGGTTTATGTGCAACTAAGTTCATTTGGGCATCCCATGAATAACAGATGTTTCTTAACAATATATAGCAAGAAGAGCAAGCAGTGGAAATATTAACAGCTATATGTAAATGAGATGAGCAATGTAACATGGTTAACAGTTTAATGGCTAACATTACAACCTCAGGGAATTAGAATGCAGTACAATACCTCAGAAAAATGTGGCCATCATAAACACAGGGAGAGCATGTGATATATACCAACTTAATTTATTCCACACAGTATTCGTCTTCAAGAAACATATGGCTGTCAATACATACATTTGTAGTTGTTCTTATCTATGTACCTAATCAATTCAAATACTGTAATGCTGATCAGTCAATGTTTAATAAGCAAATAGGAAATAATAACAGGCTGGGGTTTGTGCACAACACTTTTTAAAAAGGATGGCAATTTAGGTTTAAAAATTCCTTCGCAGCTGCTTACTACAGAACAGCATGGCAAGTTGAACTGAAGTACATGCCAGAAATCATTTGCCAACCTCCTTACCAAGGATGAAACAGAAGGCACCCATTCAGCAATAGAACAGGCAGGATATGCACAACATAACATTCACTGAGCACCGCTACAACATATGTAAATTTGCCATCACTTGCTTTTCCAAAATTAGCTAACGACACAATAACTTACATGAGAAACAGTAAAGGTAAATGCACTGTGACAGTAACACTGATATATGTTTGTCACGTATGCTGTGATTAAAAAGAAAATGATTATTTTTCAAACATACCCTGCTTATAACTCAAATTATTCACAAGAAATCAATAATTTTTGCAGTTACTTTGCAGAAGCATTACGGGTATGGTTGCATTAACATTAGTCTACCTGATTCTGCAAGCAAAAGCAGCTGTTTTTGTGCTTGCTTCTAGGGAAATTAATGTTCATAGTTAGAACACATACTTGTCTCCCAGAGCTGGTCCTCCAGCCTGTGCCTCCACTCAATGCACAGGGCCAAATTCTTGGCTCTGTCAGCTTCACTTACAAAAAGGCAAAAAAAAAAAGTCTTAGTGGCACAAAATGATTCTGTCAGCTGAATATATACTGTTCACTACATAAAAGTTAACAGTGAGAAACACTGAGCATCACATATTTGATAACCTTGACATGACATACAAGTTCGCATTTTGCACATTCAGTCATTGCTGTGTCACTGTCAATACTTCACACATGAGGAAAAATGCATACAAAGTTACATAGTGGAGAAACACAGATTCATAACCACAACTTTAATCTGTTTGCACTCAAACCCTAGCACTTATTTGCCTAGCTAATCTATATTAAATCAAAGCCAAAGTCAAAGTAAATTTTATTGTCATTCAGATTCACACAAGTACAAAAACTGAAAAAAAAATCCATATCTGTGGACTCAGATGTACAGCTATCACATAGAATTAATATGACAAGACATTTATACATAAATTACTTTATACCATAATGTTTTAACTAGATAATCCTAATGTTGCACATAAATTAAACTCACTTTAACATTTATTATACAGTGATCTCTTTGTTTGCTTGAGTATTGCACAGTACTGAGGTAAGACATTGCATAAGACTTATATTAAGTATTGCACAGAATGAGACATTCATGAGTATTGCACCACGACTGAGTTACAGACTAGCATTAGATATTGTACTATAATGAGACATTTGTCGGGCCTTACTACTGTCCCTGTGAATTGTCTCAACTTACTGAATATTGTACTAATATTATATTGAGACAGGCAGTCAAGTTATTGCACAATTTGTGATGGTCTTCCACATAGAACTGATGGCCCAGATGCACTGCATGGAGTGTGATTGTTGTAAGAGTTCAACAGTCTGATGGCCTGTGGGAAAAACCTGTTTCTTAATCTCATAGTTCTGCATCTTATGCTATGGAAATGCTTGCCAGATGATAGGTACATCAACAGTCTGTGAGCAGGGTGGGTGCAGTCCTTAATTATTTTTTTGGCCCTGCCTAGACATCTTGACATGTGCAGGTCATGGATGGGTGGTAGGGTGGTCTTGATGATCTTCTCAGCTGCCTTCCCCACTCTCTGGAGAACCTTGCACTCAGAGACAGAGCAGCTTCCGTGTCATACTGTGAGGTTGTTTGTCAGGATGCTTTCTATTTTACCTTTATAGAAGGCTGTGAGAACTGTTGATGGTATGTTTGCTCTCCTCAACCTTCTCAAAAAGTGCTGCCACTGATGTGCCTTCCTGACAATGGCATTTGTATTGGTAAACCAGGACAAGTCCTCATCAATATGCACCCCAGAAACTTTCTGCATCCCTCTTTCTCCACTGTTTCTCCATTGATGGTAAGAGGAGAATGTTCCTTTTGTTTTTTCCTGTAGTCCACAATTATTTCCTTTGTCTTGTTCATGTTTGGTGCTAAATTGTTACTGTCACACCAGGTAATCAGTTGTTCTACCTCAACCCTATACGCTGCCTCATCATCGTTGTTGATTTGGCCTACCACTGCTGCATCATCTGCAAACGTGATGATGTGGTTAGTGTTGTACTTTACTGTGAAGTCGTGTGTTAGGAGGGTGAACAGCAAGGGACTCAGTACACAGCCTTGAGGCACTCCAGTATTCAGAGTGATGCTATTCGAAGAATTATTTCCTATGCACACTTTCTGAGGTCAGTCTGTCTTAACTGTGATTGCATGGATTAATGTAAGTTAATTAACTGAACTGTATGACTATGCAAGGAAGTTTTAAAAATATGGATCAGGACCTGTAAAATAAAAGGCTGACTTTAAAAATGTGCTGTGCAATTGAAATACAACTCCTGTCCTAAATATCCTGACTGAATGCCATCACACTGGTCACAGCACTAACTAAAACTGTAATAATGCAGAGCTCACAGTCTCAGGCATTGTAATAGAATCTGTATATGCACTTGACAGACATATATAGACAAAAAAACATGTTCTTTGGAACATACATCACCATATCATTTATATAAGAGGTCAGTCAGTAAATTATAACTGAATAAACTATGATGTTAGGGATGTACAGCTAAAATATATATCTACTGGCAATGAGGACACATACAGACATAATGACAGAACTGGGATGTTTGTAGAATGTCTGTGTAAAATGGGTATATGTGTAGTCATCTGAGAAGTACACACTATAGGCATTAATGCACCTCCTTCAGACCTGATGTTTACAAAAGCTATGCTGCATAAATAAACAAGTAAGTATCTGCCATATCTGTTCTATTCTTAATTAGTCATTACTGAGATATCAAAATAACATCAATGATCTGAACCAACATTTATCCCTAAGACATTCATATTGGTCTATTGCATAATGAGTTAAGCTAGATGAGAATCATTCACTCCATCATACTGAATTACTAAAGAGATGCTTACAGAATCTAACTGATAATGGAGATATGCCTAGTTATCCAAGGCCTAAGTACTATAGGCATTAATGCCCAATGTAATTGTTAGATATGTAAAAAGGTATACTGTATATCTGAATAAGCAATTACCCCACATATCTGCTCAAATACATAATTGTCAAAATTAAATGCAAATGCTCCATACCAGTATTCAAACCCAGATGCAGCCTTAAGACATTCATATTAACCCAGAGCTCAACAGTTGGCATTAAGAGACAGCACAATGTCTCAGCATTCAGCGTTACTTCTATGGTATGATGACATAGTCCGTTAAATAGTGCCTCAGTGTTTAACTGTTTAATAATGTAGAAACTAATAATGTATGAGTGTATTACTTAGCATTCACACATACAGAAGTATACTGTGCAATGTTTGTTGAACCATTATGGATATCAGAGAAATGCTTAGACATCTGAGGCCTAAGCACTATAGGCGGCCGTTTATCACATCCAGTTTACATATTTAGAAAATATGTACTGGTTACATGCCAAGAAAATAGTGGGCTTAAATTGCTTATGGTTAATATCAACTACATAAACAGCAATATTTACAAAATGGCCTGCAATAGACTTTGAACCCCGAAATCATCAGTCACTGTGATGCATTGTGTTTAACAGTTGAGCTAATTGACATAACTGCTTCTCCCTGCTTGTAGTAAGAATATTTCTGGCATATCATTCACAGTTTTGTATGTATATTAGCATTACTTTTATCAGTACAAACAGACATGAAATCAAATTTAAACAGTACCATAAACACATACAGCTAGGAAATACATTTGTTATGATGAAGGTGTTAAGGTGGGATTATGAAACTTACTGTAGGCATATGCACATTGGCATTGAGCTTCTGTGACCCCCTGGTGAACATCCTCAGCATTCTTCCAGTGCAGTATCAGTGATAGACTTGCAGGCCAGTCCAGAACATCTCAGTCCATTAGTAGTGCTCCCTCGGAATCCAATTCCAGATCTCTGTCATCACTAAGTTCCTTGGGTGTGCTCACATCCTCTGCTCAAGTGCAGTGCAGACAATGAGCATCTGGGTGGTCTCTTCTTCAGTACTAGACATGCAAAAGCCTCCTCTTGGTTGACATATTCACTATTTAATCTAGAACTTTGTCAAAAAATACGTTCAGATAAATGTAACTGAGGTCCTGCTCTGTTTGAAGGTAGCAATGGTATGACCAGTAAATGTATTCAAATCACATTTTTAAATCAGTGCACATAAAATGGTATCAGACTATTGTAGGACAATGTGCAATTGTCAAAGATAGTCCTATTTACTGATAACTATTGGTCAGTTATGTGGAGTATTTTCCCATTGTGTTGAGCTATTAGTTAATGAACCGAATTTGTAGAAGTTGAGTGGATGTGCAAAAATAGGATTCCAAAACACTGAATGTTAATGAAGCTCATTAATTATGTATGGCACAAATGCTACTTAAAAGCACACATAGTTGCACTCACTATAAAGTATAGCTGACCTACTGCTAGCTTCAAATGTAAGCTGTCACCTGATAGCATTTCTGTGGGGGAATACATTAATGTCATCACCTATGTATCTTATATTTAATGTTTATAATTCAAATTATACATATTGACTACATTTTTTGGTCAAACATATCTAAAATACAAAATGACTCTGACATAATAGATATTTGCTGGACTGAACAAAAGTCATGCAGATGGGTGTATGTTTAAAATCAAACAGACCTTATGATGGCAGCTGGCTTTATATGATTAAGGAGCTGTTAACAAGTTGTTTCTTGTGGTGCATGGTACAAGGTTTGATTCTCCTCAGCTTCCATTGCCTAACCATGTGACTCTGAGCAAGTCATTTAACCAAACACTGCTCCCCAGCTGAGTCTGAAAATGGTTTATTGAGATTAGTGCTCTATCCCAGAAAATAAATAAATGGATGACAATGGCATAAAGGTATAGCAATAGTAACTTCTGGATCACCTTGACTGTGTCTTATATGCTTAAAAGAGAACAGCAAATTCCAAGGGGTTATGTAAGTTGTATATTAATAGTTTACAATACTCTCTGATGCTTACTAATGCATGTACTATAGATACAACCAGAATGACAAGGTACCCGTAGTTCATTGTGATTAACCTGTAGTGTCTGTAATTTGCTTATAGAGAATGACAAATTCCATGAGTTTCTGTAAGTCGTATGTTTGCTACACACTTACACTCTAATGCTTAGTAATGTAGCAGTAGTTGTTAGTATATTTAGTCTGATAAAGACAATGTGAGGATGGCTTTAACTTTTTACTGTTTACTGTGGTGATATATAAAATAATGAGTACTTTGCACAAGGCTGGTGTGGTTCTCATTTAGTTGTTGTAATATTCTCTGCAATGTGTTCAGATTCCACATATGACTTACACAGATAATGTTACAGATTGTTACACATAGTGATGCTGTAACACGTTGTACATATTTAGATGTTGTTTTCTTATGCATTATGTTCTTTAATACATAACAGTAATGTTTTTTTGTTTGTGTTTTTCAGCTTTTCCCACTTAGGGCTCGCCACAGCGGAACTCCAGTCCTCTAATGATTGGTAGTGGATTTTTACGTACTGGGTTACCAGCCCTGACACACAATCTTCAACGAAGGCATGCCCCATTCACGTATGCCTCCACACAGAACACGCTCTAGCTGAGAATTGAACCTGACAACGTCTTGCTATGAGGCAACAATGCTACCGCAGCACCACCACTGCAGTATAATACATAACAGTAATATATGTGATAAATAATTGTTCTCCATAATTCACATCAGTAAGGAGAGCAGACTGAGTAACCTGACAAAGGCGTATAATATCATCATGCCAAATGTGACCCTCCATAAAATGTATAACATGTGCATCATAGGATCATAGGAGGTTACTAGGCCCTGGGGCACTTAAAAGCCTAGCCAAGAGTTTATCCCCAAAAAAGAAACTGCAGTAAGCACCTGACGCTCCTGTCAATGAGAGACACAAGTAGAACCCCTAGGACAAATTTGTGTTTTCCCATCCACTCGTCATCAAGAAGACAGCAGTGATAAATTAGCAGTAATATTTAGGAACTGAGTTTTATACTTTTTCACAACAAATTCTGAGTTTGTGTACTTCTTTCCAATATTTAACCTGGCAAACTAAAAATATTTTGACCCCATAATAAAGCCTGGAAAGTATTAATTTTATATTATTGGAAACAATTATCTTTAACCTATGCCACTAACATCTGGGGAAATTTAATTCTCTTGCCATAAAACACACTTTTTTTATTTCTGATAATGATTACAGAGTTCCTGTAATTTTTGTGTACTGCTTTCTGATCATTTTATTAATTGCCTGAATATCCACAGTAGTCTGCAGTTCATACTTTCAGTGCTAAAAAATTACATCTGCAAGACTACATTATGTAGTGCCAACATCATGTTATCCAGGAATTTTTCACTGCAACCTTTCCATTACATGTCCTATAAAGAGGCCACCCAAACTCCCTATATGCTATGCAGTATGATAATAAGAAGATACAGAAGAGATCATCTATGCCTATTGTACTATGCCTGTTCATTCACAACTGGAAGACTGAATGGGTAACTTACCAAATCCATTTAATGTAGAGGGGCTGTACCCCACACTACACATGGGGGAGGCTATGAACTGTCCACAGTGAAGAGACAGCCACCCTGACAAATGTTCTCATTAGAGAATGTTTCAATTGCTATATCATTACTGGCATTAATTGAGAAATTATTCAACAAAACCGCAGGCTAGGCAAAGCAGATATCTGAAATATTTCATTTTCATTAAGATCAAACATTGCCCCTTGGATATGAGCTCTGCCAAGACAAAATAATTGTAAGAGTTGTCCTTCTATGGAAAACCATACAATATCTTCTGGATGTCAAATCAAACTAGAGTTGAACATTTTTCTCAACATGAGAATGAGGTTAGAATCGAGGCTCTGTATCAGCATTGTCTAATCCTCCTTGGACTGATGGGAAATACTGTGTGGAAGAATGAAGTTTGGACTGAACTGATGAACATGATCAATGCAGGTAGTCACAAGTGCTCCCATGAGGCCTTTTATTGATATTGCTCGGACATGACCCTCTGGCAGCCAATCAAATACACCAATATGAGAGGTCAAAGAATACCATGGGATATGGGTCACCATTAACTCCCCTAGGTGAGATCACAGTATTCCTGTTATCACTTGGCACCACCAACTGTGATTGTCGTATACGCAGTTGAGGTATTCAAGATAATATTCCAGGACTTACATGCAAGTCATACTTGTAAAACCATTGCAGTATATAGACTTCCTCAGTCTTTAATAGAATGTGCAAATTATCCTCCCCGCGGTCGAGTGGGCGTTCAAAAGACATGCATTGAATGGGCGTGCCTTCGTTGAAGGTTGGGCGGCAGGCTGGCAACTCGACACCAAAAAAAAAAAAACAACTGCCAATCATTAGCAGATCGGAGTTCCACTGTGGCGACCCCTAACCGGGAAAAAGCCCAAAGACAAACAACATTAATGTACTGCTATATTATTTTGTTCAGCAGCACAATTACATTGGGAATGTGATCACACACAGGACATTGTTTCCCACCAAAAGTGTTATTGCATATCGTGTTAACAACGTATTACATAGATAAGACTTTAAGCAACATGTGTGATGTTTGTCTTTTCAATCGCATAGGTCCATCAACATTTGCACAGCAGTAGCCCATGTCACATAAGTGTGTTCATATACTATTACTGTGATCCATAGCTTTCTGTGCCTCTCCCAGCTGTCATGACATATTATTATTGTGATCTACAAGTTTCTGTGCCTCTGCCACCTGTTATGACAGTGAATTGTGCTCAGACATTGATTTGTTTATGCTACTGTAAATTACAGATACTCCATTGCAAGACATGACCCATGCAGAGGAACCTACAGACAGACCAAGTATGGGGAAAAGCCTTGTTTACAGGGTAGAGCATATTTGTGAACAACTGTGATGTATGATATTCAGGATGCTTTCATCCATACTTAGAAATATCTGGACAGAATTGTTCACCATTTTTCACGTATGTGTCTCCATATCATGTTAGTTTGCAGTAGTTATGCACCTTGCTTGCATATGTCATACTACAAGATCTACAGTATGGCAGATGATACACTCCCCAAATAGGAATGATGTAAATGGTAAAACAGTCCATATGTTTATTCCATGTCAGTATTGCGGATTATATCTGTGCCCTTCATGACTACTGTGCTCTTCATTACCTGCCTAGGACAACAGCAATCTTCACATCAGCCTCGGCCAAATGGTATGTGTTTATAGTGTCCTGTGTCTGTTATACCTCTGTTGGAATGTGGCATGATGACATTTATTTGCTTACTGGTGATGTATTGGTGTACATGTTTCCCCATGACAGTTTCAGTTCAAATCTCACCTCCAGTGGTGGAGACCAACCAGGACATGTTAGGCATGTTTTATTATTATTTTTTTATTCCTAATTGTCAGCTGTGTGAAATATGTAGCATGCATGAAATCTCTCTGTTATATAGGGTCCATGAACCTCACCCAGGCACGACATCCTGGTATGTCTGCATCCCCATGAAAATTGTAGAGATATAGTTGGCCTATACATCATTACTAAGCTCTATCTTGTAATATGTGTGCATGTAATTAACCTGTGTTTTCTGTCTATTCTTATAGCTCATCCACTGCTTATCTCCTCCAGTATCCTGTCCACTGTTTCTGAGTTGGGGTGTAATGTACCTCACTCTGATAGCATAGCCTGTAGCACACAGATTTGGGTTTATTGACCAGCCCAGAAGGGGTAGACATATGGATCATGCTGTAGCCTCAGATAGTGAGGATGATGTGGCCGAACATTCTGATGACATGGTGACAGCAGCTGCCAGACATGATAATGTCCATGAACCATTGTCCCATGCAGAGTCAGGTGATGAGTGTGACTCTTCCCCACAACTGAGAGATACTGCCCATTGCAGGATATGTGGGAGTGTTGCTGCTGTGCATGGATGTGTGCCACAGGGTGTCCACTTACTATTACAGGTAAAAGAATTTTCCCAGTGATGTCATAGAGCTGACCTTTTGGCACTTACCAGTGCAGCCAGTCATGTAACACATCAGCTGTGTGTGTCAATTGAAGGTCAGGAGTGCAGACATGGTGAGATCATAGCTGCACTGGCTGTACAGCATGACAGTGTGTTGTCTGCTGCATGCTCCATTGAAGGTCTTGTTATGGTGGTGTTACAGCAGTGCTGTAGTACTAACAAGATATTACGTGCCCTGCCCTAACTGCACTAAGCAGAGTGCCTCCAGTGGGCAGAGGCCAAACCTCTCTCATTAGATCAACACTTGACCATTGGACATTGAAGTCTCTACTGCAGCATGCACACTCATCTGATGATGACCACTCCACTGTGTGCCTATCAGGCATGTCCAGATGGTCACATCACATCACACTCATGTTTCTTTCCACACTACACCTGTAAGTGTCACCACATACAGCTCCTCCACAGATCAACACTGGCCAAATATTTCCTGACATGGCAGGGGCAGCCAGGAACATGGTATAAAATGTCCTCATTACCCTGCTGTGTCATTGTAACCTTGTGGCAATAATGAACAGTGTGCTGAGCACTGATATTCAGATATGCTTTATGAAATATGTGAATAGATTAATTTATGTATTACCAGTTTGACATTGACATATGTTAGTGATGATATTGACTGACCACTGATATTCAAATATTTTTTACAAAATATATGAATAGATTAATTTGTTGATATGTATTACCAGAGTGACATTGGCATATTTTAGTGATGATATTGACAGCAATAAAGCAATATGTGATGTCATGCTTTCATGTTTGCATCTTTGTTTGTGAACAGATACGATTGATGTTTTTCTTACAGTTTGCATTGCTGTTTACAATTCACACATGCAGAACTATACCTCTGTATGCATACTTGTGTCATTTATGGCATTTTAATATGTTCCTGCACATGCCTAACACCTGCACTAACCGCATTTCTGTGTACCTGTTTCCATTTTTATTTGCTGTGCTTGCTTGTTCATAGGTTCATAGGTTCATAGGTAGGTACTAGGCTATCAGCCCAAGGGCCTACGTAAGCCTAGCCAGCAAGGTTCCATAGCTTACGCCACCCAAGAAACTTATTTTCCTGTGCCACTGTCCAGCAGAGACACAGAAGTGATCCCCGGGGTATATTTCCTATTTCCCATCCACTCATCAAGATTTTTCTTGAAGAGTGCTAATGAAGACCTTTGCTTGACATAGATGAGTAGCTTGTTCCAGAGTATAAGAAGTCTCTGGGACAGGAATCTATCCCTCCAAAGTGTCCTGTTTATTGTGGTGACAAGGTTTAGGTCCCTAGAGCATGTATCTCAGAGGGATTGGGATTTATTTAGGTGTAGCATGTCCAACAGCTCTGGGTTTGACATAGCTTTATATGTTAGGCAGAGATCACCTCGGAGTAGGCAATATGTTACGGAGTAAAGCTGGAGTTTTTTGAGGTGGTCAGTGTAGGGCATTTGAGGCCAGTAATCCTCTTTGTGAGGTACTTCTGTGGCCTTTCCAGCTGCTGCAGATGTCTTGTGAGGTACATTCCAAAAGGGGCGTTGTACTCTATAATGAGTCTAATGAGTGACGAGTAGAGGGGAACAATGACCTCTTTTTTCCTGGATGAGAACCTTTTTATGATGAGGTGTGCCACGTAGAAGGACTTCCTGACTACTGTGGTGATGTGACTATCAAAGGAGAGACTACTGTCCACCTGCGTCCCAAGATCTCTTATCACGCATTTGGTGTTAAGTAGATTGCTGCCTATGTGGTAGTTCATGGGTACAGAGATTTTACCAAAGGAGATGACACTGCACTTTTTGGCATTGAGCTTGAGGCCATGGCTCTGACACCAGGCATCTGTCTCAGTGAGGCCCTTCTGTAGGATGTCCACATCATTTGGGGACTTGACTATGGCTCCTAGTTTGCAGTTCCAATGTGTGCCTTCCCATATCTGACTGAATCGGCACACGCACACACACACACACACACACACACACACACACACACACACACACACACACACACACACACACACATATGTTGCTGTATCAACAGCACTGATGTATGTTGCAGATATGCTTTGTGCTCAAAATCATTTATGTTCTGCATGTTTGCACATATATTACATAGAAATAGCCCATGTTGCAGTGATACCATGTGTAGGTGAGGCAGCACTGTTATTGTACAGCCAGTGTTTTTGTGTATGTATATGCCAATGCATTCCTCTACAAGTCATGGACCTTGCTTTCTTGTGATTGAGCCTATTGGACAGATAATGTTCTATGACATTACTCTGTATGATGATATCCTAGTTGTCCAGTGGGTAATTCAGTTATGAATACCTCCTGCATCCCACACATGTGCCTGTGCATTCCTCTTTGGTAATGTACCTTGCAGATGGTATTCCTAGATTAATGTTTCTTCTCCGTGTTCAATATGTGTTCATACTGGTGTACATTAAGATTACGTTATGTATGATGCTCACGGTGTACAGCTATTGGATCCGTTCCTTTAGCTGTAAACTGTGATGCTGTTGTGTGAGGAAACACAGGGACATCAGTGTTTACTCTGTGAACTTGTATACCTGTGGCTGGTCATGACTCAAAGCTGTGTGTCAGATGCTGCCGTGTTGCCTGAGCTAGGACTTGTGTCTGCATCATCTGCCAGCCATGCTGATTTATTCCCCACCATTGTCCTACTTAACCTCCTCTGACAGCTGGGAAATGTCATCTTCAGACATCTTGGGTTCTTGGAGTTGATCACATACACCTGCCACTGGCAAGATGCCATGTTTTGCTGTTAACATGTTATGAAGCATGGCACACACAGTAATCATCTGTGCCGTCTTTTCAAGTGTGCATTGTAGTGCACCCCCAGATGTGTCCTGACATCTGAATCTGGATTCCATTATGCCAAACATATGCTCAATGATGTTTCTTTTTGCAGTGTGTGATCTATTATATGCCTCCTTTGCAGGGTCGAATGGGCTTCAATATGGTACTGTTGGTCATGGCTTTAGTGGATAACAGCAGTCACCTGTTGGTGGGAAGGAGATGACAAATATGCTGTCATCATGCATACTATTGACCAGTTTGGATTATGTTTACAACATAGTTGTGTTCCTGTACTTACCAAGTAAAAGTCCCTTGGGTACTTCACCTTATGGAAGGAGGCCCTCAGGTCCCTTTCTCACCATATACCAGCATCATGTACACTCCCAGGGTGTGTTGCCATTATGTTTGGCATAATGCCATCTGCTGTGCACACCACATGGCAAAGAAATTATGGCAGCCCCTTTCTATTTATGTAAATTTCTGCTTCAGGTATTGCAGGGGTTTTGATAGGAACATGGGTGCATGGGGATGTAGGCAATGGCATACAAATGGTGCATGACATGCTTGCACTCTATGACCATCCATATTGATGCACATTGCTGTCAGGAATTGTAAGAAGATGACTGCAGCAACTGCCTGTTACACTCCTACTGCATCTCCCATATGCTATTGAAATGTCCCTGATGACAGTATACCTAGGATCAGGCATACTTTACTTTTGGGGGTTATGGGATTACCTTGCAAGGTATGTGCATACATGTGCAGGGCACTCTTGTTACACATAGCATGCACCTGCTCTCTGTCTAATCTGTAACTGTCAATTATTTCTTGATGAGAGAGCTGGCTTAGGTGTAGCCTGGTTCATCATCTAGCTGGCTGCCATCTAGGACACATTGACAGATCTTCCTCTGTGGCTATCAGTACCCTAACCAACTGTAATGTATTACATACCAGTTACATATTTTGGGGGGCAATGGTGTGGATTCCTCAGGATTCCATAACAAATACCTTTCTCTCATAGTAATGAATGCAGTCTGTGCCAAATGATTTCATAAAGTTGTGAGAGAAGCACCTTGTCACATTTAAATTGTACTGGACATACTCACTGTGTTTTAGAATCCAGTAGGTCTGTACAGATTCCATGGTTGTCTTAAGCTGAATAGATAATTCCTATGACTTGCCTAGGCATACTGTATAGAATTGCTACCGCTGTTCATGCGCTGAAATCTTCCTTCATTGCGCCATGCTGTCCACAACTTTATTTTGGAATCCAGACCCTTATTTTCATTTTATGCTGTTTCCACTTTTTGTCTTTACTTTGAGAAACTAGCATCAGCATCTGTTCTTTCTATTTAGCAATAACACTCTGCATGTCTCTACATTTCAATTTGCTTAGCTATGCCAGTCCCCCCTTTTTTTCTTTTCTTTTCTTTTTATTTTTTTAACTGTTGCACATGATTCAGTATCAGTTTGCAAATTCTTAAATTTGTTTCCTATATCAAGGCCATCATTACAGTTTGCAGCTCTTGCCAATGTTCTTCATTTTCTCTCTGTAAACACATTATATCAAATTGGGTCAGATAGCTGCTTCTCATTTTGTCTCCCAAGTTTCAGCACCAATTTACTTTGCTGTTTTTCAGCTTATGCGCCATATTTTCCATTTCTACAAAACAGGTCCATTGTCCTTGTGTTTTGCTTGTATGTAACCCTTTCAGGCTTACTTAAACTGTTTCTGTAGCCCTTACATTCTTTCCAAATTTTTATTATCCTTTTATTCTCTTTCTTTAGAGAATCCAAACTCTGTTTTAACACAGTTGTCCATTTATGTTTGTTGCATTATTTTTTATAAATCCCAAGTTATTGCTCTTTTTCACTGCTCAGACCTGTACAGAAAGTTCAGAATGCCTTTTGGACAAAGCAAACAATTCTTTGTCAGTTTTATTTTGGCAGATCTTTTGTTGGTTAAAGTTAGCCAAGAACCTTTGAAAACCATCTGTCATTTTACTTTCATTTTAACACACAATCTATTCTAATTTTACTGTTCATTTTTTCTCACTAGAGATGGTCCTCCACCCACCCACCTTGGGTGCCTTTGTAAATTTTCAACTCATTTAACACCCTGACATTTTTTTTTTTTTTTTTGCAGAGCTATGACAGAATATTTTTCCTGCATACTTTAGCATTGTAAGAAGTTGAACTATAGTGCTTGGTTTGCAACTCTCAAAACTGCTATTACTTTTCCATTAGACTTTGGTTCTTCATAACATTCTCTTGTTTTTGAAACTAGTTCTGTTTATCAGCCACATTTACCAACATACACATTTGAACTTTCCTATTAGCAATATTTTCATGCAAGAGATTAGCATTGTGCTGTGTCAAATGCTATCTGTAATCAGCCACAGTTGGCTAATATCACCTGTTTTTGAAACCCATGAGGCTGTACTTCAGCAGAACCTAATCCCCCGGATTCACTAATCTTCTGTGCAGGACTAATCTAGTCCTGCCGAAAGTGGCGTTGAAGAGGAGGACGGTAGCATGCTGTGCATATTAATGAAGGCGCGCTGCCTGAACTCCAAATGCCACACGGAGCATGGACAAGTGCAGGGGGCATGTCTAAGAGCAGATCTCACAGAATAAACATGCCCCTGCAAAGTAGAACAGAAGAATGTGTAAATAAATGAGTGAGACAGCCCACAAGTGTCCACATATCCCCACCAACAGTCCCCATGTGTTCAACAGCAACAGTACAGTCAAATAAAATGAAGAATTCCTATTATTGATGTGTTTTAAAACCCAGAGTACAGCTAACCGTAGGTGCACAGGTTTGCCCATTGCCTAGCTACGGTTAAATCAACTGAAAAGGCTGAAGAGGATAACAAGGAATATATATGCAAATGAAGCAGCACAGCAATAGTGGAGTGGATAGAGCATCCACCTAATGAACAGGCATTCCTGGATCGAGTCCCACTGCAACACAAATCATTTTCCACGGGAAATCTGTATGTGAACGTAATTTTACATTGTTTCGCTGTATAACCTACAGAATAACAATTAAATGTGAACTGGAGTACTGCATGAAATGCACATGTGAAGTGTTAGTGTCATAATAAATAAGGCAGATGTACGCAAGTCTAAGCACAAATAAGCAGCAGTAAGAGTGACCAAGTGCACTTGCGCAGGGGTAAGCATTGCCCACACAGAGTAAGCAAAGTAGAGGCTAATGAGTGTAAGAAAATGTAACTGGAGGTTAGCAGTGCTTACCATCGTGCAAGCCCACGCAAAGCTGCTTACAACCGCTGTAAAGTGCCTTAATCACTCTGGATCCAACGGCCCAAGTTCCGCCCAGCAACAAAATAAACTGCCTCAGCAAGGTTCAAACCCAGAACCCTGTACAGTATAGTCACAGTAGTTAACCACTAAACCATCATAGCAATAGATAAGCGAGGTTAAAGCCATACATCCCATATACCCACATGGATTTAGAAATGTATATATATATATATATATATATATATATATATATATATATATATATATATATATATATATATATATATATATATATATATATATATATATATATATATGTACATCTATACATATATATATATATATATATATATATATATATATATATATATATATATATATATATATATATATATATATATATATATATATATATATATATATATATATATATATATATATATATATATATATATATATATATATATATTTATATATATATATATATATATATATATATATATACATATATATATATATATATATATATATATATATATATGTGTGTGTGTGTGTGTGTGTGTGTGTGTGTGTGTGTGTGTGTGTGTGTGTGTGTGTGTGTGTGTGTGTGTGTGTGTGTGTGCGTACATATACACAGATACACAGCTATGATAGGAAACAGCACACAAGAATGAAATATGTTCACAGGCTATGCCAATGGAAGTGAGGGGCCCAAGCAAGAAACATGTAACACGTAGCATGACCCCCCTCCAGCCGGACAGAGGAAACATACACACAAACCCACAAACAATGTAAATAGTCCACTGCTCCCCAGACCACAGGCAGGATACAACCGGGGGGGGGTACAGAGTGCACCCGTGAAATCTAATCTTGGAGCACAGACAGGATCGTACCTTGCAGGAAGCCCCAAAAATTGACATATAACCAAAGGAAGCCGATGTGACGACCATTCTGGCTGGGGTGTGTACATACCCAGAATACAAGGGATGGAAAGCCTGATGACCCATGGGTTGAGACAACATATGACATGGGTCCCGTGAAGTGGAGAGTGGGCAGCATGTAGTGGTGTGTTCAGACCCGACATGCACCCAGAGTAAGGATGAGTGCTGTAGAGGAGGTGCAGGTGGGGGAACAATGGGTAGCTAGTTATGGATCTATAGGTGTGCAGGTGTTGCTTGATGTGGGTTTATATGGACAGCCCCAGGGATGTGAGCAAAAGTGTTCATTGGGCAGAGGCATCACCCAACGAGCAGCCACTCCTGATACAAGTCCCACTGCAGCAGTCTAATCTACATGGCAAAGAACTGAATAACCAGATGTAGGTGTATATATGTAGAGGAATGTGTGTGTATATCTACCCATAGCTACGTGGAGATATACCTCTCCCTCTCTGAAGTACAAATGTATATATACAGAGACAGAATACATATACATACTGACATATACATATATACATATGCAGACACCCATACACCCATATGTTGTTAGATATATATAGACAGCAGTATATAAATATATACATATATGCATACATATACAGATATATCTGTATACAGGAATGTATATATATATATATATATATATATATATATATATATATATATATATATATATATATGTATATATACATTTGTGTCTAAATATACACATAAATAGCTAGGATATGATACAGCAGTCATGAATTACATATGTTCACAGGCCATGCAAATAGGGTTGAGGGGTCCAATCAACAAATGTGTAACACGTAGCAGCAACCACCCCCACCTAGACAGGTAAAACATACAAACACAAGATACAAGTAAACACACCATTGCTTCCCAGACCACAGGCAGGATACTACCATGGCAGATACCTGCCACGTCTAATCTTCAAACAAAGACATCAATGTCCCTTGTGGGACACCCAAAAATTAATGATCATCAGAGTCAGTCTCTGTAATGATTCATCCAACCAGGCTGTATACATACACAGACCAGTAGGTTGTGCAAGCCTGATGACCCATGGGTTGACACAACATATGACATGGGTCCTGACAAGTGGAGAGTGGGCAGTGTGTAGTGGTGTGGTTAGACCCCATCTGCACCCACAGTAAGGATGAGTGCTGTAGAGGAGGGGCAGGTGGGGGAACTATGTGTATGCAATTATGGGCCTAGAGGTGCAGGTGTTGGCTGGTGTAGTTGTATTAGGACCACCCCGGGGATGTAAGTAATATTACGAATTGGGCAGAGCTTACGCCCATACCTCTCAACCCCTAAGAGCAAAACCACTGGATAGAACCTAAACCATTGGGGGATCAAATAGGGACAGAAAGCACATATTCCACTTACAACCTTAGAAAGCTAATAGAATAATAGGTTATGTATTAGCATGACTCAGCTGAAGGATGTGGGGTCCTAAACCCAATACCTTGTCTGTATTTAATGGTGTCAGTTCCCAGGTATTTGTCAGACAGGTGCAGATTGTAAGAGAAACATTCCAATAGTATGAAGCAAACTCTGGACAGGCTGTGGATTCTGTACAGTCGACAGGCATGCTTACACCTAACGGGTAGCCATTCCCGATATGGGTCCCACCGCAGCACAGTCCAGTTTACATGGCTAAGTACGGTATAACCATATGTGTTGTTGCATAACCCACTACACAACACCTATGAACACATGGTCGCAACACCCCACTGTAGGCATGTAAGCTGATGCAATAGGCATCACAAGGTATTATTGTAGTCCTTACCCCCACTGAGGGGTGTGAGTGTCTGATGCAAACACCAAATGCAGTGCATATGCACAGCTGTTGTCATAGACAACATGGCCAGCTGTGGACCTTCCCTGCAGCCATCCTGCACATCCCTGGATAATCCACCTACTAACACCCCTCTTTGTGCCCCATGCACACCATGTACCTATCAGCCCCTGTTCTATTTCTATTAATGTCTATGGGTACATGTAGATGACACCCTCTTCCTCCACTATATTTCCAGTATCTGGAATCATGACCCACATGTAGTATCACAGCTGTCCCACAGGACACATGTAATTAACACATGAAGGAACACCACAAGCTCACCTGGAGCAGCACAGGCTCACCAGCTTGCAACCCCCCCACCTCACACTCTATACCACTACATCAACTAGTGATACTGTCACCTCTTGTCCTGCCTTGCATACAAATCCCAACATATGACATACCTTCCCTATTGCTCCCCATCCAATTATACCTATGGGCTACTATACAGTTACAATGTCATCCCCACTACCTACCTGTCTACTCCCTAGCTATTCACCTCTATTGTACCACACAGGTATGGAATAACTACATCTACCCCAAATACCTGCATGTAACCTATCCAGACCTGTGAAACAGGAATCCTACCTCACCTTAAACTGACCTTTGTCAACAGTCATACCTGACATGTAAACTTGACCTAAGCATGGATAATACCGACAGTTCAACGTAAACTAAGCATGATTAATGGGGGACATAGCTATGTTATGTCTGTTACCCTCTATGAATGTGAACACCCCAGTATTAATTGGGATATGTAGCTGAGGTCAATGTAGAGTTCTACACCCTGGGCCACCACTGACAATGGACAAGCATACAGTCTGACTGTCCCGGTTGACAGATGTGAAACAAATGCATGACATTGCGCGTGTGTATGCAGGAGCAAGTGGGTGTAAGCCTGTTTGGTCACCAGTATGTGAGTACTACACTGGTGAAGCAATGTAGAGGCTAACTGAGTGCAAGATGCCACAACCAGAGGTTAGTAATGCTGTGCTTCACGCAAACAAGCGCATACCTGCCTACAAATGTTCTCCAGTGCCTTAGTCACCCTGTAGCCAACAGCTGTTGTTGTGGCCATTAACAAAATAATCTGCACTGCCAGGTTGCAAACCCCGACCCTGCACACTATAGTTGACGTGAGTTCCACTAAGCCATGGTGGATACACATTCAGCTGTTGTGATCACAAACACATCATCCAGCACAGGCATCCAACAGTATAGGAAATGTTTATAATTATGTAGATGCATGTGCGTGTGTATGTACAGATATAATATATATATATATATATATATATATATATATATATATATATATGAAGAATGAACGTCGTGACAATAAAACATGCAAAATGAATGAGAAGGAAAACAACAGCAACTCCTGTATTACTTTCTGCTGTCATCTTATGTCATATCAAGCTGGGCAGGGGTGAGCAAATCATTGCTTCTCAAACCACAGGCAGGATACTACCAGCGGGAGTAGCATTGTCCACCTGCTAAGTCTACCTTACAAACATATACTGGGTAGTCCCTGGTGGGACTACCCAAAATGTGCTGGTTGTTTGGACTTCCAACCAGTACACAAGCCAGGGCATGTATGTTCAAGGAATAAAAGGTTTGGAGAGCCTGAATATACATGCCTGGAGACAATATACGTGTAGGGTCCCTAACGCTTGGGAGAGGGCAATGTGTGGAGGTGTGTTAAGGCTGGGATAGCAACTGTAAAATGGATGGTTTGTGTGTATGTGGAACTTGGGTGGGGTGGAGGAACCATGGGTATAAAATATGGATCCGGGCGTGTCAAGGTTGGATGGCCGGTTTTAAATGGACCACCTCGTGGAGGTCAGCGAGTTTTTTATAAATATATATGCATACACACATACATACATCTATATGTAGAAGTACATTCCCTGTACCACATTCATTCTTTTTGCAGACATAAATAACATGAAAGTGCCCCTACAAACCTCGACAGTAGATAGAATAATAGGTTGTACATAACCATACACGTAATAGGTTCATAGGTAGGTACAAGGCTATCTGCCGAATGGCATTTATAAGCCTAGGTAAGGTGTGTTGGCTTACGCCACCCCATTGATCAATTTACTGGGCCTCTGTCAAGCAGAGCTATTGAAATGATCACAGTGTGTCCCAATCTTTGACCACCCACCCCCAATTATATTAGGCTTTGGCTAGACGTCTTACATTAAGAGGTTGAGAGGTATGATTCTCGTGTATGTTTAGTTGTGTTGTTTGTCCTCTAAGGCTCAAGTCATGACTGAATGGAGTCCTGCCTCATTGGAACTGTCTGCATACTCAGTTAACAGATGTTAAATAAACATTCATTCATAGTCCAGTACAGAAAAGATGGTGACCCCCTTCTCTGCACTGTGGCTTATATATTCCGACTCAATTTCATGCCAAATGCATGGCCTTTGTAACAGTGTAGGCCTTACTTAGACTGACATGAAATGGTTGTCATCTATATATATATATATATATATATATATATATATATATATATATATATATATATATATTTATGTCTTTGCAACATTTCCACAATTCTGCTGGGATATAAACTTCCAAGGCAAAATACGCTGTTGTTTTGTTTCCGTTATATATTGCAGTACTATAGTATTAGAGTTATGAGAAGATAGAGGGAAGGGACGAATATGCAATAATTCAGAGTTGTATATTTAGTTTCAAAGTTAGTGCTGTTCTCAAAAGAATAAAATGTGAGGACTTTCCCATAATGAAATATTTGAATCATTCCTGTGATTTGCCGGCTACGTCAACGCCAATCACTAAACCGGTCCTATTTGTAATATAATGTTGCAGAACTCGTACATCATTGGTTTACATGTGTAACATGTCTGTTATCATATAGTCTTAGTTATCAATTTATTTTAGTGTCTTGTTAACTGGAGTAATGAAGTAATGAAGTATAGAGTCCAATCATGAAATAAAGACATGTATGTCCCAGGTAGGACAACATAAACATTGGGAATAGTGTCCTAGTGGTCACTCATGTCACCAACGTTTGTGGACTAAAAGGTTGGGATGTCTGAGGATACTTGGATTGAGTCAACCCATGGGATGGGTCCAGAGGAGTATGGAGTGGCCAATGTGTAGTGGTGTGGATACACAGTGTTTCCAACTAGAGAATGGACGGCTGATGTGTCAGTGACATGTTGGGGTGGGTGCTTGGGGAACTAGAATCCATGGGTATATGGGTATATATGCAAATGAAGCAGCACAGCAATAGTGTAGTTGTTAGAGCACCTGCCTAACGAACAGGCATTCCCAGTTCGTGTCCCACTGCATCACATATCATTTTCTATGTGAAATCTTTATATGAACATATTTGCACATCTTTTTGCCATAAAACCTACACAGTAACATTTAAATGTGAACTGAAGTACTGCATGAATTGCACATGTGAAGTGTCAGTGTCATAATGTATTTAGGCAGTAGTAAGCAGGTTTAAGCACAAATAAGCAGTAGTAAGCGTGTTTAAGTGTGTTTGCATGGGGGTAAGCACTGCTAAAGTCAGGTTACAGTTTCTTATACTCAGTTACCTGCTGAATTGCTTAACCTGTGTAGGCATTGCTTAGCTCCGCACAAACCCATGCAACCTTGCTTACAACTGCTTAAGAGTGCCTCAATCACTCTGTAGCCAACGGCCCTTGTTCTGCCCAACAACAAAATAAACTGCCTCTCCAAAGCTCGAACCCAGGACCCTGCACACAATACACAAAGTGATGTACCACTAATACATGGCAGATATACATAACCTGAAGTTTGTACAAACATACCCTGCAGAACAATCAGTCAACAGTACAGGTAATGTATTATTATGACACCACATAACCCGTTAATGCAAGAAGTCTGGACAAAGTATGCCACACTGTGGGTTCAAATAGGGATATATGTCAACTAATGCTCTTTTACACTCAAATTGTTGCTAGATACACAGTTATATGTATTAGAACACATATGTAGAAGGAGATGAAGTCTGAAACACAAAAGTGTTGCCACTAATTACTGTCTTCAATATTGTGATCATCCATGACAATTGCCAAGAGAATGAGGAACAGGCTAAAATATGAGCCGAACATGCATTGACATATGGACAGGTATATCTGTAAATGTAGACAGATAGACAGCTATATGTAGAGATATATATTAATGTATGACTCACAAATAATCATAAAACAGCACTTGTATATAGATACATACATATGTTCATATGTATGTATAGAAATGTATGTATGTATATATATATATATATATGTATATATATATATATATATATATATATATATATATATATATATATATATATATATATATATATATATATATATATATATATATATATACAGATATATATATATATATATATATATATATATATATATAGATATATATATATATATATATATATATATAGGTACATACACATATACACACACTAAAGGTATCAGCAGCCATACATATGTAGAAGTAGTGTTGAAGTAGTGGGTGCAAAGTATATCCCTCAGCCACAAGCCCCTCAACTGGCACCTGTGAAATGTATAGTGTGGCAACCATTCCCAGAAATGAAACTACTGACATTAAACATATACCCACACACAAATCAAAGGACATGACATGACACACAGGTATGCATACATAGATAACCTGTATTCCTGTACTATACAATAATGTATGTCAGTACTGACACCACATAAGGTTTGAAATATGTAGTCAGGCATGAATGCAAGGCCCACACAAAACACTAGATGCAAGCAATGTGTATATATTCCATGCTATGATGTCTAGGCCAAGGCTTTCAATTAGTACAACAGTAGGAACAGGATTTGCCTTCAGGATACATAACAATCAACAATTACAGATGTAGTTCAGCAGACTCCAATTACACCCTGT
>NC_056734.1:658791238-659033738 GCF_019279795.1 Protopterus annectens | reverse complement strand
CCCCCACATGGGAACAAAGGGAACATGCTGGCCACCCATGGACAGTCACGACAGCATCTACATGGACATAAAGGTACCTGGGCTGTGTGCTGGGCAGGAGGGCCATGCATGTCAAACTGTGTTTATGTGTACTGCATACCTTCAGGTGATGTAGTACATACTTCATGTCACTGTGGACCTCCCTATGCCCAATACCCGTGACCTACCTGGGTGACAGACACATGTCTGTGTGTGCCCCATGGGGGGACACCTTCCCCTGAGGTGGTTCCACGTGAAGGTAGTGATGGAACAATAGAAAATGACATTCCATGGTGGGCCATGGATGTGATGTGGACTGGTAACATGTGCACATTAGGTTGGAATGGTGTTCCTGCTGGCAAATAACCCCAACACATACTGGTGTGTAACTGTCATGGAACATATGTGGGCTGTAATAGTTCACACAATCCCAGAACATGTCCAACAGCATGCATAGATATCCCCAATACTACAGAATGGCAGATGTGTAGCAATCTCATAGCAGGCCTACCACATGCATATGTGGAAACATAGGGGCAGTGACAATGGCATGCAGGTGAAATATCCTGTAACAGCCCTGCAACTATAGTATCCCCACAGGAAGCATGTCTATAACCACATAGCAGAAGGTATTGTACAATACAATATATGGCCCAATGGTACACATACCAGACACATACCAGTAGCGTAGTGTGAACATTATGTTGGAGCTGATATGGTGGCGGGAAACTGATATGTGTATTGTATTATGGTAAACTTGACATAAGAGTTGCTCAAACATATTTCCATCATTATGTCTTTCAGGGAGTATGGCACATCCGAGAAACCCTCCATACAGTGCTGCTGAGGAGGAGATCATCATCACCAGCATGATCCACAACTATAATCTACTCTTCTCACAGACAGCCATGTACCAGCAGGAGAGAACAACCATGTGGACTGATGTGGTCCACAAGGTGAATGAGGTGGGGTTGCACAGCCAAACCTATGAGCAGGTCCACCACCATTGTAGTGACCTGCTCCAGCATGTACGACATTGTGCCGCTGCCGTGTGGGGTGACCACCTTGCAACGGGGGGCCATAACATCCATCCCCCCTCACCAGAGTGGAGGAGCTGCTCATCAGCCTGGTAGTACCTGCCCACCCGCAAGAGCTACAGACCTATATGGTCATGGAGGTGGGTGCTACTCATACACCACACATTGAGCATGCAGGTAAGGTTCCAGGGCATATCAGGAGACTACTGTATTGTATGTATCTGTACAGGTAGACCATACATGTGTGAGATGTGGGGTATGTTGCTGTGTAGTACAAATAAGCAGTAATGCATAAACTGTAGTACTGTGGCCTTCAGCTGTTGTTTTACTGTAATATTGCAGCCACCCTGTAGCAATGCCACAGCTGTGGCCATTGACATCAACTCTATCCCATGTCATTGCAGATACCTCTGGGATACCAGCAAGACAGCGGCCAGATGTCGGTGAGTATGGTTTAAGGTTATGCTTGGCAATTCACTGTGAATGTCATAGCTAAGCTGTAGGGCATGTACACATCTAACACACCTTCCCATAATGCATGCAGTACATGTGCACTGACTCAGCACACACCTCACTAATGGGATTATCAATCTCAAACACATGCAATACACAGTCCATCTCAGACAACCGTGGCTACACTCCAGTGCACATTGCCCAGGCACAGCTGACATCTGCCCAACATGCACAACTATGTCATACACAGAGCAGTTGAACATGCTACATATAACGGCATCCCACTCCCTCTGCTAGCACACGCTCCAGGGTCCTAAACCTAATCAACACATTACACAGGACATACTGGAGGGATAGGGCCCTGTCCTGGGGAATCACCACACTCTGTAACGGACTACCCATACATGTCAGGCAATGCTACTCATTGGCCATCTTGACAGGAACACTTGCCATTTGGATGGGGAATGGGGAATACACCCTGAGAAGCATGTGTGTGCAAGAGCCTGACAGGGGCACAGGGGAATAACATTAGTGGGTGGTGCATGGCAGGGAACCCCTGTGACTAGGCATATGTAGGCTCCAGGACCAATAGAACAGTACTCACCTATGAACCTCTGTGTACGACAGGCAACATCAGCCAGGGCCCAATCATGGTCAATAATGGTCTCTACACTCACTATAGGTACAATACAATGTCCGTGTGGTTGGTCTAATGGTAATCTACCACTCATACATGCACCACTGATGATGACTTATGTGAATACACATCAAGCAGTCACTAAATACGTGTCCACATGGGATCCAAGAACACACAGAGGCTGTGAGCAGCAACAGAAGCACACCTGACACACAGAGACACATCCTGCAATGGTGTGCACACTCATGAGGTATGGTGCACAGTACATGCCAGGGTGCTGAATGGATGCACAGCAATGCTGTGGACATGGGTGCATTGGGTTCCAGGGGGGGAGAGCCATCAGCTATAGATAGAAGCCATGCATTACAGCCATGTATAATGTTGGTAACGGGGATTGACTACAGTTGCACTGCATGCTGTTCAGCCCCACATGTCCTGCATGCTGACATGTGTGTATTCACAGGTATGTGTGTGATACTGTACTGCACCATTGCCTGCTATTGTGTGTGTTATGGGGTTGAGGGAGCTGTCTGTAGGTGCTGTTTGGTGTAGCGTATGGGTTGCCATGTATGTCGACTGCATGTGTGTATGTTTGTGTGTGTGGCCATGTCTACACACGTGTGTGTGTGTGTTTGTGTGTGTATTTACTGTTTAGCAGTGTTGTACAGGTCTTACAGTCTGTTCCCTGTTTTCCCTTCACAGGTGGTGAGGTGGGGCTGAGTCCCACCTACAGGGAATCTAATGTCACTGACACAGACAGTGACTATGAAGATAGGTGTGTTGAGGCACAAGGAAGGGTCATCAGGAGCTGCAGCTGGGCCACCAATTGACAACCCACATGTATCCACAACATCCATGCACGCAGTCACACTGCCTCTACACACCTCATCACCGTTGGCCCTAGCTGAGGGACAGCCTATGGTTGGCATGGGCCAGGACAGTGTGGTATCTATGGCATGTGTGTCAGGACACAGCAGCTATAGCCACATGTCTGGTGTGGTATCACATAGGCAGATGTGCAGGGGTGCTTGTAGGGGCAATGCTGGACATCATGCACCTAGCAGACGTGCAACCCCTCGTTCAACCTCACACATGTTCCAGACTGTCATGGAGGCACAAGCATGAATGGAACAGTACACCAGGCAGGGTCTAAGGGTGCAGAGGGCTCATCTCACCTCTGTAACTGACAGCATCCGTGACTTACTGGGTGTCATCCATAATTGCACTAAGGTCATGGATAGATGGTCAGGTTAGACACTGGATCTCATCTAAAATGGCATGTCCATGTATCAGGACAGGGCGGGGTGGCTGTGATGGCCACGTGGACGTATGTCAGCAACACCAGTAGCTGGAGGTTGCCATGGATGTCCAAACAGTCACAGCCTCTCCCGTAGTGGCAGTACCAGCCCCAGCACTGTGGGTGGATGCTGTCCACAACCCAGCAGAGCAGACCATGTGCACGTGGCCCTGGCCAGTCCCAGGAGGGACCTGGATCCAGTGGATGTCTGTCAAACTCAGGGGACAGTACTCGGTCTGGCTCTGTACCTGATACTGCCTGTAGCACCCCTGCCAGGCACAGGTCCCATGCCCATGGCCGGAGATGGTGAACTGCAAACCCTGCCAGGTACAGTCTGCAGCTGTCCCACAATTTCCTATATAGGGCAGCCACATGGAGGAACTGTGTGCATGCAGACACACACACATAAATAACAAACCTAGGGCAACCACATACCTGCACACACAACATCACCAGTGGCCCATGACAATACTCAGCCCCCTCACACAAACACACACACACACACACACACACACACACACACACACATGTTGTCAATTGTATGGCTCAGCCTAGGTCCTATGGCAAACCAAAAACACACCCTGTGCATATGATGATAACTGTGCCACTGCCTGACATCCGTAACATCGATGCAGGGACAGGCTAACATGGTTCTGATGCACAGGCTGACTGTACAACAGTGTAGCAATGGAATGATGTGTAACATGTTGTTAGCAGTAAAGTGAAATGCTAATATCTTGGAAGGTGTAGCTGTGCAGCCATGATGCATCCTAGCTTTAATTAACAATGTTGTATTGTTGTCACCAGTATCTGTTCAGATTGTGTTGTGTTTGTCCATGTGCCACATGGCTGATGGGTGTAGTGGTGTCAGCAGGCCTTCTACAGTGGACACCAGTGAGTGTAGTGGGTAGTACACATGTCATGGCTGGGTACAACACACAGTGCCTTTGATTAGAATGCAGTACAGGTACAGGACTGTACATATGGAGGTATGTCCCCTTGCAGGTAACCCATCTGTTGCACATGTAATCCCACCAAGACAGCATAGGCACAGCCACACAGTGGTATATATGCGGTCTGTAATGTGGATGGCATTGAACATGCTAACAGCAGGGTGTATGTCCCTTTCCCTACTCCACTGCGATCCTCACCTAACTAACATGTGTGTGCCAATGCCGGTGGCATAGCCCTATCCTTAGGAGGGTATGAGGCACTCAACTACTGTGAATGGTGTAGACAACAACTAACAACCTGATTACATACACTGTACAGTATTACAGACAGCTATATGGGGGGATAGATGCAACAATAACTGCAATTATGGCAGTCATGTCCACAACAGCCACACCCAGTGAATTATAGCAACCCCAGTAGTGCTGCACACCCCAACAGTGTGGAGGAGGGCGTTGACACATCTATGACCTGTGAAGGACTGTATGCCCATGGGATGGTGCCTGTGGTATGCTGGCATATGCTAAGCAGTCCTGGTGGAAACATATCCTGTGAACGGAGGTAGATCCAGTAACAACTATACACATTCCTACAAGCAGGATGGTGTACAAAAGCCTGATATGATGTACATAGGCATTGTGCACCTCCTAACCCTCATCTACAGCTGTCATGATTTGGTTGAGGAGGTATATGGGGTTCAGGTTGTATTCTTTGCCTTTGTGAAGTCCAACATTGGCATGGCCCTGTGTGTTGAGATAATCAGTGACACTGGCCATGGGTTCATTGATGTTATGTTCCATGTCCCTGCAGACCACGGTCATCCGGCTACCAGGTGGTAGTTCCCAGCTGACATGATGGGTTTGTGGATCTCCTTGCCAACATTGGTGAAACCATTGTCAGATGTAAGGCTATTGGATTGTATGATGAATCCCAGCTACTTACAGCACCTGCCCAGGGGGTTCCCCCAATCATGACGTGTCACTTGACTGTACTGCATGATATGTTAGTAATGCCAGCCTTACATCCAACAGGTGGGATGGAGTACTGTTAACGTGTACTGCCCTTGTCGTGTAGGGTCCTGCTTATGGGATCTGCTAGGGTTGGTATCGTATTGCAGGCCAGACGTAATTGGCTGGGGGAGGATACCTATCCATGTCAGATGTATGTTGTTTGGGTCTCTCAAACCCATCAATGATGCATGTGGACATATATGCTGTTGTTATGTTCCAAGTTTCATCTACAGATGTATGCCCATATATGCCTATATTGATATATATGTGTTCACCTTTGAAAGGGGGACAATCATTCCTTTGAACAGTACTTTCTGCAAACAGAAAGGAATAACCCATTGTTTCTTACTGCACCACAGTGAAGAGAACTGCAATTCTACAGGCACCTTCACTGACACTCGAACTGCAAGTTGGAATACATATCATACTGGCGTGGTGCATGACTCCATGCACCTCCCCTCTGGGGGCCAGGCCCCCCTCAACCTCTCTACTGTGGTATATGAACCCCTAGTGTGCACTACAGTGGGGATAGGCAATTATTCCCCATCCGCAACCAAATTGCCTAATCTGCAATGAGCGAATGCATACTGACATTCACACATTGCACATTCTATGCATGTATTGCAAGATTGTGCAATGTTGGGAACATACTATAGGCCTACCAGCCTCCGGACATATGGACTTCTCCCTTTGAAAGGTGAGACATATATATGCTAACATATATGCATTCCTAGCGCTGTCTATCTGTGGCCATGTGGATATATACATATATATCATTGGCTGTAAGCGTATCTATGTATATCTGTATGTACTGGCTTGTTTATATATATATATATATATATATATATATATATATATATATATATATATATATATATATATATATATATATATATATATATATATATATATATATGTGTGTGTGTATATATATATATATATATATATATATATATATATATATATATATATATGTGTGTGTGTGTGTGTGTATAAATATAGATATATGTATATATAGATACATATATATATATATATATATATATATATATATATATATATATATATATATATATATATATATATATATATATATATATATATATATATATATATATATAGATATATGTTATATCCATTCAATGATGAATATAGTACATCTACATGGTGGAATACATTCCCTGTAGTGTTGTATACCTGCCCTGGATAATATGTATGTGGACACATCATGATTATGTGTATCTGCTATTGCTTAGTGGTAAATTACTTTGTGTATGATTTGCAGGGTCCTGGTTACAAGCCTTGCAGGACCTGTTTATTTTGTTGCTGGGCAGAACTCACAAACCTGCTTACAACTGCTTTACTGTGCCTTAATCACTCTATCCAATGGGACATGTTCTGGCCAGCAAAATATTAAACAACTCTGGCAAGGCTCAAACCAAGGACCCTGCACACCCTAGGCAAACCGATGTACCACTAAGACATGACAGGTATACAGATATTCAATGTTTCAGAAACTTATCAGCCAGTCCTGTCATGCAACAGTGCAGAGAATGTTTACCAACATCTAGATGCCTGCGTGTGTAACTATAGTGCAACCTTAACAGATTCAACATACCCATATATGTATAGATACACATGTATTTTACTACCTCTATAGACATATATATCACTATCTATGCACATATACCTATATATCTGTTAGCAGGTTAATATATCTATATAGGTATATATGGCCATACATCTGTAGATAGCAATTGCAGATTGACAAATACACCAATGTCCACATGCACCGTTAATGGGGTTGAGAGGCTCCACACACTGTACGTCTTGTATGAATAGGCATTCACCAACAGCCAAACAACTGCACCCTACAATACACTACCAAGTACAGTCTGCCTCCCACAGGACATATAATATGTGGAAGTCGTCGACGTCCCAAGGATACAGATACACATACACATATATGCTGATACAGATATACACACACACACATATATATATATATATATATATATATATATATATATATATATACATGTGACTACACATACTCATGCAGATATATGTACAGGCAGATACGTATCTAGGAGGTGCACCCAATATGGAACAGCCAATATTTCCTGCAGTTAACACCTGAACAACTGGACGATGTATGGGCTAAACATACAAATGTCAATCATTGCCTGCAACATATACCCAAAGAAAGACACAGGTTTGCAGAAATGGGACTCCTTTAATTGTGTACCATAATGTTCCTATATGACATATCATTAAGCTGTCCCAATACTTACAACCATATAAATGGAGTACTGCAACTGTGAAACAGTTACACTTATACAGTAGTCTGGAAAGGTTCACAACTGTTGCAGTCCAAGCCAAGCTCTTCAGAATGTACAATAGTGCCGACAGACTGGGCCACAGGGTACCACACAATCAACAGTGTGTACTGCAGGTGTGTAGTTCAGCAGCCTCTAACTACACTCTGTATAATCTCCATAGGAGGTAAAGACATTGTGTGATCCAATGGGTTGTACCCGGAACATATCAAGGCATAACGCACAGAACAGTCTGTATTGCAAGGGGCAGTAGGCTTGCAGTAAACCAAGTCATGTTAGTAGTTGCAATATAGGTGGAGTATATGGCACTGTACATCCAAATACCTTATGGCAGCTCATCCCTGATACCCCCACATTTGTAACAGCCTAGGTCTTTTATGGTGCTCCCCACCTGGACTCAATAATACAAGACCATAAACCACTGTTACTAAACTGACCTCTGCAGTGCATAAGGGCGCACGTGTTGTCCAGGTGATGCCTGCACATATATGGCCCCAGCCCCATTGTATGTGTGGGGGATACAACAGGAGTGTACTAATGGCTGCAATGGCAGTGTGATATACTCACAGCCCACTGCAGCACAATCCCCAACAGCATGTCAAATGTGCAGGGCTTGGTATGTAGATGGGGGACAGAGGCTGGAACACAGACATATATGTGGAACACTGTTGCCATACACTAAGCAAGGTGCTGGTGTTACAGGATAGTCTGCAACGTACCCTGAGTCAGGGAAATGAGGTTAGATATAGACATGGATGTAGTCATTTACCAGTAGCACGCAACACACAAACTGCCAGTGTCACAGCAGTGACCTATGCAGACAGACTGCATTCTAAAGTACACTAATATGTACACACACACACACCCTGTAACACCAGTACTATGCAAAGCATTACACAACTCTACCCACAGTCTGTCTGTAGTTCCTGAACCTCCTACAAATGTGTCCACTCTGAGTGTGCATGTTCTCCTGTGAGAGGTATTGCTACCTGCTGCCTGTATCACTGATGCCCACACACAGGACAGATGTCCATCACACAGGAAATGTGAAGGGACCACGGCCACATACTTTAAGGATTTATAGTGGGTGCTTGCCTTGACAGTGGTAATTCAATGTAGTACACATGTGTCATTTTATATATATATATATATATATATATATATATATATATATATATATATATATGGCTATCTGGTTTGGTATGTGTACATATATTTCCACCATATGTCCTGGATATGGAGTGTAGCCATACCCCAGCCCCTACAGGCACAATGTCATAGTGCAAGGGGATGTCAGGTATGTATAGCAGGTATATTACTATCCTATTGCTACTGTCATTGGGATTGTCTACACAGACATGGTGTGTGTGGATGCTGACATCTGCTTATAACATGTGTGCCATTGGCTACTGACAAACATCCTACGGACATCATTGTAAAGTACCTCTGCTAGCATGTAATGCCCCTGTGGAGTGCAGCAGAGATATTGGCCACTTTATATGGAACTTCGAGCACACCCTGTACAGTCCAGAGGTATGCACATATTCCCTTAGTGCACCACATGTGTACCGGGCCAGACAATATGGATGTAGACAGCCATGTAGATGGGTATAACACATAACGACTGGTATACACTTGGCACCATAGGTGTTGGAGTCACACACTCCTGTCTGGCCTGACACATAATGACTGCTGGTACAGGGGTGCCATGGACACATACTACCCACTAGATATTGACATATATCTGTACAGCATCCCACTGGTCTGTCTGACATACCTGACATTTAAGGGAGGCCTGGCAGCAGTATATCTGGCAAGTATCTGCACATGACATCCCACTGGTTAAGTACACTACACTGCTAGGCATGTAACAATGCACTGTGCAGGCTAGAGGCAGACTGGCTCAACACTGGCCTACATCTTGTATGGGGGAATGCACATGTACTTGCATATATAGCAGGCTCAACAGCCATGTCAGAGCACAGGGTAAGATGCACCTGTGTGACAGTGCATTACCACAACCAATGTGAACACAGCCACAGCAGCATATGGTAGGCTAACATAATATTACAGTATATGGACTATCTGTTCTACACCATCCTCATATGTGCCAGTCACTGAATGTCCCTACATATACTAGGCTGCTACACAGTTTGGTCTGATGCCTGTCTGTGGTTTGGGACATGTGCATGTATGGCTGTACAAACGTGTACGGTGAAACGGTACCATACAGTGGGGCAGCATGTAACATCTGATAGACGGGGAGGTAGGACAATGACATCTACCACAGTCTGTACACAGGCTAAAGTACATATTAGCAATACACACACTGCCGACATTTACCATCACTACACAGACCTCAATACTGTACAAACATCCATAGAATGTCCAGCTTATGTCATGAAATATAACCCCTACTGTACATGACATGTGTAGCACTCTAATATATCACTGGCTTGTTATCAGATATGATGACACTTATTATGGCGTACAGCACATATGCACCACTTCATGCACACCATATGTACACACGTTGACAGTGGTGTGGCTGAAAGCACATGCACAGGGCCAGTATAGACATGCTGCTGTGATAACCTTGTATATTTTCCATTGTAACAGTGTTTGTTGCAACATATGTCCTATGAGGGATATGAAGTCAGTAACTGTCATGGCCTTCACCATCTACAGACTGCAATCCTCACACTACCGTCTGCATTTCACAGAGGGATGCACTGTGGATAACACATGAAACCATAGGCACAACACTGTCCAGCCTGCAGATGTCCCTGCAGATGGGTGTTCCTCATATACATGGAACTGACATGGCAGGTATTACTAAATGTACGACAGGCATATCCAGACAAACACTATTAAACCAACATAACTCCAAATGCAGTATAGCAGCACTTTACAGTCTGTAGTCAGGTAAGGCACATCCCTCTCCTGTTCCACAGTGTATGCTGTTGAAACTGAATCCACAATCCATCTGGGATGTCATTTGCCAAACAACAGATCTAGTTCCATGAGGTTCCTAGGTATTGGAATGTGTTTCCATGCAATTGGCTATGGGATTGTTACCACAGCTGTTCCACATGCAATCAGCTAGGGGAGGGTTGCAATTCATGCAGAGACCATCAGCTGATCATGAGCATCACGTAAAATACACATACTGCTACCTAAGCAAGGCAGGTGTGGGTCCCCACATCCACCAGAGAGGGAGTGGGGGAGGCAGACAGAGTCAAATACATGTCAGGGAGGGGTGGGAGTGTAAAACTAAAGCATGTTCGTGACACACACCTACCAGCACAGAGTATCAAACCCCCAATAACTATGTAGTGTTATCACAGTTCGATGCAGTTATTGGACGCACCACATGGGTTGCCTGATATGGAGCACTCAGAACATATATGTGAGGATGAGTGACATCTGCAACAGGGATACAATAGATATAAGGTAGGTGTCGTACACGTGTCTGTCTGCATGTGCAGGTGCCAGCATCAACACAGGCACACTCACACAGGGATGCACACACATTGACACACTTGGCAGGGCCAGGAGTGCAACTCGTCATTAGTGGGATTGCCACAACACATCAATATGCAGGTATCATATGCACCACATGGGTCATACGGAGGCCGTATGTGCAAAGTGTATGAGGAGATGTCACACATCAGACAGCATGCTTCAGTATGCCCTGGGGGGTTGTAGTGAGTGTGGATGAGGACATACGCACCATACAACACACACACAAGAACACACAGGGTGCCAGTTCTGAAATACATGGGTGCATGTCTACACGGGTGTGTGGTGGTCAACTGTGCCAGCAGGCTGTACAAGGGTAGATGATGGATATACCTTGGCATCAGGCCACATGACAATAGTCTGCATTGTGGCTCAGGCCTGTAGTTACTGCATTTGCCCACACAGGTGGGTATTGCATCCCGCATCCAGTCACCTGGGTGACTATTGTGTGTGGCCAATGCTGTACACCACATGCCATGTATCTGTTCCTTAGTCCATGACATGGATGGTGTCTGGGATGTGCACACCTCCCACATGCATGTATAGTGACATGTGGAACTGTACCTGGGGTGTCTGGCCCATGTTGTGAACACAGATTATCATTGGATGTGTCAGTCTTGCCCACCTGTGGCAGGAACTGGTGCTGGGCAGCAGGTTTACCCTTTGCCTACATTGATGGCATGCCAACAGTGTTCCCTGATCTCAGTGTCACCTGCCCATACAGGACATGTTGTCAGGCATGGTATGTCCATTGTTAGTCACATGTGAAGGCACCACAGGTGGTGCAGGTGTCCATTGGGGAACATGGTAGAGGTGCACTGTCTGCATGTACGTGTATATTGGACAGATGGGCAGGGTGACATGCCCTCTGTAGCCTACTGCTATCACTGCATAGCTACTATCAGTGGTCAATATGCAGTGTACTACCCATGTATTGCATGCTGCCTAGGCATGTGTGTTCATATGACACATGGGTTGAGTGTGTGCTCTGGGTAATAGTGGGGTTGCTAACTTGGATTGCCTGGCCTTAATGTCACATGTATGGGTATGGCTTTGCACCCCAGTCTCCCAGCTAATTTACATCTGTTATCCCTGTATGGTTGACATTGTGATATATAGTAGGGCCACCATAAAATAAATTAGCAAAACCCCCTACACAATGCCCACAGTTGACACACACTCAGCTCTACACATGATACGGGTTACAAACACACACACACACACACACACACACACACACACACACACACACACACACACCTGTCATGTCTGGGAGTAGAATCCCTACCTAACTATTTTATTACACTACAGCACTAAGCAGTTATAGTACATGCTACAGGCATTACTGGAGTACTATTTCCCTACAGGTGTATTTCACAGTGAATGACATCAGCAGGATTACCAAAGTAGGGCATTTCAACTGTACTGCAAGTGAGTAGCCTAAAATGCATCACTCCCTACATAGCCAGTGAGACACACACATAACTTCCACAACTGATATGTGTGGGTACAGAACCCCTGATCACAGTCTATATCACACCACAGCCTAGAGCTGTTATAGGCCACACCACAGGCATTACTAAAGAGCTTTCTCCCCAAAGTGTTACTTCAAAATGAATGACATCAGCAGGATTGGCAATGTAGGGCATTTGAAATGTACTGCAAGTGAGTAGCCTATGATGCATTGCTCCATAGACAGACATTGCAACACACACAAAACATCCAGAACTGCCATGGGTGGACATGGAACCCTATCACACAGTCCTACACCACACTACAGTAGTAAGTAGTTACAGGATGCCCTACAGAGATTACTGGGCTATGACTTTCTCACAGGTGTATTTCTAGGTGTGTGACATCAGCGGCCTTGCCAAAGTCATGTGTATTGTACAGGGTGTGAGTGGCCTAAAAAGCATTGTTCTCTACTCAGTCAAACACACACAGATTTGCACACCAACACACAGTTGCCAGGTCTGGGGTTAAAAAACCTACCTCACTACTTTATCACACTACAGAAGTACGCAGCTACAAGGCACGCTACAGAGATTACTGGGCTATGATTTCCCCAGAGCTGTATTTCTAGGTGAGTGACTTTAGCAGCCTTGACAAAGTCAAGTATGTATATTGCACGGGGTGTGAGTGGCCTAAAACCATTGCTCACTATTCAGTCAGGCACACACACACACACACAGTTACCAAGTCTGGGGTTAGAACAATTACCTCACTACTTTATCACACTACAGCAATACACAGTTACAAGGTGCGCTACGGAGATTATTGGGCTATGATTTCACCAGAGGTGTATTTCTAGGTGAGTGACATCAGCAGCCTAGACAAAGTCAAGTATGTGTCTTGCACGGGGTGTGAGTGGCCTAAAAACGTTGCTCCCTACTCAGTCAGACACACACACACACACACACACACACACACACACACACACACACACACACACACACACACACGCACACAGAGTTGCCAGGTCTGGGGTTAGAAAACCTACCTCACTACTTTATCACACTACAGCAGTGCACAGTTACAAAGAACGTTACATAGATTACTGGGCTATGACTTCCCCAGAGGTGTATTTCTAGGTGAGTGACATCAGCAGCATTGACAAAGTCAAGTATGTGTATTGTATGGGGTGTGAGTGGCCTAAAAACATTGCTTCCTACTCAGTTAGACACACACACACACACAAATTCATACACAATCACAGTTGCCAGGTCTGGGGTTAGAATACCTACCTCACTACAGCAGTATGCAGTTACAAGGTGTGCTACAGAGATTACTGGGCTATGATTTCCCCAGAGGTGTATTTCTAGGTGAGTGACATCAGCAGCCTTGACAAAGTCATGTATGTGTATTGTACGGGGTGGGAGTGGCCTGGAAAGCATTGCTCTCTATGCAGTCAGACACACACACACACACACACACACACACACACACACACACACACACACACACACACACACACACACACACACACACACACACACACACACACACACACACAGTTGCCAAGTCTGGGGTTAGAATACCTAACTAACTATTTTATCTCACTACGTCAGTACACAGTTACAAGATGCACTATGGAGATTACTGGGCTATGATTTCCCCAGAGGTGTATTTCTAGGTGCGTAACATATGCAGCCTTGCCAATGTTGTGTATATGAACTGCACTGAGTGTGAGTAGACTAGAAAGCATTTCTCTTTACACAGCCAGAGACCGAGACATGCACACATACACACACTCACACAGTTGCCAAGTCTGGGGTTTGGATTACTATCTAACTAGTTTATCAGTACAGCAGTACACAGTTATGGGATGCACCATGGGGATTACTGAGATACATCTCCACCAAAGGTGTATTTCACATTGGATGACCTCAGCAGGCTTGTCATAGGTTCATAGTTTCACAGGTTCATAGGTTAGAACTAAGCTAACTGCTCCTGCGAGCCAGTTTAAGCCTAGCCAATTATCCCTTGTGAGACTCAAACCTTGGACCTTGTGTTTGTAAGGCAAACACCTTAACCATTAGGCCACCCTCCCAACCCCTGATACTGCTATGGGGAGGGTGGTGTGTGCATGGGCTGTAACACATTCATGTTGGGGTTCACATGCCACATTTGGGCACACACAGGTTCATATGCCACAGGTATGTGCATACAGCTACTAGGTGACATCTTTCTTGTACAGTCATGTTGCACAGCTGGCACGTGCAACATGCCATCATGCTGACAGATACTGGTGGCTAGTATCTGCAGTGAGTGACACCTGCACCTCATGTGTTTGGGGCCCTTTGGCTGTTATCTGAGTTTGACAGGCCCAGATGTCTCCTTGTCATGGTCACCTTCTTCAACACATCTATGTCCATCTACTTTTGGCTTATTATAGTGTGTTGTCCTTACATATATGTCTATATTCCTATCAACTGTGTATGCAAGGCAGAAGTGATGCATACTGAAATGTGTCTGCACTGAGAACTGCAACTGCCAGATATGTCTGCTCCACTGTTGTTTGCTGACATGGCCTTCTTGTGTTTAAGTGTGTGAGCATGCCCAGTGTGGCCATCTATATTGCATGTGTGGATCAAGTCCAGGTGGTTTGTACTGCAGTGCTGACCTTTGTGCTGTACACCGACAGGTAGCATGCTGTGTTTGCAGGGTATACATCAGTTATTTGGCATTGACTGCTGCAACATTTCTGCTTAGCAGGGAGGACACCAAACCATTTCTACATTTCTACACAGGGGTGGGGGGCACACCTGACTGTTACCATAAGTGTACATGGGATGGTGGGGGCACACCTTACACTTTTACACAGTTGCTAGGACTGTACTGGTATATAGGGTACACCATTTCAGTCTGTAGTCTTACCTATTGTGCTGGCTAGAGGCATACCAGTGTACTACAGATCGTAGCTTTCACTCCCTACATATTAGTTTCTGACTTCCTAGCCTTCACAACTGACATCCAACTGGCTGGCCTGCTGTAGTCTGTCTGTGTAGGGCTGGGGTAGGGGTTACCCATGGGGCTCATTCAGAGGCCATAGTACAGCATTTGTTTGTGTTTGTCTATACCTATCCTGCTGGCTGTGACTGTTGTTGGGTATGTGCCCCCCCGACTGGCATGTGTGAGTCACATACCTTGTGGGCGTCACAATATTGAGGGTGGTGATGCAGGGCTGCTTATGTCAGATGCACATAGTACACTTCCTATACATGGTTGAGCACAGATAGTGTCATGTTTGCCATCCTTTACTGTATGTGCAAGTCGGAGAGAGGTGTCATTCCCTGGATCCCTACTGTGTCAGTGCATGTGCTATGCATTGCCTCTTGGCCAAACCAGGGCATACTGGGCATGCCTCCTTCTGCCTACTGGAGCAGGCTCAGGTTGTTCTTCCTCTGGGTCACTCTGCACCTGTGCAGGCCTTGGCACTGTTGGGGGGCTGTGTGGCCTTGCCCTGTGCTGTTCCTGCTGCAGCTGTTTCCACAAGATCAAATTGTGTAGCATGGCACATACAAGGACAATTTGGGTACATGTAGTTGGTGAGTACTGCAAGGCTCTGCCGGATGTGTCCAGGTACCGGATCCGTGACTTGAGCATCCCAAACACACGCTCTATTATGATTCGTATTTGTGCGTGTGCGTCATTATGGAGTTCTTGTTCGGGTGTGTGTGCAATTCTGATGGGTGTCATCAGCCATGGCTCCAGTGCGTATCCAACATCCCCCACTAGGTGACTGTGTGGGATGTCCCCTTTGGCAAATCTCTGGCACAGCTGCGTCAGATGCCAGATGTGGGAATCGTGGTAGCTTCCAGGGCAGCCAGCACACACATTCATTATTATGCCATGGGCATCGCACATGACCTGGCAGTTGATGGAGGGGAAGCCCTTGCGGTTGATGTAGACCCTAACCCGCTCACCTGGTGGTGCTTTAATGCATATGTTTTGGCAGTCAATTACACCCACTACCTCAGGGTATTCTGCTATCTGGTGGAAGAGATGCATATTGCTGGCAAATGCCTCACGGGTGATGGGGAAATATACATGTTTACCGACATGTGCTGACATGGCATCCAGGAACTGATGGAGTACCCTGGATGCTGATGCCTGTGAAATCCCCATCATATCCCCAATTGACCTTTGGAAGGTACCTGTAGCTAGTACTCTTAGACCTACACATACCTTGGTATCCACTGGGATTTGTTCCCCTCTGTTAGTTCTGTGTGTGAGGCATGGACGGCACAGCTCAACAAATTGCTGTAGGAGGTCCCTGTTCACCCTATAGTGCTCCACTATCTCCAGCTCATGTAGCCCTTGGTAGGTTACCCTGGTTCTGTACACTCTTTTCCGTCTCCTCACTGTGGGTTGCTCAACAGCATTCACATCCTCACCAACCTCAACCTCTTGCACATGCTGATTTATGATAGCAAATGCAGCCCCTAACATTTTTTCTCTTGCTTTCGTTTTGTAAAATTTCCCCATCTGTATACACTGGTGGTGCAGGGGTTTTGGGAAAAACAAGGGGGAAAGTTGTTTGCATAGTTTATAGTGGTGTGCTGGGCTGGGCCGGTCTGCTGCCTGTGTAATTGACTGATTCTGATACATTTCACCTGCCAGCTACGCTAGTTCTCCTTGATTACTTTCTTAGTGCTGATTTCCCTTACCATTGCCTCCCTGTTTAAGCCTGTGTGTGTGCTGCACAAACAGAGTGCTCATATGTGCACAGAGCTGCTTTTTCCTGGTTTAACTTCCTTTTTCTTCCTGTAGGACCTGGTGTACAGCGTGCACACCCACATACACTTTGTAAAGTATGCTAGGCAGGTTGAGACACACCCCTGGCTTAGCTGTGCTAACCTAGGAGCAATCTCGAGCCACAGGTCTCCAATCTTATTACAGTACACCTGACACACACCCCCATGATGTCACCTATATCCTAGTCTTGCACTCAGCTATTTATACTCTTACACTTTTGGGAACTGCCTCACACCCTGGGAAAATCTGGGATTCACTACCCTTTCCCTCATTTGCATAGGATTGCTTACTAATGCATAGTTACATGTCCCACACTGAGCCTCCCCCCTTAGCAACCACTACTCACTGGCCAAGTTGTCTTTCGCCTGCCGTTGACTTGCATGGCAGAATACCGATTTTTGTTAGAATGGTCATTTTCAATTTATTTTATTATTTTCCTCAGATCCTGTTTGTGCACCGCTGCCCTATGCTTAAATGGCTGAGATTGGCAAAATGAAAATTAAAGTTGTTTTATTAAATTTTTAAACAGTTTGCAATGCCAATGTATTTCTACTTGGCCATTGGCATGCTTCCTCAATAATATACAGCCTTTGTTTGTAGCTGTCGTAGCTCCATTTTAGAATATGCAGAAATGTACTCAGTTAGTAACCGAGTATATTTCTGCAGATTGCACTTGTCTTGCACGGACTATTGCAAGCTTCCTGGATTGCAATATCACCTAATTTGCATGGATTTCTCCAGCAAATGAGGTGATTTGCATACCAGGGCTTAGTCCATGCAAGATTAGTGCTGGAGCTCTTGTGCACACCCCTGCCGGCTGTTCCTGGATCGTACGGCAGACATATTGCCTGCATGAGCTACTGCACTCATCTTGCACTCTGTGCAGGCTTTTGAGAATCCGGGGGAATATTTTTTCTCCTAGACATGTAGCAGCTTTATTTTCATCACTCTTATTGTTTTGTTTATTACTGCTTTTCTTTCTCTTTTTATGTACAAGCAGTTTGCAGCTTCACAATAAACTTCTCCAGGTGTTCAATCCAGTAATTCCACATCACAAGCTATTTTCACAGTAAGATATTTTCACTAGATTTGTAACCAATTTTATTACTTTCTTGTAGTTCACAGTAGTGAACTAACTTTCTCACCATCACAGGGTTTAACTTTTAGAAGTAGCACTTTACTCAATTTTGTTTCACAAAATTTACCAGCATTATGGCAAAGGATTTTTTTATAGAACATTACTTTTTAGAAAGGATCCAGAAAAAATAATGAGTTTATTACATTTACTACTACTAGAACCAAAGTGCAACAGCTATCATGTAAAAACTAATTTTGTACAAAGTAATCAGAGAATGCAGGAAATAAAATCCACATGTTTTCAAGTATGTACAGATAGCATAAATACATAACATAAATATAAGTTATGAAAACAATAGGAGAAGGAACAAGAGTGAGAGATAAGAACAGTGCATATCTTTGGAGAGATGCTGAGAGAGTTGAGACAGTGTTTAGATGGAATATTAGGAACCTACCTAGTGATAAAGATGCCATATAGATGAGTGGCTGAAAGACACCAATTTGACAATTAAGAGGCATTTCTAATGACAAACCTGTTTAAAAAGCCAGTACATTTAGTCACTGGTTTATTTGCAGAAGAAACAAAAGAAAAGAAAACATCTCTTCTTACATAGTGATGGTGAGAGGGTTGAGATGGGAATGTATATAATTGGAATGTATATAATGTGTTGAGCTGCTTACACAGCTGGATAGAAATTTACTATAGTTTGTATAGAATAAAGTTAGACTTGAATACTAAAGGCTGGAAGTATCCAAACAGATGCTTTCAAAGAGAAAATATCCAAGTACAATGACAAGTGACATTTAACAGACCTGAGTATCGTGTCTGAAAGCAAATAAAGGTTATATGAGTGTAAAGCATGGATGCTTTAAAACACCATGTTTAAAGGCAAATAGAGATTAAATAAGTCTAAGGGTTGGACATTTGGGTGAGAAGAAGTAACAATATTCTTCTTTCAGGAAGTAAGAGAGGCCTTACCATGTATGTGAGTAGTAGAATGAGACATCAACATGAAGGTATAGGGCAGGAGAATGCTGGAAGTGGGTATGAAGATTATGTAAGGAATGCCGGATACAATAAGGCTGTATCAAGTGCATACTTGTACTGGTGCTAACATGAGTTGTACTTGATACATGAAGTGAAGAATTTGATGGGATTAAAAAAAAAACAAGAGTACGTTACAGATGCAGGCAAATGGTAAGAAGTCATAATATTTGCAATGTTAATATTAGGAAAAAGAGTAGCTTTGAGTGAGTTTAGAAATTTATTTCAGAGGCAAGGTTATACAATAGAAAATGTTTTGAATTATATCTTTGTACTGTATCTTGGTGTACTCAAGGCAACAAAACCAGAAACTACAAAGTTGGTAACCTCCTTTTGTTGAAGGAGTGGGTGACAAGAAAGATGGAAAACTCTTACTCCTTAAAATGCTGTTCAGGAAAATGGGCAAAAAGGATCAGAAAATGACTATGCAATTTATGGCATAATAACATGCAAATGAAGAAGCATAGTCTAATGAGGTCATATTGCTGTACAAATGAGGATAATAGGAAGCAAAATAATAATAGTAATAATAATAATAATAATAATAATAAATAAAATGCCGTCTTTAGTAATGGATGTTAACCCTAACCCTAATTCTGCCCCTTTCCTCAAATTAACCCTATACCCTAATGTTATCAAAACCTTCCCATAACACTGCCACTAATTAGCTATGGTGCAGTTGTAACTTTAATCTGTTCACATTATAATAGTACCTGTTGGTTTAGAATGTTTATAAATGTAATACTGAAATATTTAACAGCATCATCTGAGGGTGTTTTTGAATTGGGGTCCAATTGCTTTGTTTTTGATGGTCTCAATGAATGTGAGCTTGTTGAAATTGGCCAGGTTTCATACTGAGCTTAGATGTCTGCTTTTGGTAAGTTTTAAAAATTCTCTGATATCATAGGCTGGGTGGTCGTCACTTAGTGCACCTGTCAAAATTCCTGTTTGTTTAATTTTTTCCAAGATTGGTAGATAGTATGCAGTCCAAGATGCTAGTTTTTCTAGAGTTTTGTCATATCTTGTAGGGCATTTAATAAGCTGTGAGGCCAAAGAGATTGCTAATGAAGTGAGGTCAGTTAGTAATTAGAGAATTCTGCTTCCCTGGGAATTTTGTGTGTGTGTGTGTGTGTGTGTGTGTGTGTGTGTGTGTGTGTGTGTGTGTGTGTGTGTGTGTGTGTGTGTGTGTGTGTAAATCATTTAGTCTAAACTTGCATAATGTTGTAAATATCAGCAAAAACAAATGTTATTGTATCTGTAACTGTTTTTATTGCATTGTATAATGTTCCTGGAACTTTTCTCCCTGGGCCTCAGCTGAAAAAGGGCTATTTTGTAGCTCAGTCAGACTTTTCCCAGTCAACAAATGTAAAGTAAAATAAAATACATAAAATGTGTGTGTGTGTGTGTGTGTGTGTGTGTGTGTGTGTGTGTGTGTGTGTGTGTGTGTGTGTGTGTGTGTGTGTGTGTGTGTGTGTGTGTATGTATATTTGTATGTGTGTGTGTGTGTGTGTGTGTGTGTGTGTGTGTGTGTGTGTGTGTGTGTATGCGTGTCTGTGTGCATGTGCATGTGTATGGATATGCATGTGAGTGTGTGTCTGTGAGTGTGTGTTTGTCTGCGTGTGTGTGTGTGCAGGTGTGTGTGTGTGTGTGTGTGTGTGTGTGTGTGTGTGTGTGTGTGTGTGTGTGTGTGTGTGTGTGCGCGCACGCATGTGTGGGTGAGTATGTGTGTGGGAAAGGCAGTTTTTATAGCTAAAAGGAGCACTGGAAGGCATTAATTCACTGACTCAGCTCTGCAATTGATCAGTGTGCAGTCTATTCTGGGATTGGAGGTTTGAAAACCATACTCAGAACAGCAGTACATACTCCTTTTATATTATTGGAGTGAAGTCATGCTTTGTAAGCTAATCATTGAAACAAACTTGCTTGAACTTCACCCTTGGTGCTGGAATTGAAACCCCAGCAGTTCCAATCATCTTGACATCAGTGTGTCATCCTTCCGTCTAGTGTCATATATAGATGAAGTGGTTACAGCTCACCTTCACATTTGGTTGCAGTGGTAACAATCTCTCATCTTGGGGATTATTATTGATTACCTGCTGGGTGATTGTCTTCTGTTGTGTTTGCTTCTGGTTGATACTGTTCTGTTGTGGCACTTAATATTTTGTTGCAATGAGCACAGGGATGTTAACTTGGAAGAATGGTGGCACCATTTCACACTTCTTCATAATTGTGCATTGGTGTTTTTAATGTAGCTATATTTCTTTCTCTACAATTATTAGCACTGTTATTGATGCATCTGGTGATTTATATTGTGTTATTGTAGACTAATGTCTTTCATCATTGGAACCACTGTGCTTTTTGCAGTTTTGCACGTGCTATGGCTGCTATTGTTGCACTTTGGGGTGTGAAAATCATATTAGGCTTCTGCTTACTTGTTTGCTTGTGTGTGTGTGTGTGGGGGGGGTTGTATTGTTGTACTGTTATTTGCATTAAACAAAACACCCATTTGTGATATGTGATGCTTGCCATTCAGCATAGGCACAGTTCGCAGATAATGCTACAAAAGGCCACAAAAGGTAGCAGAGACTTTAGACGGACATACCTTTCAACCCCTTAGAGCAAGAAATCTAGACAAAGCCACAGAACATGGGGGGACATAGGCCCAAAAATAGGGAAACCTTTTAAATATTGCTCTTAGAAACTTAGTAAGTTGACAGAATTACAAGTTTTGCATTAGCTTGAATTTTATGAAGGATATAAAGTCTGAAACTCAATCATCTGCCATTATTTTCTGATTTTAGTCCGCAATGACTGGCCAGCAATTTGCCGGAAACCACAATTTTATGAGAAATAGACCAAAAATATGGGGAAAAATCTGAACATTCTGTGAAAATCTGGACAGTTGAGAGGTATGAGGCACAGCAGAATGAGTGGTATATATTGTCCTTACTTGGTTTAAATATGTTATATCACTTCTGTGTGTTTGTTATTAAAGATTTTTGACTACTATTGCTACTCATTTTTTGGAGGGACAGCCTTTATTGGTACCTTGCACTCTGGAATTTTAATAGGATTCTCTCTCATCCCCAGCAGGTAGCCCAGTTCATTCACTGGCCTTAATCTTGCCCCTGACTGAGTGCATAGCAGAAGCTGAGGTTATCCAGGCAATGTCTTCTGCAACAAATAATGAAATCACTGGAATAGCTGGCCAGTGCCATCAGGCCACTATGGACAATGATTGTCACTGTTACCAGTCACTGAGATCCAGTTTCTCACCTTAATGAGTCCTAGAAAATCCCCCAGATACAGCAGTAAACTAGTAGACTGCTACTATCTTATGATCATTTTCCAAACCTTTGACATGTTTGTATAGTGCCCCCTATATCTTCTGCACCTTGAGTGCTCACAACTTCCCTGTTTGCCTGTGGTCTTAAATGTATGTCTATTTTTCCCTGCTGTCTGCTCTCTCCTGTTCCTTTCACTACTACCCACTTCCCTACATTCTCTCTCTCTCTCTCTCTCTCTCTCTCTATATATATATATATATATATATATATAAAAATAGGTCCTTTACCCACCAAAAAACACCATATCTTCGCCACCATCCTACTTTACATTACATTCTTCATGGTGTGGATTCCTGTGCTTGCTAAACCCCTTTTCTTGCTTGCCTGTACTCTTCTTTCCACCCAATTTTAATGAATCACTAAGACTTTGGCTTGCTGACTACCCTTTCTCTGCTCCTTCCCAGCCATTATACTGGTCTTCATTTGAACTAGAACTTTTCTAATCCAGGTGACCACTGTCACTTCCTACTATATTTCCCATTGCTATTCTTGTGGGCCATGTTCAATATGGCATGACATTACAGATAAGCCTTAATTCTTCAGAGGTTCTTGGTTACATTGCTCTGTTTCCTTTACAGAGGATACTTTTCACAACGCATTACTTCACAAAGCTCAACTATCTGCTTATTTGTGCTGCTTGTGTTTGCTTCTTTATTAGTGTCTATTTAGTACTGTTGTCTTGTTTGTTTTTACAGCATTAGCTTTGCACAATTGTAAAGATCTGGACAATGAATCCTGTCTCACATATCATTTTTAAAAATGCACTTGTCCAATAGCTTGTAAGAAGGGATTTGGAAGATATAATTGTAAAGGAAAAATGATTTGTAATACTCTTTAGGGTTGGGTTACTCTGAAGACAAGAACACTTCTCCGAAAATGAGGAGAAGACTGTGAAGCCCTTCTTCATCTGGGTTTCCCATTCATCTCTCTACAAGGGCTTCAATGTCTTCCAAAGACTAAGTCTGCAGTGTCGAGCCTTTGGTGAGAGCAGAGGCTTCCATAAGGCAGTGCTTGTGTTCTGGAGAAGGATTGCAGTGCTTGTTTTTGTTTGGCAAGTTTCTACAGGGGTTCTAGCTGCATTTTTGATTGGCCACCTTTGCTGTGGGCAGAACTTTATGCACCTTACATACCAAGATATTTGCTCAGTTCAGTGCATGTAAATCAATGTTTGCTTTATTATGTATCCAACACAACAACTTAGTTGGCAACTGCTCTATCCTTGTATATGATATACATTTCACTGCCATCACCATCTCACATTAGTTCTATTAGTGTGATAGATTTTATTTCAACCTTGTTACATTTAATGATATCATTGCCTTTCTGTTGATTATTAAATTACTGACTGCAACTCTTCTGGACACAGTTTTGAAATTAGCACTTTTTTTTCCTGCTGATTGTTGTGTCACTAAGTTTAAATGACTTTATACTATAGAATCTCATTGGTTTTATGTGGTCATTCACTTTGCCTTTTCTGACTACAGTCTTATTAATTTAAATAATATTGCACTATTGTGTCTTGTTGCTTTGGTATGGTTATTCACTGCTGGCAATATATAAGATAAAGTTGCAGTGTACCTGTTACTGATATAATATGGGTCTACTTTGAGTCATCGAAATTTTAAAACTTTGAATGTCATATGGCCAGGACCATATGATCAAAGTTTTGAAACTTCAAACATTCAAAAAAAAACAAACAGAAAAAAACAAATTAAGACACATTTATGCAGGAGGGCAAGCCCCTGCACCCCCACACCCCCCGCTATTAAAATATACCAACTCCGAAATTGCACTACAGCAAGAAAAAGGGAATATTCCTGTTCTGCACTGTATGGACATCTCTGTTTAAGTGTTCAAAGTTTTAAAACTTTGATCATATGGTTTTGGCTGGGTCTATTTTACCAGATTGAAACTTTAGTTAGTCGAATAACTAAAGATCAATCTGGTAATATCGAAATCCAAAAACCACGAATGGCCAATTTAACACAGGGAAAGAACTCTATTGGCCACATCAAAAAAAAATCTTTTAAACCCAAATCAAGTGGTAGCCTTCACCGCCCCACACCCCCCGCTAACTAAATATACCAACTCCAAGATCACTCTACATTGGAGGGAAGGGCATAATCCGCATAAAAGCCAAGGGAATTCTTTCCCTGCATGAAATTGGCTGTTCATGGGTTTTGGATTTCGATATTACCACACCGCTCTTTAGTTATTCGACTAACTAAACTTTCAATCTGGTAATATAGACCCGGTAATTTTGAGTTCTGAAATTCGATCACTTAAATGAAACCCATATATATATATATATATATATATATATATATATATTTATACACACACATATATATATATATATATATATATATATATATATATATAGATATATACATTTATATATATATATATATATATATATATATATATAGTTTCACTTCATAATCTCAAATTACTGAAATCCCGAATTTCAGTAACTGGAGACTATAAAGACGAACCATTCACAAAACCGAAAACTACAATCCCAAATCACACAATCACGAACATACACCATACACTACATAACACACATACCTTTCCAACCACAGCACACAAACAAGACAACCCTACACTACAGATAAGCAGGGGGGCTGTACTCCTCACACCCCCCAACTTATATTTACTAACACCGAGGTTGCACATAACATAAAAAAAAAATCACACCATGCCATCCTCCACTCGCTCACACACGAATACACATCATACATACACAAACACCAACAAATCCAACACTCACACTCACACTTACAACTCCCTACCCTGACCCACACACATAACTTACAAAAACACACACAAACACTCACTCACCTGCAATTTCAGGCACCATAACGCTACACGCAATGCACCGGAAATGCATAAGCACGGATTTGAGATATTTGAATTCGCTCTTATGCACTTTCGGCATTCTGGTTTTAGACTTCATGGTCTCTGGTTACTGAATTTAGAGATTTCAGTAATTCGAGATTATGAAGTGTAACTATATATATATATATATATATATATATATATATATATATATATATATACATACATACATTAACTTATTATACGCATTACTGATTGCTTTTTTGATAACTGGTGTTGTTGCATTTCTCCTTGTTATTGATTATTGTACTGTTATTGCTTTTACAACTACACCTCTGCAGAGTACTTGATTACCTATTAGATATCCATTTATTACTTGGCTGACTGGTCTGCTGATGCTGCATTGAAACTACTTGCTTTACATTTACTCCTCTTCAAACTATTTATTTAGGTATATACATAAGTGTTACAGTTACTGCACCCTGATGCATTGGGTTAGACTATCCATTAGTTTTTCTAGATTCATAGAGACCATATTAGCCTACTGTGTAAAGCTATTTAATTTAACTTTGCCTCTTGTTACTGATTACGTTATTACTCCTACAATTTTTTGTTATATGCAGTATGTATATATAGATATATCTATATGTTTTTGTGCATATGAATATTATGGTATTCATAGCTCATATTATTGTATCCTTTAACCATATCCCTTTATTATCTCCTTTTATATTCCAGTCAATTATCCCTCTCTATCTTATATCAATAGTAAGATATTAAGCAATCCTATTTGGACTGTGTAGGTTTTTGTTATACCCTCCCTCTGTATTAGCCAATTGAGAAGCTCAGTCAGCTTTTGTCCCCTCTTTTGCTACCCTGATAACACTATTTTTTTTTTTACATATTGTTAACCATCCTATAATATGCCCTGATATTTTTGATCTTGTCTTCACAAACATGGCCTCTTTTTGCACAACTCAGTATTTATCATTCTGCTCTGTTAAATCATTTATAACTACTTGCATTTGCCACATAAATACAACTGTGTTAGGGACTTTTCAAAAGCCAACATTTTTCAGTTACTTGCTCATCTAAATAAATTCCACTGTAACCCTCTCCATTGGATCCTATTGATAAAGCTGCTGCCTATGCCTTTGACTTCCACTCCAACTTAAATATCTACATTCATAAGGCAGTCACTATCTGCACCAAATATAATGAGAAATAAAAAATAAAACTGAGGTGGAATATCCATGTAAATAGTTTATAAAACAAAGGAAGAAACTGCCTAATATTTATGTCATCTCATTCTTCCTACCTTAACAGCACAATTGGAAGACTTATTAAAGAACTTAAAGAAACCATTAGTAAGCTAAAATTAAATATGAACATGAAAGACTTATGTTCAATTTTGGTTTTACTTGCTCTTTTATGGTTATACTCAGGTTGCCTGATTGTCAATGCTATATATGGCCTACTGGAACCCCTACTTAACCTCTTTAATGCATGCCTCTCCATTGTTTACATTCTTGAAGCCAGGAAAACAGCCATTGTAAGGCCATTACTCAAGGCTGGCCCAAACACAGACCCTGGAAACTTTAGAAACATAAGTTCCATTAGTGGTTATGTAAAACTATGATATGTATTATCGTAGATCTTATTAATCTGGAAATTGAAAATCTCTTTACCCCACACCCTCAACAATTTAGCTTTGTAAAAACAAGGTCCTGCTTCATTAATCTCATTAACGTCTTTCAAAAAAGGTCACCAGAACAGTACATAGCAGTTATACAATATATGCAGAATACATGTACCTGGCGATGCCCTTTGACACTATTCCCCATGCAGGGATTATTGACAGACTTGTAAATCTAAATCTAAATTATTGTATTGTACAATGGATAGCTAAATGGCTTTCTAACAAAACCTATTCAGTTAGAAGAACATATTCTCCTTCTACAAGCAGGAAAGTTATCAGCAGAATACCACAGGGCTCAGTGCTGGTCTCTCACCAATTTCACATCTATTTGTCAGACCTCCACAACAGCACTCCTGAGCCCATGGTTATCTATGTTTGCTGATGTCTGTAAAAACTGAGTGCTGTTATTCAGTCATACATTGATTCACAATTGTTCCAAAATGGATTAGACTATGTTAACATTTGCTCCAAAGACAGGGGTCTCAAATTAAATATAAAAAAACATAGTATATTTCATTCTGGTAAATATCAAATTTTCACATACTGTACATGTGGTACACCACTCTAATCAGACATTGTTGTAAAGGATCTAGTTCCTTATCTTTTGACCATCATTCACCATCTAATTTCTAGATCCACCTCCTCTAGACTCATATAAGTTTTAAATCCCCTTTACTCATATTTCATAACAATTATTGTTGAATATAATACCCTTATGGCATGTTTTGATTAACATACCACTCATCTTGGAGACCTAAGATATTCATAACTAAAACTGTCAGTGGCCTCAAATATTTTAGCTATTCCAACAAATTGGCAGCCATCTAATGGAGATCTGTGCCTAGTCTTTCCAACCCTCTTTGACCTCCTAGTTTTCTCAGAACAAATGGTACCTCAAATATCAAGTTAAAGGAACTAAATCTCCATAATCAGGTAAATAAGACATATTGGAGTGACGCAGTCATATCCCAACATATCCACCAATTTTGGAACAAATTTCCACTACATATCTACTAGAGTAGCACACCTTGATAATTGGATGGACATCCTGAAATTCGTCTTCCACCTATTTTGTCTAGCCCTTGCTGGAGGTGTGGACATTTTTGAATGTAGGTATTTGGTTAGGCTGATAGTGGTCTGTAGATTGATTGCCTAATACTTACCTATAAACCTGTGAGCTTATAAACCTATGGCTTTTGCCTGGGGCATGGATAAAAATTGTCCTCAGATCAGTCCACACTATTGAGAATAATTACGTATTGTTGCTATTATGCAAGAAGCCAAGAATTTCCATACAGAAGCTGCTCAAAAAGATTAAGATAGAAATTAGAAGAAAGAAAAATATTTACGCAAGAAAAAACATCAAAAGCTTGACATGCAAACCTTTGTTCATTAATACAACAGATCCATAAAACCATCATATGGGCTAAGAAACCTTGGGCCATTTGTAAAAAGAAGCAACTGAGGAAGTTTAAAAATACAAAGAATAAAACCTAGAGACTTTTGAAAGCTATAAAAAAGAAATACAGACATGGAAAAGAGAGATCTGATACGGTGTAATATTTATGCAAAGTAAAAAGGTAATGAATAGAAAAAAAGCAGTTCTAAAGATATTTGATGAGAAATTCGGGCAAGGGCACCCAGACACAGACAATTTCACAATACAAAAAAGTAAGATCACAGTGGGGGAACCTAGAATAGAAGATTAGTAAAGTAGAAGCAAAACAAATAGAAGCTGAAGTTATGGAATATCTGTGAGGTGAAGGATTTAGTGCAGAATGTCTAACACAGGTTATGTCACAGCATGATGGAACAATGAGTTCCCAAAGTATGGAGAAACAGGTAAAGTGGGAGACATCTAAAGAAGAAATATGAATATGGGAAAGAAAAAGAGTTTGAATACTGTGCAACATTTATGCAAAGGAGAAAGAAAACTAACAATGCAAAAAGTTGCACCAAAGATATTTGAAGAGAAATACGGGTAAATGCATATGGATATGGAAAATTTCACAATATAAAAAATAAGAAAACAGAATGGGGAAGTAGAAAAAAGGATCAGTAATGAAGAAGTTAGAGAAACAAAAACTGAAGTGATGAATTGCAATGCTAATGAAGGATTTAGTGTAGAAAATCCAAATCTGGCAACATTATAACAAAATGGAACAATGAGTCACCATGTTAAGGATAAACAGCGCGGGAAGCATGTGATCACTTGCCACATGAATATATTCTGGAGGCTTCAGGATGAAACCACTACTAAAGTTCAATTGGAGTTGCACAACAAGGGATGGAGCAAAAAAACAGTGGCAACTCTGACATAGGCAGTGTTGTGGAGTGATAGGACAGTGAGTTCCCATATGAAAGACCAATGGATGATGCAGGATGCAGATGAAGAGAATATGTCACGGAAGGATGTTCTGGAACTTCCTTTAGAATGCCAGCAGGAAACAGAGAACAAATAATGTGTCCTAAGTTTACAGGAAAATTATCTAAGGGGAGAGTTGCTTGATTTAATAGAAATGGTTAGACATATTAATATCAATTATAGAAATAGATTAAAGAAAGTCAATAAGACCCAAAATGTTAGATGTCTGATAAAACAAATGAACACAGTAATCAGAACTATTAACAGAAATGTATGTGATATAACAGAATTACATAGAATATATTACTGTGCAGCTAAATTAATAACATATAAAGTCTTACCCCAAAAACACAAGTCAATAAGGGAATGAAAGGCAGGAAATCAAATGTCATCATGGAAGCATCAGACATAAAAGCCTATAAAGCAATTAAAACAAGAAGTGTCACTATTAGAAGAATATAGAAGAGGGGACAGCTCAACAAAAAATACTTATCCAGAAAGGCATGATTAAAACAATGCACATTATTAGAACTTACTTATCTATCATCCACTATTGCAAACAATAAACTAAAGATATCAGCACAGGCAGAAAAACTTAGAAGATATGCATATATATATATATATATATATATATATATATATATATATATATATATATATATATATATATATATAAAGGAAAAGTACAAATTAAGCAATTCATCAATGACCCAAAAAGTTTTATAGAGAATTGGGAAACAAAGCAAAAGTAATAGAAACACCACCAAAAAAAGAAGAAATAGACACATTTCAGAGAAATGTCTATGAAGACCTGTGGAACATAACAAAGGTGATAAATGGACAGAAGAAGTAAAAGAAACACGAAGAAGTTCAAATGTACAGGATAAGAAATCTGATAAAGTAATGACCAGAGAATTTGAAACAAAATTAAGAAAAGCCCCAGGCTCAGATGCAGTTCCCAACATCTGGCTAAAAGTACTGATATCTTTACACAAAGATTTAGCCCCGAGTACGAACTATGTATATGCTTATTCCGAACAGACACAGATCTGGTTAATAACAGGAAAAGTCATACTCCTTTTTAAGAGCGAACATGCAAGCTGTCCTAAAAACTATAGACTGATAACTTGACTAATGACTATGGATAAACTATATACTTGAATTGATGCAGGCAGAGTTTATAGTCATTTAGAAGAAAACTCAATCACAGCACTAGAACAAAGGGTAACAAAAGAAAGCATTATGAAGCAAATGATCATTTGTTGTCAACCAGAGTCTTAATGGAGAATTGTGAAAAAGGAGAAGAATCTAAGTACGCCATAGGTAGAGTACAAAAAAGCATTTGACAGCACCCCACATTCATGGATAAAGGAGTGCTTACAAATGAATAAGATACACCCTATATTGCTTGATTGATTAAATTACAGTGACCATGAAACAGTGGCACACCGCTTTGCAGCTAAAATATGATAAAGGACAAATTATTATCCCAGAAATAAAAATTCAAAGGAAATATTCCAAGGTCACTCTTTGTCACTACCACTCTTTTGTTTTGTCCTTAACCCATTAAGTTGTCTCCTTAACAGATTAGGTTATGTTACAATTGGACTCCTAGAAAATAACAAAGTGGATGATTCAGAGCTGTATAGTTAATCAGATAAGGAGCTGAAAGAACAACTGGAAGTGGTCAAACATTTCTCAGATGATATAAGAATGGCATTTGGTCTTGAAAAATATGCAACAGCAACATTTAAAGATGGAAAGCTGCAGCACCAAGAAAATATCGATCTGGGACAGGAATGTGATATAAAAGAACATGAGGAGAAGGGTGTGTGTACATATATGGGAACTGATGAAGAGTCAGCAATAAAACATGAATAAATGTGAACACAACTCAGTAAGGAATATTTTAGAAGATTAAAATTAAAACTGAAAACAGCCCTGACATTTAGGGACAAATTCCAGGTAATAAACCAATTTGCTCTTCCTGTTCTAACTTACAGTTTTGCAGTGATTTGCTGGTCTCAAAATGTATTGGATCGATTGGACAGGAAAACAAGAAAAAATGCTTCATGCTTATCAAATGATATATAAAAATCAGTGTATACCAAGATTATATAATCCTCATTCTGAAGGAGGAGGGCCCTCCTTGAAATTGATTACATGTATAGATCTGCAATCATAAGACTACATACATATCTGTTGATCTCACCAGATCCAAACAAAATGAAAGTTTTAAAACATGAAGAGAACTTATCTGCTTAATTTAACAGAAGCATATCAATGTCAAGCAGGAATGGAAACCAAACTAGAAGTAGACAAAATCAGGCAGCAACTTTAATGTGCCAAAAAACAAAAGAGGGTGGCTTAATGTTTAAGGATTTTGCCTTACAAACACAAGGTACAGGGTTTGAGTCTCAGAAGGGATAATTGGCTAGGCTTACAATGGCTCGCAAGGGCAACTAACCTAGTACTAACTTATGAACTTATAAGAAGAAGGATCAGAGGAGAAGGCAAGATATGTGGAAAAGGCATAAACTTAATTGCAAGTACATAAAACTGCAGGAACTACCTCATGTCAATCAGAATTTGATGCAGGAATGGTTAAGGACAGGTGAATTTAAAACAAAAGAGGAAAGGTTAATATTAGCAGCCCAGGATAGTAGACTACATACATGTTGGTGTACAAAGTCCATTGAACATATCGGAGAAACAGACAAATGCTGGTTTAGAGCTGGAAAACAGCTGCACGTCTTGTTGCTGGGTGTGATACACTAATGGCAGAGGGCCTACGTACTGAAAGGCATAAAAATGTGGCAAGACTGTTGCATTGGAATTTGTGTAAACATTTCAATACTGAAGTGTCTGAGAAGCATAGAAAACATGAGCCCCAAAGCATTATAAAGAATGATTAAGTCTGTATCACACGAGATTACCAGCTACCAACAGTTCAAAAAATAAATGTGAGAAAACTAGATATGGTAGTACTGTTGCGTTGGAGATTGTGTAAACATTTCAATATTGAAGTGTCTGAGAAGCATAGAAAACATGAGCCCCAAAGCATTATAAAGAATGATGAAGTCTGTATCACACGAGATTACCAGCTACCAACAGTTCAAAAAATAAATGTGAGAAAACTAGATATGGTAGTACTGCTGCATTGGAGATTGTGTAAACACTTCAATACTGAAGTGTCTGAGAAGCATAGAAAACATGACCCCCAAAGCATTATAAAGAATGATGAAGTCTGTATCACATGAGATTACCAGTTACCAACAGTTCAAAAAATAAATGTGAGAAAACTAGATATGGTAGTACATGAAAAGAAGACAAAAGTAGTATTGATCATTTAAATTGCTACACCTAATGATTACAGTGTCTTATGTACAGAGAGACACAAAGTCATAAAACACCAGGATTTGCCAGCAGAAATTAGGGCACTATAGAAGAAGTATACCATAACACTTCCAATAGTAGTAGGAGCAATGGGTCTCAGAAAAAAATGGTTCATAGTCTTATTTAGATATGCTACCAATACATGCATCTCTGTATGAATTGCAGAAAGAGTCAGCTCTGGGCACACTGCTGGAGCTGGGAAGAGTACTTTTGGCTATCATCAAAGACTGAAACAATACTAATTTCATGAACTTTAATCATACTTTGACTTAGGAATGGGGTCCATTCCCATCATGGTATTAGACACCCAAAAGACTTGGAGAAATTTAACTGAAAAAAAAACATGGAATATGTAACTATCAGTCCTTCCTTAGTCTTCAACTTCCTTTTTCATCTATTACTACTCTTTTGCATTCATATCTTTGTATTATTAGTTAAAGATCTGTTCTATTATGCTTCTATTGATATATGTTTTATTGTTGTTATTATATATGTTTTATTAAGCTTCTATTGACATTTGGTGTTTGTTGCTTTTCAGTGTTACAATGTGATTGTAACCCAAGCTGGGACTGCAAGTGATCACTCTGTGAACAGTGCTCTAACGCAGTAACCAAAATGTAAATAAATATGAATTAAATGCACAGCAGGTATGAAGTTATTCCTGACAATAGCTCCTTATTAATTAATTTACATTAAATTTTAGCATCTTTTCACTAAATGAATAAATAAATAAATAGAAAAATAAATAACTACAGCATGTTTTTACTTGGCATCTTGTGGATTTATGTTGTTTTACAGTTTTTGATGAAAAGACTTCAAGAGCTCAAGCTGTTTTATCAGGTAAGGATAGTTATATTAGTTGTCTAATATTGCCATCTTCTGGTCAAGACGAGAAACAGGGATTTGTCACAAATTCAGCAGTAAACCTTGTTAGTTTGACTACAAAGCCTTTTAATTAGAGCTAATTTAATATTTTGTAATAATGCCTTTCTGTATTTCCTCTATCTTTTAAATCCGAGATATGTTCAGGTTTGAAGTGTAGTATTAATAAAATCTCATTTTGTTTCCATTCCAGTAAGATTTCAATATTTAAAAATGTTTCAAAATGTAAGTGTTTTCTTGTTTGCCTGGTCCTCAAACATAGCTAATGACCAGTATATCTGCAAAGAGGACTGCCTCCTTTGGGCATTTTAACTGTGATACCACTGTGTTATCTTTTGCATCTTCTTTACCCAAGCTGTTCTTGTTGCACTCTTTTACTCCATCTTAGTTTTATAAGGCGGCCCTGTAACAGCTTATTCTTCTTGATCACTACCTTTTTGTATTAAAAATACCTCTTTTTTTCCCTCGGCAAGTTTTCCTTTAGCAACATTTGATAGTATACCCCAGCAGTTTTATCATTCTAAGACTAAGAGGTAGGCGGATGCCTACAGTGTCCACTCTTCTTATTCCACAGAGTTCTACAATTGTCTGCATCCCCTTTGACCTTATCAAAATGGGGCATGCTAAGTCCTCAGAAACTCTACCACCTAGATGTTAGTTTTCCAGACCTGGAACATATTTGATTGCCTTCTGTGAATTAAGCAGACCTTCTTCTTGCTATATAGGCATAAAATATTCACAGTATACTTTAAGGGGGGGGGGGGGCAGCTACATAAAACATTTTGCTTAGTGCCAAAAATGCTTTTCCTCAGCTATCTTCTCCATTCAGAAAACTATCCAGGGAGGTTAATATCACATGAGGCTTCACTAGGTATGGCCTGTTATGGCTGACTTGACAGAACCCGATTTCTGTTTGAACATCCACTGAGGGAGAAGTTATGCTATAATTTCCATTGGTGGAAGAAAGAGAACAATATGCCAATTTCATTATTTTTTTAAAGCTCAAACATAAAATGACAACTGTTTATTATATAATAATTTCTTGAAAAGAAGCTAGGTTAAATGTGTATGGGTTCCTGACGTTTTTCACACATGCCTATGGCCAAATGCTGCCCCAAAACAACACAGAAAGCACTCAGTTTTTCTATGCTTTGTAGTCTCCTTAATGCCTATAATGCACAGTCAAGCCCATTTTGCTTTTCACATAGGTGAAAATGCATTTATTGTTCAACAGGTCAGCTGGAGTTCTAGGTTACACTGGAATAATGAACATCACTTACTAGCAATAACCCTCCCGACTGTGCAGTGTAGCTTCTGAGTTTCTTTTACTATTGTTATATATTTTGTAAGTTCTTATAGTCTGTTACATTCCTCTTTTGACAAGACACACTTTACTCCGTCACTGTATTGTTTTTCAGTTGTTTGGATATTAATTCTAGCCGCAGCTTTTTTTATTTGCACTCCATTGTATTTATGATATTAAATGCCATCCTACATGATTTCTGTTTAACCTGTTATTTCCTTGTTCCTTTCTGACTTGTACACAAGAGTAATGCATACTACAAATATTGCAGACAGGAAAGGAAAATATTGTTTAGTGAGTAAGTTACTATGATGGAGATTAATTTAAAAATAATAATAATAATAATAATAATAATAATAATAATATCAATAACAATAATAATATTAATAATAATAGCAATTTTAAAAGAAATTTGCCTATTCTAAAACAAAGAATGAATCTTCAACTTGACTTTTATAAGTTAATTGAGCTGCTATCACCCTTGACAGAAATACTCAAAAGTAACAGCCCTGCAACTAAATGATCGTATTGAAGTGTGTGACATAATTGCAAATTAGCAACATGATATTTGGTAGGGCCATGATACAACTACTACACTAATTCATAATCCAAATACCCATCTAAGTGAGGTCTAGGTTGTCAAGTATACAGCATATGTTTGCACTCAATAGATGAAATGGAAGGTTATTAACCCTGAATGGGTCGCCATCTCATTACATGACAACCATACTCACCCACCCACTCAGTCAGTCACTCACTCACTCACTCACTCACTCACTCACTCACTCACTCACTCACTCACTCACTCACTCACTCACTCACTCACTCACTCTAACACATATTATACACCTGTGTGCAATTTGGAAGATTTCCAGTTTACCTGTAGCATAAAACTGGGATGTGGGCGGATCCCAGAGAAACTGTCAAAAACCCATGAGAACACAAATAAGACAATTAGATTATAAACAGAATGTACTGAAGCAAAGAACCAATGTGGCAAACCAGACATTGCAAGACAGCAATGCTAAACTATGCTAGCCTTCACTCGCTGACAATTTTTTTCTTGCACAGTCAGGTTCACTAGTGCTACATTCACTGACCTTTTCAAAGCTTTCCAACTCAGTGGACCACTTGCTGTTGGTTTAATAGCTTTCACTTTATGGTTTTAATTTAATCTCCCAAACTTTGCTAATTTCATACAAATCTACAGTCTCCTAGTTAGTACTGGGCATAATTAGTCATAGCTAAAGTTAATCAAGCCAGGGTTATCTCTATACTTTGTATTTGGAGCCTTTGATTTAGGACCACAGCAAAACTATTTCTGTGCTGTAATCAGTCTTCCATTAAAGAAATGTTTTTCTATATACAGATGACATAATCACGAGACATCAATGAACTCTACTTTGGCCAGCTGCACAATTTAGAGCAGGCTAACTCTTTTCTGCTCACAGCAGCTAGGATGTGGATTTCACCAAGCAAAAAGCAAATCTAAGCTATGTGGTACCCATAAATGCAGTGTGCATCCTGACAAATGTGATATATTTTGCCTGATCATGAATTACTTGAAAATGTGCAAACATATAGATACCTTAGGATTTGTCTGGAACCATGACTTGGAGTTTGTAGTCATATCCATAAATGGACAGGCAAATGTTGCCGTTTTAATGGAAATTTAACATTAGGTAAGTATGCTCTTCTCAAGGCAGGCTAAGATCACAGCTGTGAAAAACTGCTTCTACCAACCTTTGAATGTGTATTTCCTGCCATTGTTTCAGTGTCTCCTTCTACTGTACAAAAACAACAGACCTTAAAAAAATTTCAGATTCGTGATAGGGGCACAAAGGAAGTAACATCAGTACTTCACAGTCAGTTAGATTGGCTGGATGCCCCTCTCTCGCTCTTTCTCAAAAGTATCTCTTATCACTAGCACCTAATCTGGACTATTGTAAGTAACTGCATCATCTTTTTATTGTAAATGACAACCCATGAAGTCTAAGATGTTCATAGCATGATGATGTATGCCTCATGATCATGTACCACTCTGATGTTCATAGCATGATGTATGCCTCATGATCTTGTACCACTCTGATGTTCATAGCATGATGATGTGTGCTTCATGATCCTGATTCACTGCGATGTTCATAGCAAGATGATGTGTGCCTCATGATCCTATAACACTCTGATGTTCATAGCATGATGATGCATGTCTCATGATCCTGTAACACTGATATTCACAGCATGATGATGCATGTCTCATGATCCTGTAACACTCTGATGTTCATAGCACAATGATGTATGCCTCATGATCCTGTAACACTATGATGTTCATAGCATGATGAACTATACCTCATGATCCTGTAACACTCTTTGTTAAACACAACTTATGCCTTTTCCACTAAAAGGCCAGCTGCCTGAAACACCATGTATTACACTAATACTGCCAGCCATATCTGAGGCCATCTAAAAAATGTAACACATTTCTGAATCAACACAATGAATGCATTTAGTACAGTCCAGTCACATAGTGCATATCACTACTAATGTTGTTAGATATTGTCAGTTGCAATACGACAGGAATTTAAAACAACGCATCTTGATTAAAAACCTATATCTTGAAAATAAAGCATATGTTAAAAATAGGACCTCATTTGTCTAATTTTATTGAAATGAATACGGGTAGCAAACAGAGATGTCCATTATGATTTACTTTCTTTGCACGAGCAATACAAACCATGGCAGAAGCAGTAAGACAGAATAATAATATCAAAGACATCAAAGTAGGGAGACACTCCCGGGATTCAAGAAGCTCGGCGCAAGGATTTAGCCTTGCACCGAGCGTCCTCACTACAGATGGTGCAGCAGTGCCATATGAATATGTATGAGGGCATGCCGCCGCACCCTTGATGTGCACAGGAAATGTGTGCGAGTGCAGGGGGCATGTACAAGTGTTCTACGGATGTGTAAACATGCCTCGATAGTTGCACAACCTACTATGCTTACTAGTAGAGCCCGCCTCTAATAGTAAGTCAATAATTCATTGTCCGTGGATACCGAAATGTATGCTAAGAATACAAGAGTGTCCACGAACAGTGAAATAAAATCAAAGCAGTAAACACACCAGCACATAGTGGAATGTTGAGCCCCGTCCCTAGAACTTTCACAATTAGATTCCCCGTGTCCCTATTATACATTTGAATTGCTGCAATATCGAAGGTGTAAGTAAAGCACAGTGTGTTTGCATGTCGCTGTCCTCCGCAGAGCATAGCTTACACATCAAAATCATTCAAATAGAGAAAAACATGCAAAATCAATGTAAACGTCAATAGTGTAGTCTTTAGAGCATTCACCTAATGAACAGGCATTCACAGTTCGAGCCCAACAATAGCACATATCATTTTCCATGTGGAACGAATGTCGTTTTGCTGTAAAACCGATATAAGAGTATCACATGAGATATTTAACTAAATGTCATTCAATCAAAGTGGCACTGTCATAATGAATAAGGCACTAGTAAGCAGGTGTAAGCACAAATAAGCAGCAGTAAACACATATAAGTACTAGTAAGCAAGTCTGAGTGCGCTTACGCCCAGCATAGGAAATGTGTATAAGTATGTACAGATATATAACATAGGATTATTCTTACTAATATAAGAATAATAGGTTGTGCATAAGAAAGAAGGGACGAAACTGCTAAAATGCAGAAGTGTGTACAATGTCCGAAGTCAGTACTGTGCTGAAAAAATCAAATGTGAGGACTTTCTTACACATGGAATCATTCCTGTGATCTGCCTGCTACAGCAATGCCAATTACTAAACCGGTCTATTTGTAAAAGAAATACGCCAAACACATACATAATTAGGCTCTCATGTGTAATGTATGCATTACCACATAGTCATACTTATTAATTTATTGTAGTGTCATGTTAACGGGAGTAAGGATATAATGAAGTATAGAGTCTAATCTTGACATAAAGACATGCGTGTCCCATATGGAACAACCCAAAAATTGCGAATATTGTCCTTTTGGTCGCTCATATCACAAATGCTTGTGGACTAAAAGTTTGGGAGTTCTGAGGATACGTAGAGTGAGTCAAACGATGGGATGGGTCTACAGGAGTAGGGAGTGGTCAATGTGCAGTGGTGTGGATACTCCACAAATCCAACTGGAGAATGGATGACTGCAGTGTTAGAGAGGCATTCGGCTGGGTGTTTGGGGAATCAGGAGTCATGGGTATATTGGTATATATGCAAATGAAGCAGCACAGCAATAGTATATTGGTTAGAGCAACCACCTAACGAACAGACATTCCCGTTCCGAATCTCACTGCATCACATACCATTTACCATCGGTAATCTGTACATGAACATATTTTGACATCTGTCCACTGTATAACCTGCAAAATAACAATTAAAAGTGAACAGGAGTAAAGTGTGAGTGTCAAAATGAATAAGGCACTAGAAAGAAGGTTTAAGCATATATAAACACCAGTAAGCATGTGTAAGTGCATTTGTGCGGGGTATGCATTGCTTTACAGACACACACACACATATATATATATATATATATATATATATACACACACATATATATATATGTATATATATATATATATATATATATATATATATATATATATATATATATATATATATATATATATATATATATATATATATATATATATATATATATATATATATATATATATATATATATATATATATATATACATATATATATATATATATATATATATATATATATATATATGTGTGTGTGTGTGTGTGTGTGTGTGTGTGTGTGTGTGTGTGTGTGTGCATAGATATACAGCTATGATAGGAAACAGCACACAAGAATGACATATGTTCACAGGCTATGCCAATGGAAGTGAGGGGCCCAAGCAAGAAACATGAAACACGTAGCATGACCTTCCACCCTCCCAAGCCGGACACGGGAAACATACACACAAACCCGCAAACAATGTAAATAGACCACTGCTCCCCAGACCACAGGCAGGATACAATCAGGAGGGGTACACAGTGCACCCATGAAATCTAATCTTGGAACACAGACAGGAGTGTCCCTTGCGGGACACCCCAAAAATTGACAAGACCAAAAGAAGGTGATAAGCTGAACATTCTGGCTGGGGTGTGTACATACCTGGAATACAAGGGTAGGAAAGCCTGATGACCCATGGGTCGAGACAATTGTATGACATGGGTCCCATGAAGTGGAGAGTGGGCAGCGTGTAGTGGTGTGTTCAGAACCAACCAGGACCCAGAATAAGGATGGGTGCTGTAGAGGAGATGCGGGTGGGGGAACTATGGGTAGCTAGTTATGGGTCTAGGTGTGCAGGTGATGGCTGATGTGGGCCTATATGGACAGCCCGAGGGATGTAAGCAAATGTGTTCATTCGGCAGAGGCATCACCCAATGAGCAGCCACACCCACTATGAGTCCTACTGCAGCAAAGTGCAATCTATATGGCAAGGAACAGAATAACCAGATGTAGATGTATATCTGTAGAGGTATGTGTGTGTATATCTACCCATAGTGACATTGAGATAAACCTCTCCCTCTCCGTAGTACAAATGCATACATACAGAGACAGAATACATATACATACCCACATATAGATATATACATATGCAGACACCTATAGACCCATATGTTGTTAGATATATATATATATATATATATATATATATATATATATATATATATATATATATATATATATGTATATATATATTTACAGAAAAATATATATAGACAGCAATATATAAATATATACATGTATGCATACATATACAGATATATCTGTATATAGTAATATATATATATATATATATATATATATATATATATATATATATGTATAGAGCGATGTGACTGTAAGTATACACATGTATATAGCTAGGATATGATACAGCAGTTACGAATTACATATGTTCACAGGCCATGCATATGGGGGTGAGGGGTCCAATATACAAACTTGTAACACGTAGCATCAACCCCTCACCCCCCGCTAGGCCCGTGAGACATACAGACACACAATAAAAGTAAACACACCACTGCTTCTCAGACCACAGACAGGATACTACCAATGGGTGAGACCTGCCAGGTCTAATCTTGAAACAAAGACATCAATGTCACTTGTGGGACACCCAAAAATTAATGATCATCGGAGTCAGTCCCAGTAATGATTCATCAAACCAGGCTGTAGACGTACACAGACCAGTAGGTTGTGCAAGCCTGATAACCCATGGATCGACCGAATGTATGACATGTGTCTCGACACGCGGAGAGTGGGCAGTGTGTAGTGGTGTGTTTATACCCCACCTGCACCCACAGTAAGGATGAGTGCTGTAGAGAAGGGGCAGGTGGGGGAACTATGGGTATGCAATTATGGGCCTAGGCATGCAGATGTTGGCTGGTGCAGTCATATTAGGACTGCCCTGGGGATGTAAGTAATATTCCAAAATGGGCATAGCTTACGCCCATACCTTTTAAACCCTAAGAGCAAATCCACTGGACAGGACGTAAACCATTGTGGGAACAAATAGGGATCATACCTCTGAACTGTCCCCGATTTCCAGGGATGTCTGTGATTTTGACTCAAATTCTAACTCTGTCCCACTTAATCCCTTCTAAAACTAGTGACTTTTAGAGGAAAGGTGGTGAATTACACATAATGAATAATGACAACAATTAAGAGTTATAAACATCATTTACCTCAGACAATGTGTATTAATTCATATGCTCTGAGTCTGTCAATGTGTCAGGTTAATAGCAGTAATATTTTAAATGTGTCCCTGATGTTGTCATGATGTGTCCCTGATTCAGTTGATATTTGTCCCCAATCATTTGAGAGGTCTGATAGGGACAGAAAACATATATTCCACTTACAACCTTAGAAAGATGATAGAATAATAGGTATGCAGTAGCATGACTCAGCTGAAGGATGTGGGTTCCATAACCCAATTACTTGTTTGTATTGAAGAGTGTCAGTTCCCAAGTATTAGCCAGACAGGTGCAGATTGTAAGAGGAACACACCAATAATATGAATCAAACTCTGGACAGGCCGCGGATTCCATACAGTCGAATGGCATGCTTTTGCCTAATGGGCAGCCATTTCTGATACTGTAGGTATGTAATCCGATGTAATAGGCATCACAAGGTAATATCGTAGTCCTCACTCCCACCCAAGGGTGTGAGTGTCAGATGCAAACACCAAATGCAGTGCATTTGCAAGTGCGGGAGCAAGTGTAAGCCTGTTTGTCCACCGGTATGCGAGTATCACACTGGTGAAGCAGTGTAGAGGCTAACTGAGTGTAAGAATCTGTAACCGGAGGTTAGCATTGCTTAGCTCTGTGCAAACCCATGCACACTCGCTCACAACTGCTTTAATGTGCCTTAATCACTCCGTGTCCAATGGCCTTGTTCTGCCCAGCAACAAAATAAACCTCCTCTGCAAGGCTCAAAACCAGGATCCTGGACACACAGCCAATGTGATTTACCACTAAGCCATGGCAGATGTACAGACATCAGATGTTATCACAAACATATCATCCAGCACAGTCATTCAACAGTATAGGAAATGTATTCCATCATGTAGATGCATGTGTGTGTGTTTATGTCCAGATTTAGATACATACATATATATAGATATATCAAGAACATCCCATGTAACAACAAAGCATTAAAAAGGAATGAAAAGGGAAATGCCAGCAACACCTGTATTATGTAGTGGTGTTGTCCTATGTAATATCAAGACTCCCTCAGACAGACATGTGTCATTAATACACATAAACATTTGTACATTGGCCAGATACATCACTCTGTGCATTTTATTTACATTAACACAACAGTTCCTGTCCAATCATTATGTCAGAACAGTACTCTTGCAAGGTGCTGTGTGCGACATCATCATGAAAAAGGTAAATGGGGTAACTATAGAAGGACCAGTAGTGTTGTGTGTACAATGGATTCATCTGCATCATGTGTACCTGGAACCTTTAGGAGTCATGTGCATACCAGGATCGTGTGCCTAAGAGACAGGGGTGAGGACAACTGGAGTATGTTGTGATGCATATTAAAAAGGTTGCATGTGTCCAGTGGACACATGTGTGAAATGGACAGCTATGAATGGGGCAAATGTTGTTCTAGGAACTGATTGGCCTTTTGCTTCCATAGGGTGACAGAGGGATGTGGGGGAAGGAGAGTCAGTATGCTCGTGGAGTATAGGTTGGGTAGGATGACAGACAAGACAGCATACAGTGTTGGTATATGACACATGTGGGGGATACACCTTGGAAGGGGAGGGGTTTTTGGCAGTCACAAGCCCATGAGACCCCAGATGGAAACAGTGGGACAGAGGTCTCCAGCAATGGGCAGCCACCACTACACCAAAACAGCCGTAAAGGTGGCTGTGCTGGGGGCTGTCTAGGAGGGGCAGGCTCACCCTCTAAATGTGACATTCTAACCTCGAGCTGGTGTATCTGGCCTCAAAACCCCTTATTGAGCCCCCTATGCACCACGTCCGGGACTGTACGACAGCGGACAAGTTCTGCTCCCAGGGGGGACAAGCTCCATCCTCAGTGGCGGTTCCACCAGAAGGTGGTGCAGAGCCAAAAGAGGTGGAGGTCCAAGGCTGGGCCCCAGATGTGCTGGTGCCTGGTGCCATGGCCATTTGAAGTGGGACAGGAGGTTCTGCCAGGACCTTCAAACCCATACAGCCTATGGTGTTGCAGTTTGAACACAGATATGGCTTAGTAATAGTCAACGGCATTCAGGATTACTTATAACAGCATGCATAGATATGACCATCAACCCAACACAACAGATGGTATACATTTGCAGAGGGAGCACAACACATGCATATATACTGCATGACATCTGTACAAAGTGTAGAAGACTTGTGACTGCAGCTATGAACAGTGGCCCATTATTGGCATGTCACTGTGAGAACATCAGACAGTGACTGTCATACCACTGTTTCATGTGATATATGTCCAATCAGGGATGCAATGGCAGTAACTCTCAACACTATCACCATGACTTACTGCAATCCTCACACTATGCTTCTGCAGTTCACAGATGTGTGTTCAGTGAGTAACACAGGAAACAAATGGTTCCACACACTGACCAGTCCACAGATGGCCCTACAGATAGGGGTTCCCTCACAAACAGAGCACTGTCTTGTCAGTTTTAAAACATGCAGAATAGCCATTACCACACACAACTTGTTAATCTGGCAGTAGTCTCAATGAAGCATAGCTACACTTACATGCTGTAGTCATGTCTGGCACATCACCCTCCTGTCTTTAGGCTATTTTCCATTGTATATGTTGTTTGAGGAATATCCAGATATCATCTCTGATGCCGTTTACCAAACACCAGATCCAGGTTCCACTTACAGCGACTGTCATGGGCAAACACCAACATCATGTTCCTAGATATTGTACTGTGTTTCCATGCCATTGGCTATGGGAACATCACCACAGCTGTTCCACATGCAATCAGCTAGAGGAGGACTGCAATAGGTGCAGAGACCATCACCTGATCATGACCATCACTTACAAAACACAAGCTGCTGCTGAGCAGGTGTACAACTCCACATCCACCAGAGAGTGTGTGGGAGGGACAGACAGAGGCAAAGTACATCAGAGAAGGGCTTGGAGACTAAAACCTAAGCATTGTCTGTCACACACCTACCAGTACAAGGATTCAAACTCTTGACTGACTAGTCATTACTATTACAAGTGCATGCAGTTACTCCATGTGCCACAGAGTTGACATGTTGGTGTGCTGTAAGAACATATATGTGTGCTGGTGAGCGACATCTGCAACAGAGATATAGTAGACATACATAAGGTGTAGCACACATGGCTGTCCACATGAACAGATGTCATTGTCAACACAACCACACTCTCTAAGGGAAGCAGACACATTGCCACACTTTGCCAGGCCCACAAATACACTTCCTAACTACTTAGCTTGCCACACTGCAGTAATGCACAGGTACTACATGCACAACAGGGGATATTTGGAGGTTCTATGGGCTAGGGCATGTGAACGTGTCTGACATCAGTTGGTATGCCAATGGGAGTTATACTGGGTGTGACTTTGGTTGGGAGCATCCTATCCCATACGCAGACACAAGGTGCCAGTACTGACATGCATGTGTGCATTGCTTCATGGGCGTGTAGTGGTTGGCTGTGCAAGATGGCTGTACAAATTTGGGTTAGGGGTAATCCTTGGCATCATGCCACCCAACAATGGTGTGCAGTGTGGTTCAGGGGTGTAGTGTCTGCAATGTCCCACACAGATGGGTATTGTATGAACTGTCCTGTCATCCTGGTTACCATTGTGTATGGCCATTGCTTTGCAATGCATGCCATGTCTGTGTTTGATAGTCCTTGATATGGACATTGCCTGGGATGTGCACATACCACAATAATGTAAAGTGACATGTACAAGTGTACCTGGTTTGGCTGGCACATGTTGTGTACACAGACTGTTATCCTCAGATATGCCAATACTGGCCTGGTGTGGCAGGACCTGCTTATAGACAGCAGGTTGACCCTGCACCTGCATTGATAGCATGATATAGGTATTCCCTGGTGTCAGTGGCATCTGTCCATACAGGGCACATGTGTAAGGCACTGTATGGCCTTTGTGGATCACATTTGATGGCACCACATATGTTGCAGGCATCCAGTGGGAACATAGTGAAGGCATATTGTCAGCAATTATGTGCCTATTGTACTGCTGGACAGGGTACCATGCTGTCTGCAGCCCACTGCAATCACACCATGCCTACTATCTGTCATCAATGTGCAGGGTACTAGCAACATAGCGGGATATTCTAGGCAAGTGTGTTTGTGTATGACACATGGGTTCAGAATGTATTCCGGGTAATAGTAGGGTTGCATACTTTGTTCACCAGGCCTTTTGCCAGATGTAGGGGTATGGCTTGCCAACACAATCCCTTGGCTGATTGACATCTGTACTCCTCGTGAGGTGGACATTGTGACATATAATATGGACACCGTATAGGAAAACTACAAAATCCGCTCCCCAACATGTCCAGTGGTTAGACACTCACAGCCACCTCCACACAGGTTCTGACTGTCAAACACACAGACACCTGCCATGTCTTGGAATAGAACCCCTACCTAACTAGTTTATCACACAACAGCATTACTCAGTTACAGCACTCACTACGGAGATTACTGGGTTACAGCACTCCCAGAGGTGTATTACTAGGTGGGTGACATCAGCAGGAATGCCAAAAGTGGTTATGTGAATTGTAAAGAGTGTGCATACTCGAAAAAGCATTGTTCCTATCTCAGGCAGACAGAAACACACACAGTTGGCCTGTCTTGGAATAAAACCCCTATCTAACTAGTTTATCACACTACAGCAATACGCACTTACAGCAAGCACTACGGAGATTACTGGGTTGGAGCGGTCCCAGAGGTGTATTTGTAGGTGGGTGACATCAGCAGGATTGCCAAAGGTGGTTATGCAAATTGTAAAGAGTGTGCATACCCTAAAAAGCATTATTACTTTCTCAGACAGACACACACATACACAGTTGGCCTGTCTTGGAATAGAACTCCTACCTAACTATTTTATCACACTACAGCAATATGGAGTTACAGCACAGGCTACAGAGAACACTGGGTTACAGCAATCCCAGAGGTGTATTTCTATGTGGGTGACATCAGCAGGATTGCCAAAGGTGAGTATGTAAATTGTAAAGAGTGTGCATACTCTAAAAAGCATTGTTTCTTTCTGAGGCAGACAGACAGACACACAGTTGGCCTGTCTAGGATTAGAACACCTACCAACCTAGTTTATTACAATACAGCATGCGCCATGGAGAGTATTGGGTTATAGCAGTCCCAGAGGTGTATTTGTAGGTGGGTGATATCAGCAGGATTGCCAAAGAAGGGAATTTCAAGTGTACTGCGAGTTGTACATGTCTGTTACCTGTGTGTACCCGCTGCTTACTGTCACAAAAACACATTTCCACCGGCTTACAACTGCCTTATTCAGTCCTAATTGACAGTATTAACAAGGCTTGCAGGTCTTGAACCCTGGACCATGCACACTGAATGTACCACTAAGCCATCTGGTTTGGATACTGGGTTGTATCCTCACTAACCCTCTTCAAGAGAAACCTTGATGAGTAGATGGGAAACAGAAAGTTTACCCCAGGGATCACTTCAATGGCTCTGCTGGACAGAGGCACAGGGAACTAATCTAAGGGGGTGGCGAAAGCCAACACATTCCAGCTAGGCTTATAAATGCCTTCAGGCAGATAGCCTAGTACCTACCTATGAACGTATGAAACTATACATGTTGCATGGAGTTTATAATGCACATCTTACTACAGGTATTCCACAGTACTGAAAACAAATGGGACAGTCACTTTGTGTACATATGTACAGTACCCTTGAATGTACTGTACTCTGTGAAACAACAAAGACAAGTCTACATCTGTACAACTGTCATATCTACATTTATATATATATATATATATATATATATATATATATATATATAGATATATATATATATATATATATATATAGATATATATATACACCTACGGGATGTGTATACACACACACACGCACATATATATATATATATATATATATATATATATATATATATATATATATATATATATATATATATATATACATATACACAGACACAGCTATAGCTATATATATATATATATATATATATATATATATATATATATATATATATATAAACACCCTTTGTGACACAGAAGGGTTCCAAAGGAACTGACGTGTACACAAAACAGAGGCCTCTCTTGTGTTATAACATTTAAATCTTAATCTGTTCACCAGAAAAAGGATGGTTGTTGTGTATGTGGAGTTTTTGGTGGGGAATGATGGCTAATGTAATCTACCACTGGGATTGTGGAGTTTGGGTGGGGGAATGATGGGTATGGACTTACACCCCGGTGACCACTTCTGTATCACTGCTCGACTGTGGCACAGGAAAATAGCATACCCAACTGTAGTCATGCTTGACTGTGTATTCTTTACCATTTCTAACTATGTAATACTTTGTAGACACCAGTCACCACAGATGGCTACCATGGTGTGCTAAAAGGCATTACACAGGATAAAGCCAGTGCAAAAGGTGTTATCTCCTTGGAATGCAGCAAAACCCACTATCATGACAGGATGCAGACACAAATACAACCACTTGCTGACACCCACACTCAGTCATTTGTTGACACACACACACACTCAGGCATTTGTTAACACACACACAGGTATTTGCTGAGACACACACAGATAAACACACTCAGCTATTTGCTGACACACACAATCAGGCATTTGCTGTCACACACACAAACACACGCACACTATGGTAGGATCAGAACTCCTGCCTATCTACAGATCACTATTACAGTACTACGCAGTTACGAGATGCACCACAGAGATTACACATGCCAAGGCAGTCAGAATGCCCTTCTAAGATTGACGACAACAACAGGGATACTGACAGTCACAAAGTACTAAGCTGTAAACCTGTTTGTTTAAAGTAGGTGTCCATTAAATCTGTATGCACAAACAAGACACATCATCTGCAGGTAGTACATAGGTAGGCCTGAGAGGTATAGTTGTAGCACAACAGGAACCTGAACTGGAGTATGCCCATCTGTGGAATGGACAACTACTATCACTATACAGGGTTACAGTGGGCATGCTCATACACTTAGTAGCACATGGCCATTTGGGATGCACTGTGACTACAACTACACAAGGTTATATTGGGCATGATCATACACTTAGTAACAAAGGACTTGTTGGATGCACTGACTCAAATTACACAAGGTGGTAGTGGGTATACTCATACACTTAGTAGCACAGGGCTGTTTGGGATGCACTCCGATTCTAACCACAGAAGGCCACAATGTGCATGCTCATACACTTACATGTACAGAACACATTGTAATGGACTCCTATTGTAAACACACTGTACATCTTACCTGTCACTGTATATGCACATCATACTGGTTTACTACCTGATACCTGTATGTGGCCCGTAAATGATATATCTGTGTCTGTGCAGTGTGATACACATGCATACATGTACATGAAGTACTGACATATATATGTTAAGTATACACAATCATGCATGTGTGGACATGACAGACAATAGGTTAACTGGGACACACAGGCGGATGCTACCTACAGCATGTGTCACACACCTTGCTGCCCTGAAAGGCATACATTGATAGCAGGTTGTGGACAGTGGCATTATACGTGGAACAGTGGCATATGCAAGCATAATGTGTGAGCCACATTGTGTAATGGTACTGACGTGCAGGTGTCAAGATGATCTCTCCCGGCTGTGTTACTAGTTGTCATTATTAGGAGGACTGCTACCCTAAGTATATCTCACATTGGTTGTATACACAATTTCTGCTTCTGTCCGTCACCTTACATGAGGCATTTGCTACCAAGCACATTACTGCCACTCACAGTGATGTCATGGTATGAGTGGCAACTGCTAGACCAAAACATGGAGCCAATGTCCTGCTGTTATTATGAAGTTCTCCAGTGTCTGTCATTCTGGGCTGTCATGACTGAATGACAAGCCTTTGACACAGAGCACATGCATCCATGTTTCAAGTGTGTGTGGATAATACCTAGGTCGCATTTACCCATAGAGCCGCATTCCAAGGCAAATGTCCTGCACACAAAAGTAACACCTTGACACCTACAAGACAATTGCATTAGATGCTTATGCTAACCAGTGCTAGATGTGTGGCCTTAGTAATCCATTTGCTCAATGTAGAACCTACAATGGGGAATACTGACATCTGTGCAGTAAAGAACACCTGGCTGAAGGCTCTATAGTGCACAATTGCACTACCACCATATAACTCAGATCCAGTCATGTGGGGCATAACAGTGGTATGGGCCATTCCAGGTGGTGGTGTCCACATTTTCATAATGGCTACTCACATGTAAAGACCACTACTCCGACATTACTCATCACAGATGAGTCAGGTACAGGTGACAGCAGCAAATTCTGCATTCTAGGTTGTATACAAATATACATCCACCACCTTGTCCCCAGACTACCAACACACATCCATATGTGGTATGACATAGTATGGTAGACCACCAGATAACCTTCAATTGGTGGATTGCACCTAGGCCTACATCAACTGTGCAAAGTACCCATGTACAGACACAGCTGAATAATGTGTTATGCAATGCAATAATACCACTGTTTGTAACCAGTTCAGTTGTACACATACCAGGGTCCCTAGGATGTTGTCAGCATTAAGACAGTTGACTGTTGCTGTACACCAGTAAACAACACCCTCATGGTTGGATATGACCTAACTGTACCTGCCCTGAATATGTACATCCCACACTCATACAACATAATGACATTACCATAGCTTCCGTTATCCTTTCTACATACAGGTGGCTACAGTGATTACACACATGCACATGCAGATAGCATGCTAACAGTATGCACATTTTGATATCTATGTTAAGAGGTAATACTCCCTCTCTACTGGTCACCCATGACACCTATCATATCATACAACACCCCATGTGGCATGTATGTCATTAGACATGTCCACCTAATGCAATGCCTACAAACATACCCAAATAATAGGATCATAGGACCTACAAAAGGCCTGTATTGACAGACTCAGGGAAATCCAGCTCGGCTCTGTATGTTTCTGAGTGACAGGTGATATGTTCATGACATGTACAGTCATGTGTGGCCACAGCTCCTACATATACCCCATGTCATCAATTGCAAGCCATGCAGGCTGTGTGTTGTCTGGACATTAGCCTTAGTACCACAATAGCCAGTACATGCTGGGGTGAGATGTTTGCAAGCCACAGACCTCGCACATGCTTGAATGAGTGTACTGCCTAGCCTAACAGAGCACATTGCTGGCACTCTTCCAGTAAACATGAGGTGTGTGTGGCAAATATGATGTGCTCACTGTTGACCATTACAGTGCCCTGGCTTTACCATGGCACTGTCAAATAACAGTTTGTAGGAACATGAAATGGAATAATGGTGTGTGTGTGTCTTGCTGGTATGTGCTGTTGTCATATATGTACACTTGGCTACTCGGTGAAGGTGGTTGTGTCCTACCAGTACATGAATACAACATCCATTATGGTGTAATGCTCGGCTATGTTTCACACATGGCGTGGGGAAGGTGTGGAATGTATCCTCTTGACCTGCTAGTGCACTTACTGATGTAGACCGCATATGTGTACATGTATTGATGTTTGTCTAGATTCCATGTGTGTGCAGTGTCTGATGTTTGAAGGTGACTGTTGTCTTAGTACATCATGCTGTTGCAATACAGCCTCAACATTGCCAACTGTATATGGTGATATGGTCTAAGTACAGTAAGCTGTACATGAGGTATGGACAGATGTTTATACATGACTACTAAGTGGTGGGGCTACTTTGCAGATGAATGATTACTGAGGACAGCTCACTGGTGTGTTACAACCATTCCTACAATAACCTGTGTAACTGCTAAGGTCTGGTTTTGTTAATTGAAGTGGAAGACAGACAATGTAGAATGCAGTAAGGGTGACACTGAAGGCAAACCTCTTGACACCTGTAACAGTAATACCTCCCCTGTGCATATATTGTGCATATATCAGCACAGTTGGCAAAGGAAAGAGTCAGTAAGCTTTGTAGTGAATGTGATAGTGCTGTACTTCTGTAATACCTATCATGAGATAGGCAGGTGTTTGATTCACAGTACTGGCACGTGTGTGTGTGTGTGTGTCCATATATGTCATGTATGGTTGGGAATACATCCCACATGTTTTCACTCTCCTGAACACTGTTGTTGACATCAGTACAGAGTGAAGTGTAGAAAGAAAGGCATAGGCAGGTGGTTGAACCTCACACATGTCAAGTGTCTGTATGTGTGTGACATAGGTGTATATCTTTGTGAATGCCACAGTGTGTGTGTGTGTGTGTGTGTGTGTGTGTGTGTGTGTGTGTGTGTGTGTGTGTGTGTGTGTGTGTGTGTGTAAGGCTGTCCGTGTATATGGTTGTCCGAATCCTGGAGTGAGGCTGTATTTTCCATTGTGAAATGTTAATGCCCCCCCCCATCCACTCAATGCAATCTAGTATCCCTGTTGATATCATCAATCTTAGATGGGCATTCTAACCACCTGTTAACATGTACACCCTGGGGTGTGACCTGTTGTTACATAGCCTACTGATGAACCTCCCTCCCCACATTCACTCACTGCACTGTAGTATCCCTGTTGATGTCCTCGATCTTAGGCCATTCCAACTACCTGTACATGTGTAATCTCTGTGGCACGTCTTGTAATTGTGTAGTACTATAATGATGATATGCACATAGGCAGGGGTTCTCATCCGAACACTGGCAACTGTGTATGTGTCTGCCAGAGTGTGTGTTACTGTGTCTGTGAATCCCTGAGTGTGTGGGTGTGTCTGTGTTTGCATGCTGTCATGGCAGTGGGTATTACTGCTTCCCAATGAGAAGCCACTATTTCCACTGGCCTTTACCCTTGTCATCCGCCATACCACTCTTTTACCTCCTCCCCCTCCAGGTAACTATACCTGTGATGTCACCCACTATGGATGTGATGGCTCTGAACACAGTAGCTTACTACACAGCTATCATGCTCTTGGATCATTAGAACAGTAAACATAATTGAAACATGGGAGATTATAACTGTGATGTGGAAGCTACAAAGTGCATGCAGGTATTGTCATACAGACCTGTGAGTAGTCAACATGTACATATGGGACACTAACCGCAAACACCGACATCCCCGGCACATGCAACTACACCTGAAAGAGGAAGGCAGAACATCAAGATCAACATGCTGTTAGTGTTGTTACACATGATACATACTGTCAAATGTACAAAATGCATTCTAAAACTGTAATACATGGTATGTCTGCTGCCTGTCAACACTACTCAACAATATTAATCTACAATTGTCTACCTAGTATGTTCACCCTGTGCATCAGACCATATGAGCATGTCCCTGCACCGATGGTGTGGATGACAGGGATGCGGCACAGGCATCATCATATGCACAGGGTGATAATGTTTGCCAGAGGCCTAGGCTGTGCCATTGGATGACATCATGTGTGTGTGTTAGGGCCTGTGATATCATTGGGCATGTGTGGATGTTATGCGTGTGTGTGTTGAGGTGCCCTACATTTGTTTCCAGTGTGTGTGTGTGTATGCATGCACACAGGTCTGGCATGTGGCTGGCCTACACAGGGGTATTATTGACAGCTGCAGACTGTACAAGGCAGGTTTCACAGTTCACGGTGTCTGGCCATGGCCACGTGACCTGCGCCTGCCAGGGTTGCATGGGCACTACCAGGCAGAGGTCCAGATTGGGTACTGTCTGATGACACATGTCCACTGGAATCATGTCCCTGTTGGGACCATCCAGGACCATGTGCATGTGGCCTGCTGTGTCCTGGTGTGGACTGCACAGCACCAGCTGCACTGCTGCTGCTACTGCCACTATGGGAGCGGGCATGTGCAGTAGCATGTTCACGTAGACCTTCAACAGGTGATGTAGCTGACCTACGTCCATGTGCCTGATGCCTCACTCCCACCAGATGTTCCAGCACAGACATTCCACGCTCGAGGATTGACATGCCATGGTCAAGGACTCCCACCATGTCACCCAATCGTCTATCCAAAACATCTGCAAGATGATGGTGAGCATTTGCAATTGCCTGGATGTTGTCAGTTAATGAATGGACAGCAGCCCTCTGAAGCCTCAGACCTTCTCTGTTGTGCCATTCAGCACATGCCTGTGCCTCCATTACAGCCTGAAACATGCATCTGGTGACTCCAGCTGATGTGCTTTGTCTCGCAGGGGCATGTTGGCCAGTGGTCCTCCTACGAGCAGCGCTGGGCACATGCCTGTGTGGGACATCACCAGTCAGTTGACTGGGATCATGGTGTGCAGGCACACCTTCCATAGTCTCCACACTTCCCTGTTCCATGCTACCACCCGCCAACTGTCCTTCCTCTATGGCCAGTGGTGATGGGGTATGTGTAGGCAGGGGAACTGTGTGCGAGGATGAGGGGGATACAGGTGGAATGGCAACCAATGGCACAGATTCAGCCCCTGACAACCCTGCCTGTGCCTCAATCATACTATCATCATCACTGCTAGAGTCTGTGGGGACACTAACATCAGGTGGACTGCAGGAGGGCAATGCACCTACATCAACACCTGTGAAGGGAAGACAAGAACTGTACATTACAAGTTATACCAGACACACACACACACACACACACACACACACACACACACACACACACACACACACACACAGACACACACACACACACACACACTACATGCAGGTGATATGGCAGATGGCATTCAGCTTAGACAATTATAGTGGTAGTTATCATACATCCCTGAGTTGCACACAACAGCATGCATGTGTTATAGCAGATGGCATGCACCTTACACAATTATAGTGGTGGTTAGCATACATACCTGTATTGCACCATTTGTGTTAGTAGCCTATGCCCCATACCTGCAACACAATGCATGCACTTTGCACCATTGCACTGCCATGGTGTGTGCAACATACACCACATGTTAACAGACCATCGCTGACCTTTGTACATCTGCCACTGATGCTTTGTGTTGGCCACTGCCCCTATGTGTGAGGACATGAGCAGAAGGGTATGCTGACTGAATACTATGTTTGCCTGAGCCCTAGCTTGCATATCTCCCCCAAAGCAGTGCATGTCTGTTCAACATTATTCCACCTACCCCTGAGCTGAGTCTACAGACATTGTGCATGTGGCTGTACACATGTTTGACATGGCTGTCCCTACTTTGCAATGGTGCCACAGACCAGCACAGGTTTACAGTACACCAGCCTGATGTGTGGTGTATGACCTTGCCAATCACATGTAGTATGACATGTCTTCTGCTGACGTGTTGAATGACATGCATACATGTGTAACACAATGGTGTCCTTTCCAATCTACAGTATGGTAATGGTGTCCCAATGCAGGGACGTGTTATACTAACATGGGCCTTCAGCTGACGCAATGTTGTCTGTCCACCCTACAAATATGCAGTGACATACTGCACATTGAGCTGATGTGCATAGCCATTGCAGGGCATCATGTGGCTTCACAATTGCTATACAGTGTGAGTTACTGACACAGTTCATAGCCATGACTATGTTCACATACAATACATATCTAATGTGGAATGTGACCCATGTCACTGAGGTGTATACACACTAAACCCTAATGTGGAATGTGTGACACAGGTCACAGAAGGGTATACGGATGACACCCTGCACATCTGCAACCATATTACTGATGCCTGGCAACTATGCCCACACATGGCTAACTTAGCAGTACTCTATGTCCCACATGCCATCTGTGTACCTCACACACATGAGGAGCAGGCATGACAGTGATGTCTGACACCAGCAAGGTGAATGTACTGTATCTGTGGCCTGATGTGGTTGTATGTGTATGTTGTGCAACACATGTATGTATTTGGATACTGTATAGGTGAATGCTTTCATGTCATGACACACTCAAGATGTTCAAGACATGTTATGTGGTGGTTTCATGTTATGCCTACACAAGCTGTGCACAGGCCTGTATGATGTTTAGTGTTTCACATCTGCAATATCACCATTACACAAAGGCCATAGTTGTATTGTGTCGAGCCAATGTACAACAGGGTGTACACACATGTACATCACTTCTACTGTGTGTGTTGCTTCATGTCTCTGGCCATCCTCCATGGCCATGTGTACACATGTTCTGTCCAATGGTTGTGATGGCCATCTTATTTCACATGTCAGTGTTATCCCATATGACATACACCCATAGATGTCATATGCTCCACTGAGGACAGGGTTATGCAGACAAAGGGTGGTATGTATGGGATGTGAGACATCATGTTTTGCAGGATAGTTGAGCAGTGTTGCAGTCAGCCCACTACATGTCATGGACATGTCAGATAGCACATGACATTGTGTGACATTCATAGCAAGGGTATAATCCACAAGGGTGTATCCTGTGGGCTGGTCATACTCCAGCTCCAACACATTTAGAGTGTGTGCACACATATGCTCTCTGTACAGTACTGTTTGTATTCCCAACATGTGTAATGCTGATATGTAGTACCTGTCCCTACAGTGAAACACACCTCCACCATTGTATTCACAGTTGTCCACACATCTGGCAATGACAGTTTGGAAGGTTTAGTGTAGGTGTTTCATATAGTCTTCAATTGTTTCACATGGGTAACCACTGTGATGCATTGCAGGTCTGACCAGTGTCTATTAACAGGACCACCATACATTATGTGTACGTGTGTTATGGCAGATAGCATGCAATTAATATGATCTGTGCATTATCAAGCCTGGTAAATAATAACAATCTCACCTGACACAGGCTGCTGTCACTGCAAAATGCCAGAGGTACCTAAACAGGAGTGTCACAGCAGTAAGATCATTATCCACACCTGTGTGATAGCTACAGGGTGCAATGTCCATGTTAGCACATAAGCCAGTACAATACACTATACTATGGAGTATGCACATCTGTGCATACATAGAGTAGCAGACTATAGTATGTGGCATGTGTGCATACATGCCTTGCATATGATGTTACATTACATATTGTACAGTAACACATGTAACTATGTGAAATATAGTTGTGTTATATGTGCAGTACTGACTTACCAGGCAACTCCAGGCTCGGTGGTTGAGAGACACCCACCTCCACAATACCAGCTAAAGCTTGTGGATGGAGGTCTGCAGGTGTCCCCAGGTTGGCCAGTAGCTCCTCGGTACATGTGAGTGGGGGCTGGGTGAGTGGCCCCCCACCTGTTGCACCTTGTTCCCTGGCAATTGCATTAGCACACTGTTTCACCCATCTTATGAGGTCAGTGCAGTGTCGGTGCACCTGCTGATAGGTGCGATTGTGACCACCAACATCATTTACCCTCCTGCGGAGTTCCTCCCACAGGGCATCCCACTGCTGTGCATCCTGTGGCACATGGCTGAAGAGTGTTGTATGGTTGTTGAGGAGGTATGGGATGAGGACCTCATCCTCCAAGTAGGTGTATGCTGGCAGCCTGCTACATGGCATACCTGGAAGACATAATGATGGAGACAGGTCACAGTAACTCACAGAGAAGTACAGAAGTACAGCTGAACATACATGTGTATCACATTTATTAAGATTACAAATAAGTCTTTGCAAATCTACATGACACTAACACCACTGACATGTTTAAGTCACACACATTTGACACTTACTGGTGATGTGATGTTATCACCATATATGTGTGTGTCATGTGATGACATTGCTCATACTCCATGTGGATGTTGTCTTGATGTGGGCATGTCTGTTTGCCTGTACTGGTGTCTTTACCTATCAGCACATGCCTGGATGTGTTCACATTAATGCAATTGACCTTAATGCTGTGTATATGTCACATATATAGTCATACATAGCCATTAGGGACATGACCTGTGACCCTGCAGACTTGCAAGCATGTATGTGTTTTGCCATATACATCTACATGGCACTGTACAGCTGTGTAGCATCCTGCCATGTATTGCCTGTGTTGCACATGTGTAACACATGGGACAATAGCTAGCCTGATGGTATTTGCAGGGTTGGATATCAACTATAGCATGTATGGTCATAGTGATCTAGTAGGCTATATGCCCTGGGCCATTTATGAGCCTAGGCAGACAGGTTACCTAGCTGTAGGCAACAGACAGGTAAGTTTCAGTGGCCAGTTCAAGCAGTGCCACAGAACTGATCCACAGGGTTACTGATATATTTGGCATGCGGTCATCACACCATGTCACAGAGAGGGGCGATGTGCAGCTTTGCTGGACAGGGATGCATAGTATGGCAAGAGTATGTTAAGTGTATGGGACAGAGATCTGTCAGGCATGTTGTGATCCTTGTACTAGAAAGGTGGATGTCCATGAAGTATGTGTTTATTTGGGATCAGGATGTGTTAAGTGTAGCATGTCCAACACCTCTGGGTTGGACATGGCTTTATTCAGGGTAGGCTGCATGCTACATAGTGGAGCTAGGGATTGGGAAGGGCAGTGTAGGCCATCTACACATGGGCAATAACCCTTAAAGGAAATATGTGATCTATTATGGGTCACATGAGTGTTGAGTATGGCTGAGCAATTATCTCTATATTCCTGGATGGCACCCTGTCATGATTAGGGGTGCCACATATGACTACCTGACTGGTGTGGTGAAGTAACTATCAAAGGAAAGACTACTGTCCAGCTGCATCCCATACACACACAGTTGCCATTATGTTGACCGCTGCCTAGGTGGTAGTTCATGGGTACAGGGTTTTTAACATAGGGGATGACAATGCAATACTTAGCTGTCAGATTGTGGCCATATGTCACACACCACACATCTGACACACAAAGGCCCTTCTGTATGTTGAACGCAGCACACATTGAGTCAACTATTGCTCCTAGTTCATAGTCATTTGCAAACATCAATAGGCAGATGCCTTCTGTGTTAGTCTGTGTGGTATAGATAACAAAGAGGGGAGTACCAGGAATGAACCCTGTATTACTGTGGCTGGCACTGGTTTGATGTGTGTATTAGTCAGACACCTTCTGTAGTGTTGGTTCTGCCAGCAGTCCAGTTGCCAACCACTCCTGTGACATAGGAATATACACCTAGTTTACTGAGTGTAGCTGGAACACAGTATGGGTGATGGTGTCCTACGACCTGGCAAGGTCATGATATGCAGTGTGAATCAACCCTACTGTCATCTACATCTGTACTGAGTACATCAAATACATTGATCACGGTTCATGGCCTTACAGACCAGACTCAGCAGGGTAGTTGTGCACTATTTCCCATTATCAATGGTGTCTCCCCTTTGTGGGGTGTGATAACTGTTGCTGTGCACCATTTGGTGTGTACACAGCCTGACATGGAGCTATGATTGAACATGATGTGTATGTGGATAGCTGATTGTTCTTACATTTGTGTAGGATACACCCTGGGATGTTGACAGGTCCCATGAAAGCTGTATGTATGGCTTTAGAGAGTGCAGCTTGTACCTGCATAGTTGTTATTACAGGGGCCCTGTAGTGTACATGGATATATAACTAAGTGTACCTGTTGGGGGTGGGAGTGGGTTTAGGTTCTCCAAGACCCTATCTGGATGAACAGGTGCTATTTCTGTAGGTGCAGTACTTCCCATGCCATAGTGCTGTGCAGCACGGCAGGTCTTGTCATTGCCATTACGATTAATGACACAGCTATAGAATGCTCTGTGCTTGGCCTCATAATATGTGGCTGATTAGTTTCACAGTAGCTTTGTGTGGTTTTATATGGTGTATCTGCATCTTACTGAGGCTGACCAGGGATCACCTACACTCATGTGTGTTCACTCTTGCAACAGTTACTACCTTCTGTGGTACAGTTTAAAGCATGGTACCACCAGTTTGCCTTCTTGTTTGTGTTTGGTTGAATCTTGGTTCTGTTTCAATGGCACAATCACTGCACGTATGTGACTGCTTAAGGTTCATTTGTGTAGGATTCAGCATTTGCACATGCATTGTCCATCTGCATGGGTGCCATGACAGTCACCACTTTGCTCTTAGGAAACATAACATTGGCATTGGAGACTGACTATGTGTAGCATACTGTTAGCCCTGTTTGTGTGACTACTGTGATCCAGGTCATTGGGGTTGATGGAATCCAACATGCATTGAGCGCAGGTGTTGGTACATGAGGAGTCTTCCCAGTTCATAATGGAATAGTTGAGAGTAGCCATTATTATGGTTTTCTGTCTCAGACCTAATCTTCCCCATTACAGCACATTATGACAGTTGGGAAATCCATGGCATGGTGGGTGATCTGTCGCAAGGTGCAATTTGAATTCCACTTTGGCACAAAGGTAGTTGCTCAGCATAATGCATCTGAAGTTATGCAAGTGCAACTAGCATGGGGGTGTACATATCCTTCAGGAATATGGACACACCTGTGGCCCATGTGTTCCAATAAAGGATAATGGGCAAGAGGTGAGGTATGTGTTATAACATGGTCATGCAGGTGTGCTCTCTGGAGCATTGAAACATGTCTCAGCCACTGCACAGATATGTTCTCCATGTTAGGGATTGACATATGTGTGTCCATATAGTGTTTCTGACATGTATCATTGTGTAGCAAGACCCGCAGTTTATTGCTTGGCTGTCCCTGTAACAGCAGTGGACCTTCACTTGAACTGTGCATGATGAAGGCACTATAGGGGAAGCATGAGCCCTAGGCAGTATCCAGATTCCCAGGGGTGACAGGTGCAGGCCCTGTCTGGCAAAGCATCATGGTCTGTCAACCATGTTATCCCAGGCAGACAGATACTGGATACCCTTTGACTTGCACCACTACACTAGACAATTGTGGAATACAATCCTTTTGTCCCTGTACTGCAGTATCATTCTGGCCAATGGCAGAATGCTACCCAGGCCTTGGGACATACCTGCATGGGCTACAAGACCTGACAGTTCCTACATGTGTTTCCATGCAGTCCAGGCTACTGCATCACAGGTCCTGCACAACAACATGGAATATGCCAGAGCCATGTGTATAGTTCAAAAGGTGGTCTGAGTGTATGGGTATGTGGCTAATCATGGCAGACAGGCAGCTGACAGTATGTATGCCCTCATATAGGTTGGTGTGTAACATAGTGCTAGAGTTTGCATTCACAAATGAGTACTGTTGGGCATGTTTCCAGCCACGTGTTCTGAGGTGTGGCACAATTATGCAAACTATGTCATACAGTTTGTGTATTTTGTTGTCTGTCTCTTCCAGCTTGGGAGGTCACTTGTTTGGCCAGATACTTAGAAGCATCTGTGAATGTGTGTGATTTCTGGTAGTGTGTGTGGGTGTCCTTACTGTGTTCTGGTAAGGGTATGTGTTGGTTGTGATGATGAGATGCATGTGTTAACCTACACCTCATGACTGTCCAGTCCAGTCATGGCTGTAGACTGGGCTGCCTTCCAGCTTACCCCTGTAGCTGCATCCCAAACAATGTGTGGGGCATGGTGTTAGGTGGGTTTGGCAGTGTACATGGCATAGAGATTACATTCCCCCAGGATGGCCACATACACAAAGCTGACATTAGTAAACACCAGTAGCTGACTAGTGGACATGCCTGTATGAGCATTCAGTACTACAAGTACCAAGTACTGTATTTAGTTTACTTATTGCTTATGAAGATGTTTTAGACAGTGATGCTCACATGTAAATATTTGTGTTATGGATGTGACAACACTGGCTATTATGGAAACATTGTAGCTACCTTTAGCAGCAATCCTCCTCTGAGGAGCACATCACATCCTGTTAGTTGATTACAGATGATGCAAGTGTCTACAGGTCTGTTTCCTTCTCTGGGTATATACTCACATATCCACCAGGACCATGAGCTCTGTTGGGCACAGACACCCACTCTCCAAACAGAGTCATGTATCAATAGACTCTGATGCCACTATCAACATGATCAGGATATAATCAGATAGTGTAAGCCATCACCTATGAAGCAGCTATTACACATGGGCAGCAGTCTCCTACATCTTACACTCCTACTGCAGATGTTACACTGGAGTTAAAGATGATATGCAACCTGTTTCATTACCAGTACTGTGCACTACCTTACATACAGTATGTGCAAGTGGCTGTTAGGTTGGCAATGAGAGGTTAGGCTACACAAACCTGGTAGTTCAACCAGTGTGTCTCTACTCTCAATATCCACTCTATGTAGGTGTGCACATAGCCATTTGGCCCAGCCCTGTAACAAGGGTCACTACACATTTGCATAACATGTACACATGCACAGCTGTTATTGCTTGCAAATGATACTAGAGAGGTCCAGCCCTGTAACAAGGGTCACTACACATTTGCATAACATGTACACATGCACAGCTGTTATTGCTTGCAAACGATACTAGAGAGGTCCAGCCCTGTAACAAGGGTCACTACACATTTGCATAACATGTACACATGCACAGCTGTTATTGCTTGCAAATGATACTAGAGAGGTCCAGCCCTGTAACAAGGGTCACTACACATTTGCATAACATGTACACATGCACAGCTGTTATTGCTTGCAAATGATACTAGAGAGGTCCAGCCCTGTAACAAGGGTCACTACACATTTGCATAACATGTACACATGCACAGCTGTTATTGCTTGCAAACGATACTAGAGAGGTGGATATTACATGTGTTATGTGCATGGATAGTTACCTAGCTCTTCCAATTATCTTTGCTATCATGCTGCTAAACTGTCAGATGAATACAAATGATATGTATCCTGTTATTGAGTATTGTAATTGCCAATAGACATAACTACTGTTTGCATAACATAACAGAACTGCTATGTAGAATGGAATACAGATCTGCCTAAAATACTGTACATTACACAGTTATTGGCACAATATCCCACAATGCACACCATATTTGCACAGTAAGCCCACCTTTGACATGTTCATCTTACTTATACACCCATACATATGTCGACTGTTACAATATATCGACATATACTATCCCCTGTTATAGCACATACTTGTTGGACCAATCCTGACACTGACAGTGGCTGGAAGCGAATTGGTGAGTTCCAAGCCCATATCATCCCTTGTGGTGTATGAGGAGTTTGCCTTGTGACCTACAGCAGTACACACATAGAATACTACAAGCATTACTACTGCTCAACAATACATTGCTACAAGATAGCTATTTCCACTATATGCATTGATTACACTGTAATTCTTACAGAACAGGTACTACATACACAGACATACTACATGTTATACATACCTTCTTAGTAATTGGAGGTGTTATTGACTAGTATAATACTCATTTTCGGTTCATCTTTCAGTGTTTTGTACTGTCCTACAGGTAGATACAGATGGTTTGAATGTGTGACAAGGCAACCTTTTATAGTTACAGATCAGTAACATGTGCTATCCCGATAACCAATTGGTGTTCCTAAGTAGCTAATTACATGCACATCAGCTGCGCTGCTACTGCCTTAGCCAATACCATGGCAACAGTGGAGTATAATTGAGTACTCCACTTGGGCATTGTCCCTTTGCCTTACTTGTGAGGAAGACAGCCTGGAAGTGTTGTTTGGAATCTATTGCAACAGCTGTATGGAGATGAACAGTAATATATTGTGTGTAATGCCTAGAGGATTTGGTCTAAATGTGAGTACTGCTGTTATATTTCTGAACATTGCTACTTGTGCAGGGTTTGTCTGTACCTAATACTTCTGCATATGTTTCAGTCTGGCCAGGTTGTTTGACCAGCTCAAGGCTGCATAGCTATGCATATAATGTTAGGGGTTTACAGTGTGCTTACCAGACATATTTAGTTTGGTGTTACTGTGTATCATACTGTGCTGATAATCAGTACTCGGTAACACTTCCTGGTGTATGAACCTTTCAACCCTCTGAAATGGGATTAGTTCATACAAACCCTGTTACATCAGCAGCTGTTCAATTGTATAACAGCAACTATTTCACATAGGGCCATGTTAGTGTGTCTGTGTCCAGGTATGTTAAGGTTTCAGCAGATGTTGTACAGTAGTTGAATAATTGGTTATGGTATGACAGTATGTATTGATGTAATTATTTTGGTTGTGGGGTAGATGTTGGTGGGTGTACATAGCACATGCAGGTGTGTAGGAACCCCTTTTATACAACGTCTATATGTGTGTGGGTGTTCTTTCCCTATGTGAACACCTATCCCTTAGTGGACTAATACTATGGTAATTGCAGGCTGATTCATTAAGGCACTGTTAAATGCTTCCTGTATAGCATGCAGGTACTGTTAGTCCTTGAATCCTTTTGGCAATACATCGGAATGTAATAAAGTTTTGCAAAATGAAAGCTGTCTGTGTATTTCTGTCATGGATATTTGCAGTCATTGCAGTTGTGTTGGTGACTGTGTCCATAGAACATATTTGTAATAGTGTATTGGCATATACTCTTCATATGTTATGTTCATATTGTTTGGGGGGGTGGAATGTGTGATTGCTATGGTCCATGTTATACTCAGATATGAACACTGCTGTCTACACACATGTATGTATGTATATATATATATATATATATATATATATATATATATATATATATATATATATATATATATATATATGTGTGTGTGTGTATATGTATATATATATATATTATTGCATACATTTATCTGTACCTCCATAGATGTGTAGATGTTTTAACCTATCTATATATCTACATATATATGTAGATCTGTATATATCAACATGTCTCTAGCTCTCTCTCTCTCTCTCTCTATATATATATATATATATATATATATATATATATATATATATATATATATATATATATATATCTATATATGAGCATACACCTTTCATTGGGTACATGGCGGGTTGTCCTATTTCAACACATTCCTCCCTTTTGTGTTTTAACCTGTCTGCATACACAACTGGGATAGGTACATCCCAGGTAGCTTAGTGTTAGGTTACTCTGAGGATGGAGTACATGGTTGTGGGTTCTAATCCTGGAAGGTGTTATTATTTTACCTCTCAGAGTAGGCACTGGTAGGGAAAGTGTGAATAACTCACATTTAAGCAGTTGTAAGCAGGTTTGCCCATGGTCTGCGCGATGTTAAGCAAAGGTTAAACCTGTGAAGCGCTTCTCCGTTTACTGTGTTTCAGCACCGCTTACCATCGTGCAAACCCGTGGAAACCTGCTTACAACTGCTTAAGAGTGCTTTAATCCACCTGCATCCAACAGCCCTTATTCTGGCCCTCAAAATAACTTAACAGCCCTTGAACCCGGGACCATGAACACCACAGTCACTGACTTTACCACTAAGGCATCTGAGATATGTACAAATGTTATGGTGTTTAGAATATACATTTTACTACAGGCATTCCTCACTACTGAAAACAAATGTGACAGTCAGTTGGTGTACATATGTCTGATACATGTTAATGTTCATATGTTTGTGAAATTAGGTGTTGCAATGTGACATGACAGGGTGTATTATGAATGAGAAAGGTTCTTGTTTTGTGTCCTTTTATATTGTCCCCATACTCCATGTATACCCCTCCAGTTCACTTATTGAACATCCGACCCAGGCCCTCCTTGATGCATGATTTCATTACCCATCATTCCTCCCCCACCCCAATCTTCACATACACAACAACCATCCCTTCTATGGTGAATTAGGTTAATATTAATAGTTATAATACCAGAGCTGCATGTGTTTTGTGTACACTCCAATTCCTTTGGAGTGCTTCTGTGTCACAAAGTGTGTTCATAGATGTTTATATATATGGCTATTGATGTAACTGTATAATATATATATATATATATATATATATATATATATATATATATATATATATATATATATATATATATATATATATATATATATATATATATATATATATATATATATATATATATATATATATATATATATATATATATATATATATATATATATATATATATATATATATTTTGTATTAATTTGTAACAGTAATACATATGTAGACTGGAATGTGTTGGTTCACAAACTACAGTACATTACAATGTACTGTACATATGTACACAAAGTGACTGTCCCATTTGTGATCATTACAGTGGAATGCATATGGTATAAGGTGTAGTCTCAAGACCGTGAAACATGTATACACCTCAGATGGCTTAGTGGTAAGTCCCATGACTATAGTGTGCATGGTCCAGGGTTCAACACCTGTGATGCTTTACAAATGTTTTTACTCCAGAATAAGGCTCATTTAAGCAGTTGTAAGCATGTTTAAAAGTGTTTGTGTGACATTATAGCATCGGTTAAACACAGTTAAACAAACTTTGTAACGTATAACCTGTGCATGCAAACATGGCCACATCCGCTAACTACTCAGGATATATACATGTCAGTGAAGTAACATCTCACTATGTGCTTACATAACATTACATTCTCTGTTGACTGTACTCTCCAGCACACATGGGTTTATATGGGTGTTTTGAATGTTTATTATACAGATGATTACTACCTATATATGCAAGCTGTGGTTAAGGTATACTTTTGAACATGATAAACATCCCTGCCTTTATTGGGATTGGGACCTCGAATGCACAGATACTATGCAGATGCTGTAACCATTACACTGTTGACATTAACGTTGCTTCCGCCTATTTCCTATTTAGATGATTTCTATGTGTAAGCTAGGCTAAGCAAAGGTGAAGGCCCCCAAACCCACTGAGCTTCACTTACTCTTGAAATAACAACATATAACAAATGTACTGTGAGACAATACATTACATTCCTAACTACATTAGGCATAGCCCCTCACTGACACCCTTCAAGGGAAACCTTGTTGTGTGAATGGGTAACAGAATATACACCCCTGGGATCATGTGTCCCAGAACCATACAGCCAGGGGGTGGGAAGCCTGTCCAGTTTGATAGCTGCGAGACTTGTTAGGGAAAATGAATGGTGTTGAATTGTCACATTAACATGCCCTCTTTAGATCACTAAGTGCCCCTATCACCCTCCACAACCCCAGTCTTCAACAGCTTCCAGCAACTCTGCCTGGAAGTGCTTCATTGTCTATGCTTGACAGAGTCTCAGTTACTTCATCAATGGTGCGGAGAAAGCCAACACACTGTAGCTATGCTTCTAATTGCCCTTGGGCAGATAGGTAGTAGGCTATCTGTGAACCTCTAAAGTGCAGGCCATCACAGCCATAATATGTGAATAAACAGACTTTCAGATCACAATATACAGTGAGAAATCACCATGTAGTCAGGAAACAGTTAAGTACAGCAAGAACATACAAAACACTGATACTTAGTCACTCCAAAAGCCTATCTTGGAAGCTAGAAGACTTGTATAAGTGTAAGGCTTTCTATTGCTTACCAGTAGGTTACCTACAGGAGAGATGAAAAACAAGCACAGATGGGAAACATGCATGCAACAATACCATACCGGCCTATGTGTCAGCCTTAGGCTTTGGAATACTGGCCAAGGCTATTGGCGCTCCCATGGTGTCTTATTTAGGAGAGTCTTGAAGTTGAATACCAGCTCTGCAAACAGCACAATAGCAGAATCAATGAGGGTTATGCTACTCAACACCAGGGGTTGTGATCACAACATGCATGCACTCACAGCACTCCTCAGGATGGACAACATCAACATCTGTGCAGTAACTGAGATCTGTCTTAAGGTTTCTGAGAGCACACCAGCACTACCAGACTGCAACCCATACCACACATTTCAGCCACAGAACATGGACTGACACAGACATGGGGGGGTGTATCCATATTCATCAGGGATACCTATGCCTCCAGGTTAGTGGGGCAGCCTGATACCTCTGAGATCATCCATGTGCAGCTAACATCAGCCACAACTGCAGTGTAAACTGTGGCCTGCTATGGATCAACCTCCATGACCCAGGACCACCACTCCACCTACCTGGAGACAGTGGAGAACATGACAGTCCAAATGCACACCCTGGCATTGGTCAATGTCAAATACCATACCATTTACTGGGAAACTTACTCCAGTACTCACTTCCAGGCCCAGCGCTTCCTGGAATTTATCACCTCATATGCCCTGTATCAGGTGGTAACTTCACTAACGATGGGTGGAAACATAATAGATGTGGTCATCACCAACATGGGCAACAGGTGCCCCACAATGGAGGTTAACTGGTCACTGGTTAGATCTAACCATGAACTATTCACTGTTTCCACACCCAAGCATCTCCCCTACCCACGGATACCACAGTGTATACCTTTCCTACAGCTAAATTTACAATACTAATGACAGGGTTGGGGGGTTTCGCAGCCCCCCCACTAAGGGGAAACACTGCTCAAGATACAGACAGATTTCCAAATGCAGTCTATAAGCACCTACATGGATGTATGGATCATGCGATCACTGGTAAACCAAGACTCATTCCTCCTAGACAAGGACACCAGTCTGGTGGACCTCTGCAATAAACAGGCTATACTACAGAAGTAGGACAGTGTTCCACACAAACAGCAAATCCAACGAAGGGCAGACATCTGTGACCACTATAAGTATGATACATAGGTCCCTCATGACATCATCCAAGGCTAACATCAGCAGGAGAATACGCAATGATTTGAAAGATAACTACAAAGCCTTCTTTGGCTATGTCAAGGATCTTAGTGGTGACACACAGATTTGCACTGTGCCAGTGAAATATAGCACAAAATATGCTGACCCTACTGATATCACCAATATCCTTGCAGATACATTGAGTGCATACTTCACCCCCTAAAGATCCCACAACACTACCCGAAAGGTACAGTATCCCACAAATCAGAGACACACAGGTGGAAATGGCCCTCTCTAACAGCAGAACACAGTGTCAATGGAGGCAGATGTTGCTCCAGACTGCATCTTGAAAACCGTATAAGACAACCTGACCCCCCCACCTAATTAAGCTTTCCAACCTCAGCCTCTCCACAGGCTACATGCCTATACAATGGCATGTGGCAACAGTTATTCCACTCCATCAAGGTGGAATCACAACTGACTATGGTAACTACCACCCCATAAGCCTGACTAGCCTGGTCTGCAATGGTATGGATCGCATCCTCATCGCCCTCATTAAAAATGACATTGGTAACCTCCTAACATGTGACCCAACCCAGGTCAGCTTGGTTGAGTGCAGTTCATGCCTACTGAACCTGTTAGATGTCTTACATACAGTCACCATGACGTTAGATGACGGGGGAAGTGGTTCACACATACTACCTGGACCTCGCCAAGGCTTTTGACACCATGTCCCACTCAGGTATTATTGACAAATACACTAGCCTGTACATACACCCATACATCACAGGTTGGGTTGCCAACGGGCTTACACACAGAACCCACATGGTACGACTAGCGGTCTCCAGGTCCAACTCTTGACCAGTCATCACTGGTGTCCCACTGGACTCAGTCCTGGGAGCCCTACTGTTTGGCATATACTTTTCAGAGGTACAGGCAAACACAGGTGGACTACGGCAGACCATGTTTGGCAATGACTGCAAACTGGGAGCCATGATTGATAGTCCAGCTGATACAGACATCCCTCAAGGGGCCTCACAGAGACCGTCACAGGGTGTCAACATCATGGCCTCCAGCCAAGTGCCACTAACTGCATGGTCATTCCATTGTGGAATATTAAGCACCCACATATTAACACATAAGTGGCAGCCACTTTAATATGGATGAGGTAATGGGGTATCTGGGGACTAAGGTAGATAGTGATCTCCCCTTTGACAATCATATCTCCACAGTAGTCAGGACATCCTTCTATGTAGGCCATCTGATTACTAAAGGGTTCCCATCTAGACATACTGGGGTTATAGTGCCCCTTTACTCATCACTCATCAGTCCCATCATAGGGTATAATAACCCATTTGGGATGTACCTCAGAAGACACTTCCAACAGCTGGGAGGTCCACTAATGTACCTCGCCAAGGAGAATACTGGCCTCCAACATATGGCCTATGCAGCCAGACTGAATAAACTCTCGCTTTATTTAGTGGAGTCATTTACCCAGAGATGATCTCTGCTGGCCAACACAGCCCTGTCTAACTCAGGCTTCATGGATATGCTCCACCTATGGGAATCCATGTCACAGTGAGCCACACACTGTAGTGAGCTGAACCTTGCCACAACAATAACTGGAAGATGCTGGAGGGACAGATTCCTGTCACAGACACTCTCCATACTTTGGAACAACATCCATAACTACATTATACAGAGCCCCTCACTAACATTCTGCAAGAGAATCCTTGATGTGTGGATGGGAAATAGTAGATGCACCCAAGGGATCCCACCATTGGCTCTGCTCCACAGAGGGACAGTTAATTAATCAATGGGGTGGCAAAAGCTGACACATTTTGGCTGGGCTTATGAATGGCCTCTGGCAGTTGGCTAAGTACCTACCTATAAATCTATACATACAGTATCAGCACATGCTGATAGCTTAATTTACTGTTCAGGTGTTGACTTACCTTGTGCCAATGGCAGTTGTGTGTGCAATAGTTGAGGGCTGCCTATGTTGGATTCACACAGTAGACTGCCTATACATGACAATTTACAGGTAGTCTTGTGTGTGTGTGTGCCATCCATTTTTACTGTGTGTGCAGATGGAGAAAGGTGTCATTCCCTAGGTGCCTACACTGTCAGTGTGTGTGTGCTATACGTTCCCTCTTTGCCAGGTCATGGGCATACTGGGCACGCCTCCATCTGCCTACTGGGGCTGGCTCAGGGTGTTCATGGTCTGAGTACCTCTGTGCCTGTGGGGCCCGTGGCAATGGTGGTGGGCTGTGAGGGCCTTCACCATTCTGTCCCTGCTGCAGCTGTTTCCACAGGACCATATTGTGTAGCATGGCACATACTATGAAGATGTGGGCACACGTGCCTGGAGAGTACTGCAAGGCTCCAGCAGATATGTCCAAGCAACGGAACCGTGATTTCAGCATCCCAAACACACGCTCTATGATGATTCTGGTTTGTGCATGTGCCTCATTATGGCATTCCTGCATGAGTGTGTGTGCATTTCTGATGGGAGTCATCATCCACGGTTCCAGTGCATAGCCAGCATCCCCCACCAGGTGGTCATTTGGGATGTCCCCCCTGGCAAATAACTGATACAGCTGTGAGGCATGCCAGATGTGGGAGACGTGATAGCTTCCAGGGCTGCCAGCACACACATCCATGATAATGCCCTGGGCATTGCACATGACCTGGCAGTTGATGGAGGGGTATCTCTTGCAGTTTATGTAGCGGCTACCCTGCTGATTGGGTGGTGACCTGATGTGTATGTGCATGCAGTCTATTGCACCCAGTACCTCTGGGTATTCTGCCACACTGTGGAAGAGATGCATATTGCTGGCCAACTCCTCCTGCATTCAGGGGAAGTATATGTGCTCATTGGCATGTGGTAACATGGCATCCAGGAACTGGTGTAGTACCCTGGATGCTGATGCCTGTGAGATCCCCATGATATCCCCAGTTGGTCTTTGAAAGGCACCAATATCTAATATTCTCAGGCTTACACAAACCTTCGTATCCACTGAAATAGGTCCCCCTCTGTTTGTTCTGGCTCTGAGGCATGGCCGGCACAGCTCCACAAATTGCTGTAGGATGTCCCTGTCCACCCTCTAATGCTCTACTATCTCCAGGTCATGTAGCCCCTGGTAGGTTACCCTAGGTATGAACACTCTCCTCCTACTCTGGTGCCTGAGGTGGCCATGTGCATCATCCTCCATACCACCTTCAGTCTCCAACACATGCTGGTGGATCAAAGCTATGGCAGCCCTTAGCATGTACATACTAAAAGTTCCCCATCTGTATACACCACTGGTGCAGAGTGTATGGGAATACACAAATGTGTGTGAGGTGATTTCACACTTTATACTATTGTGTTATGGAAGTTGCTGTCAGTGGGTGAGTATGAGCTATTCCAGCTGCAGCGTGTCTTAACTATGGGTTTTGCAATGAGTACTGCAAGTGTGGGGCCTTTACTGTGGAGATATGCTTGCCTGCCTTGATTAATCTGTTTTCCTTTAATTCACTTTTAAACCTGGATCCCCTCCCATTATCAGGCATGCATCCATCTGCCGTCTTTCTTGTTTTGTACTTTCCCTACCCAGTCATGACAGAATGTGTCTTGTAGCTGATATACTGCAAATTGGCTTTGTTCTGCTTTGACACTTTACTGTTTTCTTTGCAGTACAGCCCCTTCCCTTTCCTGTTCTGTAGGTAGCTGCTTGCATCCTTGTTAGCTGTTGTCAATGGCCCACTGTAGGCTCCTAGGTGTTAATTAGTCATTTGTACTCCAGTTTCACTGCTGCAGCATTTCCTTATTTCTTTCCTATATCCTTCCTGTTTCAGCTGCAGTGGGCATCACTCAAACCCATTTACCGGGTTTACACACGTTTTCATCTCCGTTCACATGCATACTTAGTTACCTTGTGTACTCCCAGCTAAGCATAGCTATGGCCAGTTCAACACACCCCTATCCTGCAGCTTTGCCTAGCTAGGGGCAAACCGGTTTAGCAATGCTTCAATGTGCTTACAGCAATGGCGACACACCCCTCTCTTGATGTCATCTTTATCTCAAGGGCATACTTCAGTGTTATAATTTTACACTGTGAGGTGCATCCTTACACCAGCGGGGAATTTGTGATTCACTATTACTCCTCTCATTTGCATGGCACTGCCTACTAATTCCTAGCTACCGCGCATAACACTGTCACAGCCCCTTAGCAACCCTTGCATCATAGTATGGTGTAGCATGCCTGCCATTGACTATTATGGGGAAATCGTGATATGTGTTACATTGCAGTTTTATTCTATATTTTCCTTGCGATCCCCTTTGGCCACCACTGCCCTGTGCTTCCACGTCGCAATCGTGCGACTATATCATATATATTAAATGTTAATTTTATATTTTGTACATTTTTTTTATGCCAATGGCTATATATTTAGCCATTGGCATATATTAACAGTATAATACATGTGTTTGGTCAGCTGTCATGGCTTTGATTTTATATTTGCAAAAATGTAAACCGTTTTCTATGGTTTACATTTCTGCATGCTTAAACAACGCCCGCACCACTTCCTGGATCGCTACATACTTTCATTTACATGCTACACTGCTGCACATGGGGTAATTAGCATACAGGGCCCAGGAATTGTACAGGTGTAGCGTACGCAGGTAGTGCACATGGGAGCAGCTCGTACCCGGATCGCTCGGCGGCCATATTTGGTGTTAGAACTCCGACGCTAAGTCTGCATCTGGCGCAAGCTTTATGAATCCCGGGGACTATGATTCAAAATTGCTTTATTTGCAGACGATGCAATGATAACATTAACTGACATCAAATCAGACATGGTTTAAATGGATTTATTGATGAAATAATTTGGTAGTCTTTCTGGATTGATATTTAATGAGAAGAAATCTAAAGATGCTTAAATAAAAAAAATTCAATTTGAGAATGAATAAATGAATTTAATATTGACTAGAATTCACTAGAATTAAAATACTAAAAATACTTATGAAAGAAAAATGGAACAATAACACAGATATACATATTGAACAAAGTATACAAAATCATAATTCCTAAATTGATAATTGGAATAAAGTGTATCTTAGTTATGAGGAAAGTCAGCAATTAACTAAAGTGGTAATGCTATCTCGATTCCTATGTAGAACTCGAACAACTGTTCTTATGTTCTTATTTATGAAAAAGGAACTCATTTGAAACTAATCAACAAGATTATTATGATTATTCTAAGATTTTTGCAGTAACCTTTTAAACTTAGATTAGTCTATCAGCATCACATTAGGCCATGCTGGAATAAATATGTCAGACCAGGCAACTAAACATGATACATCTGAATTTGGGGTAAATAGGTAGAATAAATTGGGCTCTTGCATGTTGTAACAGGTGGGTGGTGTTTGGAGATTTATGAAACACATATGGACTGCAAGCCATTTGCTTAGTATTCCAGTGATGTATTTTTACTCTGTATGAGTTAGAGTAAAATGTTAGATGTTATATGATAACTAAAAATCAGTAGACAGTGAAAAAGAACTCCTTAGTGAATATGAGAACAGTATGTGGAATTTTGGTGTTTTTGTTATATTAACTTAGGAATTTGTTCAGCATGTGGTTTCCTTTTTCTTCATGTATGTATCCCTGACTTTCAGCTGTACAAGGACTGAACAGAAAGAGTTCAAATCATGAGGAGCTCAACCAGCAAAAAGATTCTAAAATAATTGTTTTGCCACAGCACCACACCTAAACGTATATATATATATATATATATATATATATATATATATATATATATATATATATATATAAAATATATATGGGTCTACTTTTCTTTATTGAAATTTCACAATCTCGATAAAGAAAAGTAAAACCCCACTTCCGCAAAAGTGCACTACATCAAAAGTGCACTTTCGCGAAAGCCGATTGATCGAATCGGAAATAAAAAATTTAAAAACTACTGTAAAGACCGTTTTGCTGGGGGGGGCTGCACCTCTCACAACTACCCTACTTAAATATACTAACTCTGAGATCGCACTACAGTGGGGAAAAGGATATATTTCCTTATCTCCACTGTAACGTGCTTCGGCGAATCACCTTTTGCGAAAGTGCACTTCTGATTTGGCATTTCAATATTAGGGAGTTCAATCCAAACATAAGGAACCTTGTCTACTTTATGGTCAATGAGATGTAGGGAAGCCTTGCCCTTTTTCTAAAAATCTGAATTTTTTTATATTTTTTCTCTTTTTGTATTTATGCTTTTATGTTGATTATGTATTTTGTCTTTTTTGAAATTTTAACAAGCATTTCCCAGTCTGATTTCCAAAGCTTATATCCTCCTCTTTTCACGCAATTATAACTTGTGCATAGTCTAACACACCAATAAACATTCCGTACCATACAATTCAAGGATAAATAATTTCAAGGCAATGCTTTGTGCATCAGTTCTGTCTTCAAAGAAATGAAGGCATAGCATCTGCACATTCTTAACTTTAATGATAAGGCACACAAATTGCATCACTAAATTTAAAGAAAATGCTGCAGCAAACTAGCAATTTGCTCTTAAGAAATAACAACAAAAATTAAGTTGCTTTTCTGAATTATGCTGCATCTTTTAAAGTTAAAAAGGGGAAAATGAACTTTATACGTGTGACCCAAACCAGTGTAAAACTAAACTGTACTAAGAACATACTTATTTTTCATAGCACAAGTCATACATTTTTGAAAAGAAAGGTCTGGAGTCTGCAGATTTTTTTTTTTTTATTTTACAAGTCGCAATACCTAATTCCTTAAATAAGGTCTGCTTGTCTTTCAGTCTTTCTTCGAAATTTGCATTAAGGCTATATGTAACTTAATCAAAGCTAAGCTTCAGCTTATATGAGGTCAGAACAGTTTGTCAAAGAGAAAAACTGTAACAATAGTTGCATCCTTAGAGTTGAAAATACTGCAGTCTGTCTGAAATTCTTTTCTTAGCTTTAAGGAAGTTGTTTTCTTTATTACTTCAAGATTTCCCGAGTAGATGCTAAAATCCTCTAGCAAACCTGTGTTTTTTTTTTTTTTTTTTTGCAAACCCTGGAGTTAATTACCCTTTATATCAAGAGCCAAAGCTTCAAAAGATTGTTTTCGGTTTGCTGTCTACAGTGTGGTACAACCCTAAGTTTTTTGAAGATGGACTGCACTTTTTCTGCCTTCCCACATGCATGTAATATCCCCATATGCCGTCATTTAAACCTGTTTACTCAAAGATGGCACCACTTATGAGAAGGAGAAAAAACTCCACAAACTAGTATTTCAATAAGTTGATTCCCAATTAAATCAATTGGTCCTCTGAAGCCTCTTCCCCATCTTTATGCTTAAAGTTATTATTGTTTGTAGCTGTATTCCATGAGTCCAAATATTGTTATGCTCTGAGGGGTTAGGCAGCAAATTTGGCATTATTTGTAACCTGTGTGATTTATTTCTATAATATATGTTATACATGGTTAATGTGTCATGCTTGCATGTTTTTGAGAAATTGTTTCTATAGATGATTGGTTAGAGTTGTGTTTATAGATTATGTAGGAAAGACAAGTAATTAAGAGTATTAGATTATGCTAAGCTGTGCAGTAGAAATTACTTCAACACTCATATCATTTATTATTACCTGTTACCTGCCCAAATGTCACTTACTAATATCAGTCTCACTTACTGTAGCAGTTAGCAAAAAAAATGAAGACTGTTGCTTTGTTTATCCAGCCTGAGCAAGTTCATAACAACAACAGTTTTCAGAATGTTAATTTTAGAGACTTTATGTCCATTCTTGTCATAAAATACTTTGAATGTGAACTTTGCCCTGGAAGCTACATATCTGCTTGTTTTATAGGAAAATTACAAGATTTTTTTTCAGATTGATTTTTCTAAGTCTTTTGGACTTGTAAATCCATGACGGGAATGGACCTCATTCCTAACTCAGTGTATAATTCATGATCATGAAATAAGTATTATTTCAATCTTTGATGCTAGCCAAGTGATCTTAACAACAAATAAAATGTGTCCGGAATTGACTCCTTCTGCAATTCATATGGAGTTACATATATTGGTGGCATGTCTAAATATGACTGAACATTCGTTTTTTTGAGACTCATTGCTCCTACTATTTTTAGAACTGTCTGGGTATCTTTCTTCAACATTGCTTTTGTTTCTGCCTTCAAATCTTGTATTTTATGACTTCATGTCTTTCTGTAAGCGTCACACTGTAATCACTAGGTGTAGCAATTTCAATGATCAATGTTACTTTTTTCTTTCATGGACTACTATATCTGCTTTTCTCACATCTATTTTTTGAATTGTTGGTAATGGGTGATCCCATGTGATGTAAACTTCATCATTCAGTATAATGCTTTGAGGTTCATGTTTCTAATGCTTTTCAACTACTTCTATGTTGTAGTGTTTGTACAATCTCCAGTGCAACAGTCTTAGCACATTATTCTGCCTTTCTGTGTACAGGCCCTCTGCCATGAGTATATCATGCACAGCAACAAGTTGTACAGCTGTTTCCAATTTTTTTAAAGCCTACATTTGTCTGGTTTTCCCACATATTCAATGGACTTTGTATACCAACATGTACATTATTAACTATCTAGGCTGCCATTATTAATCTTACATCCTTTGGTTTCAACGCAACTCTCATTAACCATGCCTGTGTGAAATCCTGATCAACATGAGGTTATTCCAGGAGATCTCTATCCTTACCACAATATTTCTGGCTTTTCCACATTTCTTTCCTTCTCTTTGAATACCTTCTTATATTCTTTCTGTTGTTTTTTGGCATATTCAGTTGCTATCTGATTTTTGTCATCTTCTGGTTTGATTTCCATTCCCGCTTGCCACCTGAACACTTCTGCTAAGCCAAGCATAGAAGTCAGTGTAGACTTCTTTTTCTCAGGTTGTAAAATTTTCAATATTTTTGGATCCGGTAAAATCAGCAGAGTTGTATGCAGTTCCACGAGTGCAGATATATGTATATATTAAATTTCGAGGAGGTCCAAACCTCCTTATATAGTCTTCATATACACACATAGATTTTTATATATCATTTGATAAGCTTGAAGCATTTTTCATGATTTTCTGTCCAACTGATTCAATACCTTTTGGGGTCAGTCAATCACACCAAAACTATATGTTAAAACAGGAGGAGCAAATTTGTTTATAACTTGGACTTTATTCCTTGATTTCAAGGCTGTTTTCATTATTAGTTTTAATCTTTTGACGTATACCTTATTGAGTTTTATTCATATTTGTTCATGTGTTATTACAGATCCTTCATCGATTCCCAAATATTTATACACTCCTTCTTTCTCATGTTCCTTTATATCACATTCCTGTCCTAGACTGATGTTTTCTTGGTACTATAACTTTCCTTCTTTAAACATTGCTTTTGGAAACACATTTTCAAGACCTGGTGTCATTCCTATATCATCAAAGAAAGTTTTAAACACTTACAGTTGTGATTTCAACTCCTCATCTGGTGAACTATGCAGTTTTACGTCATCCATAAAAACTAGATGAGAAGTCTTCCAAATTGTAACCAAGACCTGATCTATTAAGTAAACAAAGAATGACTCTGGAATATCAATAGAATATCACTCTTTGAATTTTATCCCTTTGATAATACTTTGCCTTTTGTCATAGCTTCATTGCAAAATGTTGCCATAGTTTCATTGTCACTGTAATATAATTGATCAGTATAGGATGTATCTTGTACATCTGTAAACTCTCCTTTTATCTATGGATGTAGGATGCTATCAAATGCTTTTTCTAGTAATCGATCTGTGCCATACTTTGATTCTTCCCCTTTTTACAATTCTTCATTATGGCTTTATTTGGAAGCAAATGATCATTTCATCCATTTGACCTTCTTTTTTTTACCCCTTTGTTCTATTGCCATGATAGAGCTTTCTTCTAAATGACTATAAAATCTGTCTGCATAAATCCTTGTATACAGTTTGTACATGTATGGCAACATATTAGTCTATATTCTTTTGGGTGGCTTACAGGTTCACTCTTAAGGAACAGTATCATTTTTCCTGTTGTTAACCAGGTTAGTGTTTGTCCTTGGTGGGCATGTAAGTAGTTCTTACTCAATGCTATTTCTTTTGTAAAGATGTTAATACTTTTAGCCAGATGTTAAGTACTACATCTGTGCTTGGTGTTTTCCAATAAAGAGATTTTCTTAATTTTGTTTCATTTTCTCTGACCGTTACTTCATCCCATTTCATATCCATTACATTTGAACTCCCTATTTCTTTTAATTTTTCTGTTCATTCAGCATCTTTGTTATGTTCTGCAGGGTCTTCATAAATATTCCGCCAAAATGTGTCTATTTCTTCTTTTTGTGGTGCTTCTATTCATTTTGATTTGTTTCCCTGTTCTCTATAAAACTTTTTTGGGTCATCAATGAATTGCTTATTTTGTACTTTTTCTTTATATTTATCTACATATCTTGTAAGTTTTTGAGGCTGGACTGATATCTTTAATTTATTATTTTCAATAGTGTATGCAGAGGCGGCTGGTGACTTCAAATCAAAGGGGGGCTGCAGGAGACAGCTGAATAGGTGGGGTCAATGGGAAGGCATGTGGCCAACTAGAAAGGGAAGGAGCTATGCTGAAAACCACAAAAACTATAACTTTAATTAAATACGCTGCCCTGGGAGCCAAAACGTCATTATGAGGGTCCAATAAAGACAAAATGAAGTGTAGAAGAAAAAAAATATTTCAGTGCATTGGCTGCATGACAGCTTACTTAATATTTAGATGGAAACAAAAAGGTTGTGAGGCATGAAAAAATAAATTACTTTTTAAATGCATTACTGGAATGCCAGTCAAAATCAAGTATAAGAAAAACAAGCAGCACTCAACTCAAACCACTTCTCCTTGCACTGCAGTTCTAATTATAATTTATATTCAGCTTTATTAAAGTACCAAGCAACATGCTGAACGTAGCAATCTTTGTAATACCCCCACTTGTAAAAATGTTTCTTATCCAAAAAAGACCTGCTGCCTGACAACAACTATTTACTTGTTTCATGGAGAAAACATGATCAAAGTAAAAAATGAAAAGCAAACAAGAAACAAGCTCAAGATACATTGCTTAAAGGATTACTGTACAGGTAATGGACCACACATGATAGATTGGCATTCTGTTTGGTTTACAGGTAAAGCCTGCAAAGATGAATGCAAGTTTCCAACAAATATAATGAGCTTCTTAAAATAATGTAATCCTGTCCTTTATTACAAATACTGTCATATGCATTTCAATACCCAATGCTTATACATTAACTAGTTATGTCAGTATTCTCTGCATGGCAAAAACAGAAAGGCTTTCAATGTTGGCAGTTCTTTAACAGTATGCTTATTAAAACTTACTTGCATCTTACAATTTCAGACAAGCTTACCTGATGGTCATTGCTACTTAAACACAGAGCAACAGGCACTTTCTGAGTAATGATAAGCATAAATCAACAGTATAAAAATATGTCAGAAACCAGCACATTCTGCAAAATCAAGGACAGAATAAAAGTAGCACTTGTGTCTAGCTTGGACGGGGAGATACTCTGCACATTTACACTTTATAACTGCTCCTTGCCTTGCTTGGACACATCCAGAATCACTACGTGGGGGAGTGGGGTGCAACAAGTATGTCACAATTTGAAATGTCTCTGGCTGACTGTGAAGGCCCTGACACATTTGTCATACCTCTCAACCTCAGAACAAGAAATATGGACAAAGCCATACATAGAAGTGGGACAAAGCCCCAAAAATAAGGACAATTTTTAAATATTGCTCTTATAAACTTAGAAAGATAATAGAATAGTAGGTCTTGCATTAGTATTAATTTTCTGAAAGGTATGAAATATGAAACTCAAATGTCTGTCATTATTTTCTAACTTCAGTCTGAAAAATGGACCAAAAATGTGATGCAAAAATATAAAATAGACACACAATACAACTGGGAACCTGTCAAAGAAGGGACACTTTTTTAGTATTAGTACTGTTAACTTGAACAGCTGACAAAAATAAAAGAATCTACACGCATTTCTGAAATAAAAGTAATCTATAACTCTGATCATTCCTTCCCTCTTATATGGTGCCCCACTTCTTACTAACCTACATTCTTCTCTAAAGACAAAACTGTCTTCCAGTTATAATAAAATCTTCAAGTTTGCTACAGGCTACAAATCCCCTACCCACCACTGCAATGCCTTTCACAAACTAAATTGGCTAGAACTGCCCAATCATCTTACCCACATTCAATTCACTCATGCTCACAAACTGATCTTCAGTCCCTCCTTCTGCCCCTCATTGGCCTCCTCTTTCAAAATGCATCTACCCGATAACTGCTAAGATCCAATAACTGGAATCTGATCAAATTCCATCCCCCCCCCACCAGGCAAACATCTACTATCCTTTTCTCTAGCATGCCTTTGGAACTCCCTGCCTCCTCTCATCTGTACCACCCATAACCACTCTTCCTTTAAAACCTTGCTTCACTCCAATCTTACATGCCACTGGGTATGTTCTTGCTTTCACCCCACATAACTCAGTAGTATACCCTGTTTTCTCACCTCCCCTCTCTTCCCACTAAGCTAAATTCCTTCCTTACCAACCTTTCTCTTCACCTCATTACCTCTTACTCTACTCCTTCTTACTATTCCCTGTTTGCTTACCTCTACACTAAACTTCTCCTGTCCCACTTACCCTATCCTATCATAACTCTCATAGGATACCTATGCAAAGCTCCCTTGCCTTACTGTTATATTTCCTCTGTATGAACAAACATGTTTGTAAATATTTACTGAAAGTTTTCTTTTTGTCTTTTCTTTTTAAATTTGCTGAAACTGTAAATTTTAATTGTCTCTTCACCTGTATTACTGTATTAATTATTTGTTAAGGACTTGTTTACTTTGTATAATCTCTTTATGAGTTGTATCACCTGTTCTAATATATTACTAATCTACTACTTAATTGTTAATGATTTGTTTACACTGTACAATGTCTTTACAGAGCTTTTCTCCCCAGGACTCTATTGAAAATGGACTCTTCTTGGCCCAATGAACTATCCTGGTAAGCAAACTGCAAATAAATAAATAATATATGAATGTAATGTTTGTAAGATGCAATGAACATAGCAGCATGTGTCTGATCAGGGAAAGCTTAAATCCTTGTAGGTTCATAGGTAGGTACTCAGCTATCAGCCCAAGGGCCTGTGTAAGCCTAACCAATAAGGTTCCCTGGCATTCGCCACCCAAGAAAGCTATTTTCCTGTGCCCCTGTCGAGCAGAGCCGCAGAACTGATCCCCGGGGTGAATTTCCTATTTCCCATCCACTCATCAAGATTTTTCTTGAAGAGTGCTAGTGAGGAACTCTGCTTGATGTAGATAGGTAGCTTGTTCCAGAGTATGGGAAGTCTCTGGGATGGAATCTATCACTCCAACATGTCCTGTTTACTGTGGTGACAAGGTTTAGGGCCCTGGAGTTTGTAGCTTGGAGGGATTGGGATTTCTTTAGGTGTAGCATGTCCAACAGCTCTGGGTTTGACATAGCTTTATATGTCAGGCTGAGATCACCTCGGAGTAGGCGATATGTGACGGAGTAAAGCTGGAGTGTTTTAGATACTCTCATCATTATTTTTTTTTCTTGGAAAACATATGAAAAATTGTCACAGGCTTGATAATAATAATAATAGTAATAATAATAATAATAATAATAGTAATAATAATAATAGTAATAATAACAGTAATAATAATAATAATAGTAATAATAATAATAATAGTAATAATAAAAAAATAATAGCAATAACAATAATAATAATAATAATAATAATAATAATTAGACTCTGTGTTACGAAAAGCAATGTGTTTAACTTTTAATGTCATAATAGTAAGCCTTTAAGATGAGCTCTAGAAGGCATGGAGAAAGGCCAGTCTATGCCAACTTTTTTTCTTTATAAAAATGACATGACTATGTCTACCAGTCTGGGCCTTTTAATTAGCAGTGTAGACATATCTCCCAATATCAATGTCAGAATGCATCATTGCATTTTCATGACAGCCACCCTTCTCAAACATCATCTTTACCAGACGTGTCCAAATATTTTTTCTTGGTTGACTCCTTCATCCTTTTGTAGATGTCCCATAATTCCATATGATCCACTGGCCATTACCCAGAATAAATAACCTTCCTAGACTACAGGTGGTTGGTACACCATGGATTTATCATGTATCTACACAGACTAATTTCCTTAAGATTACTGTAGTAGTGGACTGTCTTGTGGCTCACTGTCTTCTCCATCTTTCTTTTGTTCCTTCATTTATATTTTCTTACTTATAAGGTCATTCTGTAAGGTTTTGCAACAGAGTTCCTCATGCTATTATTGCTCTGTTGGCATCATTAATAATACACTTAACACATACATTTTTGTTGAACTTAGTAGGTTGTGCCACCATTTTCATTAGCCTTATTTAATGGGATAAGCTTCAGTTGCAGTTATTATAAATATTTTTTTAAGTACCGGAAGTAAATATTGTTGCATAGTTTCAGCTCACAAACAATAAATCCTAAAGACTAATTTTCCAGTTATATAAATATGAATACATATTTTCTGAGCTGCCAGTCTTATAGCTTCCCAGCTGTATGTGCTCCTCCCCACCCCTCATTATCATAACTGCATCACTTTCTACAATGACCCCTTTTCAGTGCACAGATAAATACATAAATAAATAAACATTTTCTTAGCTGCCAGACACCTAGTTTCTAATCTAATTGAGCACCTAAGCCCATTCTTAGAACTTTAACTCTCCCTGCTCTACGAAGATTTATGCATTCTCAGGAGTGCATCTCTTCCTGCTCTACAAAGATTCACATGTCAAACCTTAGACTACAAGGAGCAGAACTATTTCAAACATGATACTTATGGCTTGCAAGAAAAATCTTAACAATCCATAAATTGCAGGCCACCTCACCCACCTCAGGGTTATGCCATCATTTGCATTTTAATATCTAATCATCAAACAGTGTAAGAAAAGAATTTTACATGAATAGTTCCATCAACATTTTCCAGAACATTATGAAAATATGTTTTTAATACATGTAAAAAACTGGTAATAACTGTAACGGATAGCAATGGTTGCTTTCCTTATGAGTTCACCTCTTATTTGTACATTGGAATACTAATTAATATATATATATATATACTACATGGTGACACATCAAGATATTCATGGAGAAGCCATATGTTTCATAAATATTAATCATTCATAACAGTTTAAGAATCATGAAATATAACTCAAGGTCCATAAACTCTAGCAACATGGTTTTAAAAATTATCCAGGCATAGAAGTTATGCAGTCTAAACTATCTCCAAGATGAAATGGAGTGCTGGCAAGTATCAGGTATGTGGCAGTAACTTCTTCAGGTTCAGGTCTGCTATAAAACAGATCAGTTTGTTTGATCAAATAGCCATAATAATGAGTTTTAACTAATTTACATGAGGTATTCCACAACAGAATGTTGGCTCAAGTTTATGTAAATGGGGCTTTTATCCTGCAAATAATGACAAATAATCTGTCAGGAAAGCAGCTTTTTTCAGATAGGTAATTCTGCCTGATAGTAAAAACATTCATTATAACATTTTTGACATCAAAGATGGTCTCTAAGACAGATATATAGAAATAGAAAGCAGCTTGTGTCATGTAATAAACTGTATTTAATAGCAACAGCATTTATTTTAACATTTGTACTATCACAGATGGTCTCGTGCAGACTGGTTGAAGGAAACACAGATCACCATCACGCTCGCATCGTTCCATTCCTCATAAAATTTGTGGCTTCCTGTAAAATCATTGAGGAGTGAAATCACTGAATAATGACAGACACTTGAGTTTCAGTCTTCTTATCCTGCAGAAAAGACATCCTAACACACAATTGTTATTCTAGCAATTTGTTAAGTTTATAATATAAATATTTAAAATCTGTCCCCAGTTTTTGGCCTTTGTGCTGTCATTATTTTTAGCTTTGTCCGGGATTCTTGCACCAAGAAATTGAGAGATAGTATGACACTGGTATAGAAATGACTGTTTGAAGCACAGCATGATATACCCATTATAATGAATAATTATTTAACAAAAAAGAAACTTAAGCAAAGCTAATACACTAGTCCAGCAGTTAACACAACTGCCTCACAGCTACTGATTTTCTTGTTCAGTCCATACACATACACCGACTCAGAAACACACGCACACACACACACACACACACACACACACACACACACACACACACACACACACACACACACACACACACACACACACACACACACACACACACACACACACACACACACACACACACACACACACCCTACCTCCAGCAGATCCAATCCTCCATGGCAGCTAAGTCCTTCGTAGTGGCCTGCCGATCACCTGTCCTCCTCCATAGCAGCTTGCTGATCACCTGTCCTCCTCCATAGCAGCCCACGTATGCTGTTCTGCTTTCCCAGTGAGAAGTGTGTTGGCTGAAGCCTCCAGCCTGCAGGCAATGAAATCCGGTGTTCTTCTGGTCTGTGCGGTCATCACCGCACAGACTTCTGGGCTGGCGGGGCAGAGTTCCCTTCCTTCCCTATCTGGACTGCCAAACAGAGCAGTCTGGAGTTCAGGAAAAGCACGCATGCGTGCGTAGAGTTCTGGACTGCCTAACACAGCAGTCAGGAACTATGCATGCATGTGTGGAGTTGGAGTTCCGAGACTCATGAATTTTTTAAATTTAATTCTATTAACGTGGGGGGAAATTTATTTTTCTTTTTCTTTTACAGGTGGGGGGGGGGGCGTGCAGTCCTGCAGTCCTATAGCACGAGCTGCCACTGAGTGTATGGTAGATCCTCCTCTGTTCTGACATTCCTTTTAGCACATCTATCTTTCTAAGTATTTTTGTTGATCTTTTCCCTCTTCTATATTCTTCTAAGAGTAACACTTCTTGTCTTTACTGCTTTGAAGTTTTCTCTATTTGACGCTTCAGTGATGGTAATTTATTTCTTTCCTTCCTTTCCCTTCTTGCTCCATATTTTTGTGGGAAGACATTATTTGTTTTTAGTTTAGCTGCGCAGCAATATATCCAATTTGCTTCTGTCATTTCTGTTAATCGTTTTAATTACTGTGTTCATATATTTTATCAGACTTCTGACATTTTGAGTCTTATTTACTTTCTATAATCTATTTCTTACATCAATCTTAATATATCTATCCATGTCCATTAAATCAAACAACTCTTCCATGAAATAATTTTCTTCTTAACTGAGGGCACATTCTTTGGTCTCTGTTTCCTGCTGGCATTCTTCAGAAATTTCAGAATGTCTTCCTATGACATAACCTCTTCAGCTGCATCCTGCCTCATCCGTTGCTCCTTCATGTGGGAATTCATTTTCCCATCACTTCACACCAACAATGCCTGCATCAGCATTGCTACTGTTTCCTGCTCCTTCCCTTGCTGTGCAACTCCAACTGAACTTTTGTACTGGTTTCCCATTGAAGGCTTCAGAGTATTATGTGGCAAGTGATTAAATATTTTCTCTTCTACCTGTTTCTCCTTAGTTTGGGAAGTCATTGTTCCACCAAACTGTGATATTACCTGAGTTGGATTTTCTACTCTAAATTCTTCACTTTCAGGTAATCCATAACTTCAGTTTCTATTTATTTAACTTCTCCATGAATAATTCTCTTTGCTTCTTTGCCCCTTTTTCTTATTGTTTGTAATATGGAATTTCTCGAATCCAGGTGTCTTTGCCTGTATTTCTCTTCAAATCTTTCATAATGTTTTTTATTGATTAGTTTCACCTTATTGTTTGCACATATTTTACATCATATTAGATCTAGTTTCTTTCCCTTGTCCATATTCCTTCTTCAGATGTCTGCCACCCCACCTATTTCTTTTTACTTTGAGGACTCATTGTTCCATCATGCTGTATCATGTTATGACCTGTGCTAAACTTTCTACACTACATCCTTCACCTGGCAGGTATTCTATAATTTCAGCTTCTATGTGTTTAACTTCTACTTTACTAATCTTCTGTTCTACAGTCCCCCTTTGAAATCTTATTTTTTTGTATTGTAAAATTTTCCATATCTGAATACCTTTGCCTGCATTTCTCTTCAACTATTTTTGGAGCTTCTTTTTTTGTATTGATCAGTTAGGCTTTCTCCTTTGCATAAATATTGCACCATATCAGATATCGTTTTCTTTCCATTGTCCATGTGATGACCTTCCACTGGACTAGTAATCAAGGAGCCTCACTCCTCACCAATGGCACCTGTGAATGTTCACTGAGAGGATGACAGGTGCACACACAGTATTTCTAGATGCAGCTCTCTGCATCAAGTGCAGTTTCCCTTAAGAGCACACAGAGACCACAGTCAGTCTGGGGCTGGTTTCTCCCTCTTTCTCCAGATCCCCAATAAGACTCCCCACTGGCACAGCTATAGAGTTGAGTTCTTAGCCAGGGTTCCAAGCCAAGTCTTCCAACACTCTCTCTATCCAACCAGTGCTTTGTGTCCCTGCCCATGTAGCTGATACACACACACTTGCAGATTTGTTTTACACACACACACACACACACACACACACACACACACACACACACACACACACACACACACACACACACACACACACACACACACACACACACCTGGGAAAGACTGGCAAAGGGTTACTAGTGATGCCCCCTTCTGCCCAGACTATAAGGAAGTTACCACTACCACCAGAACCCCTTATCAGCTACTTAAAGGCCCTTAACAAAGGCTGTCCAATTTTACCATGTAATATTAATACTAATACAAATGGTAGTTTGACCAAGAGCAAGACTATTAAGAGTGGCCCACACAATCTCACCAAATGAATATGCAAGTTCTCTCAAAACTTAAATATCTCTACATAGATCAGCCACAATGAAAGGTTTAAATATATTTAATAGTAAATAATAAAAGAACAAGACAATACTAAATATATATTCACAGTGACATCAGAGTTCAAAACCACTGGAAATATTGAAAATAACATTGCAGTACAGGCTCACACAAATAAAGAAAAATATCTAAACTAAGCTTTTCTATATTCCTGACTATATCTTAGAGAGTTATACTTTTCCCTAGAAACTTACTTCATTAAAGCAAGGCAGATGTGTGGTGAATGGGTCTTCTTCTTGTCAAGTCCAAGACAGAATACAGGATGCTCTGTCTCACTAAGTGACTTCTCAAAATAATATCTAAAATATTACTGCTGGGATAACATGCAGAATGGCATCACTTCTTGTCAACTGACTTCTGGTTCCCAGGCCAAACCCCCCCCCCCCATTGCTAGAAGCTGGCAGCATTTAGCATCTACCTGAACAAATATACAAACATTGGCTTTTCCTTAGATCTTTGGCAGATGTTAGAAGTCATAAAACAATTGCATTCTTTCATGCTTCAAAAGTAGCACTTATTTCACTCCAAGGACAATGCAGACAGTTTGCTAGTATAGGCGTTGTGTCTCTAGCTGCATTGAAACTTGAGAGATAGCCTTTTTATTGTGTAGCCTATAAAGTAATTTAGTTTCAGATATTTTTCTAAAGTTTGCTGGACTGACGATAACCCTCTAGTTTCCTCTGTTAAGCATATACATTTAAACAGTTACAATAGTGCAGATACATTTTTGTTCTCTTCCATTAGGGAACACTGCGGTTAGATTTCAAACACAACAGTCTGCAAATACCTTTTCAACACACGCGGCTGTACATGTAGTTTAATATACACATGACATACAGTTCTAATACATTTGTACCACAAGCATCTTATATAAATCATTTCGATATTCACCAATGGCATATAATTATTTACAAAATTCCAGCTAGCTGTGCTGGCAGTATCTCCTTTTGTCACAGTCCATATTTATTTTTAATACCTTCCAAAAATCTCTGGGTTTTGTTCTTTTTTTTTTCATACTTCCTGTGGCATTTCTTTTTCATGGTGGCCCAAAGTTTCTTTATCTATGTAATAGTTTTCATGGCTCTGTTGTACTAATGAACATAGATTTTTATTTGAAGTTTTTGACAACTTTTCTTCTGCAAGTATTTCTCTTTTCTGTAATTTCTCTCAATCTTTTTGAATATCTTCTATCTGGAAATTCTGGGCTCCTGCATAACACTAGGAATACATAATTTCACCCTTATCCTCAGTAGTTCACTTTATTATCTTCCTGGCTCTTTTTTGGTCTATCAGGTTTTTGTGTTTTTTGTGGAGTACTACTTCATTCAACAACAGGGAAGCCATCCTTCCCCTAAGCCTGGCCTAACACCATAGTAGGAATATTTCTTAAAAATTCTACACTGCCATTTTTTCCAGTCCTGGAACCAGTGTGCATACCAGAATTACATACTTTTTTATCCTGGGACTTGTGTATCCAGCTGTCTTTTTTATTTGTTAACCTACCTCTCTACATTTTTATATATTATAGAAAATGCTGTATATATATCAGTCTTGTCTTGGTGAGAAGATTTTGTGAAAACTGGAAGGTACTCACTAAGACTTAAGCATGAATTCAGTTCCAGCACTACTTTTTTCTTGATTATTTCATCATCTCTCCAGTCAAACCCTAAATTTCTACATATTCTAGAGTGTAGTTTCTACTATATTTATGTCGAAGATTGCTTCATATGAGGCAGGCTCATTTTATGATTTGTGTTCATGTGTCAACAGGACTCTAGTTCTTTTCAGCAGGTTATGCTTAATTTGTATGTAGAAAACTCAGATTTACAACCATCCCTGATTAAAATAATTTTTTTGGTCTCACTCTGAATTCAAACTTTAGGGGGGTTTCTTTGACAAAACATGTCAAAAATGTATGACAAATCTTTATTCCATTCACTACACTTAGTACAACCAGCCTTGTAGCAAAAATGTTTTATGGGCCCTGAGACCAATGTATTTAACCTTTCTAATTATATCAAATGCCAGCCTCCACAACAGGAAAGTTCACTGTTGTTTTATATATCATTGAAGCCTGGCAAAACATTTTTAGTTAAGTTCCATTAATAAATCCTTTCTGGGCATATATTTAAGCTAATATTCTTAAACAAATTCCATCAGTTTCAAGTAAAGCCTTTCAACATGTGACTTGCATAATTTAGCTATTGCTTCATACCTTATTAGCGGAAGTGTTTTCAAAATGTAAAAATCCCTCATACATGATCATATTTTCAACTGAAAAATCATTCCCAGCTGTGTGCTTGTAAAGTTGGCAGTGCATCTAGTGTTACAGTCATTTCACTTTGTACTAGAATAAAGGCATTTTCCAAATTCAGACTAATAGTACAACACTATTGCAGTAGCTAAACAAACAGTTAAGAACTCATTCTTAGTCATTACGCTGGTAAGCAATGATGTTGTTGAGCATGTTAGTTCAGGTTAATTGTGTGCAGTTTCACATTTTAAAACTCCTACTGAATCTTTTTTTTTTTTTCCGTTTTTCTTTTTTACTGTGCCACAAAGGGAAGATAAACATGTTTATGTACACTTCTTAGTAAAGATGTATTGACCATACTAAGAGCAGTGGTGTTGACCCAGCATGACATTTCTTAGACACATGGTCTTGAGAATTTACAATTAAATCTGTAATAGTCGAATATTTCAAAAATTGTTTTATTGTTTTAATGAATTTTAAGAGAATTTAAACTAGAAAGTATTATTTGTTAAAATGTTATATAAGTTTTCTCTTTCCCACTTTACTGAGGGTAAATACCATTTCCTTTTTTCTGTACCTCTATTTTGTACAATTTGTCTAATTATTTTTTACTGATCTTTCATATTCATCAGTTAAATACACATTTTGTGCTATCTCTGTATGCTTACCAATTTGAACACCCCACATCAAGTTAATGATCTTTCCATATTACTGCCAGCAGTATTTTTGAGGTATCTTTCATCTCAGATCTCTTGGGATAAACTTTTATCCTCAGTGTATGAAGTTTTATGGACACACATTTGGCTTTACACATTTGTATCATGCAACTTCTGGGTTTGAATTTCTTAACAAAAAAAAGAAAAATTATTTCTGTCTCATGGCTCTTCCTGAAACATTTCTGCACTGCAGGAAATTAGGCAGAAAAAAACTACATAATTTCATAACTTGTATAGAACAGGCTTTCATATAGTATAGACCATTCCTTCATGTCAACTCTTGTTTCTGATATCTCACAGAAATGGCCTTTCCAACTTCTAGATTTAGATCTGTATAGATATAAAATGTTAACCTAAAGGTGGACGAAGTTTTAAATCTCAAGTATTAATTGCCCATGGCTCATTTCCCCTGAGGCTTGGATTAGCTCCAAAAAGTTTGTCGGTGAGGTATCCCAACAGTGATGGCATCTTCAAGTTATTGTAATCCTGGAGTTGCTTATGTGTATGTCTGGTGGTTATGAGGTGCCCTAAAAAACTCTTAAGGTTTGTTTTTCCATATCTCTAAAGTTCTATGATCTTATAACACTAAAGCTATGATATGTGACTAGCATAATTTGACTAAGCATATCAGCTCAACACTGTCTCAGACAAGCTAGAATCAATAAAACTCATGTATCCTGGGTACTCTTCTGAAATGTGAATGGACTTATCTTCCCCTTTTTATCCTCAGCTATTGGGAATTGTTAAGAACAGGTTCCGTGAATACACAAAAGGCATCTTGTCTCATCTAATGTCATTCAGAAGAGAGATGAGAGCCATGTCTAACTCCAGTTAAGCACAATGCCCAAAGTCCAACACTGACCACTGCCCATTGTTATTCTCTCAATAATTACTACCATTTCATCAGTCATACTAACATTGGTTGTATTATGGCATACATAGGTTTGAACACAAGGCATCTGTAAAGGAAAATGGTAAATGATCCCGTCCATGAGTGCCACAGCTTTAGCCTGTAATCTTCTTCTCTCCATAACTACAATGTATTTTTTATAATCCACTGGGTTCACAAGCTAATGGTAGCACTTATCATCCATGTGTTGCATATAACATTAGTAATCCTTTTGTGTTCTTCCCCTACTTTGCAATTTTGGAACAAGTGAAAATGTATGTATATCTGTTATACAACCAGATATCATATCAGATATTCTTCAAGTCACTGGCAGCCCAAAGACTAGATTCCAATTACCATTTCACCCCACAGCCATATCTCATAACTGCCACTGAAATGCCAAAACTCAACAGACTATGTTAAGGGCAACCATAAGCTTAGTAAAAGTTTATGAGTATCAGAAGAATGAGTTATACCTGCAGAGAAGTGGTGTGTCTATGGGAGCTGCATGTGGTAGCAGCTTTGCCAACAACGTAATGGCTTACTGGGGAAGGTCCTTTTTGTTTGACTCTCCCACCTTTAAGGACCATGTAGTCTGGTACACTAGGTAACAGGATGACATGTTCTTTTTATGGAGGGGTGAAGTGACTTTGATTGATGAATTTATCAGTGAAATTAAATCCTACACTACATTTTTGGATTTTACATTCCAAGTAGGCATTGAATACATTGATTTTCTCGATATCCATCTAGCAAAGGACCTTAATAATCATAGATTTAGAGCTATCATATACCGTAAGCCAACCTATTCTAATGCCTTTTTGCATTTCTCTACTTGTCATCCTTTACACCAAAAAAAGAAGTGGTGAAGGGTCAAGCAGTAAGGGCTGCTAGAATGGTTAGTGACTTTGGTGACTTTATAGCTGAATGTGACCTATTAAGATCTATGTTTCACAGGAGAGGTTACCCAATGGCTTTTGTGGGGATAATTTTTGAAGAAGTCATTAGAAAAAGAACATCAGGTCATTTTACTCCTTTGTTATACAAAGGCCATAACATGCTGGGCTCCCCCACACATAATGTAGTATCCCCTGTTCTTAAAAGTATGCAGGGTGGGGACCAATTAACTAGACTTTTAATAACTTACTGTCTAGACTCTAGAGTTATTAGAGAGATTGTAAACAAGAATTGGGCGTTCATCTCAGATGAGCCCCACCTCAGAAGTTCCTTGGGCCTAACACCTCAAGTAACATTCAGAAAGGGGGTGAACTTGAAAGGTTTAGTTGAAAGGCCAAAAAGAATTTCCAAATTTAACACAGGCATGACAGAGTGTGGGAGATGACGCCAATGCAAGTTCATTAAAGTAGCCAATAAAGTAAAAATTAGAAACAAGGAGTATTACATGCATGACAGATACAATTGTGACTCTCAAGGAGTTGTTTATGGAACTTTTTGTGATGGGTGTGAGGCATTCTATATTGGGAAAACAGAGAGGAAATTAAAACAAAGGATTTATGAGCATGAGTACAGTATCACAAATAAAACTAGTACTAGTGCCTTAGCTAAACATACTCTCACTTTTCTAAGCCACAATTTTTCATTTGTTGTTTTACAACTAGTGGAACATAACCGAAGAGGGGGGCCTTGGGAACTTAAATTAGAAGAGGCCGAGTTAGAGTAGCAGATTGTAACAGCTGCATATACCTTTCCAGGGTTAAATGAAGCTTTATCTATCAAAAGCTTGTTGAAATTGAAAGCCCTGGCAAGATAGGCCTGTTGACTTATTTACCTAATTGTATATTAGCACACATATTTGATTGTTCTTTAACATCTGCTCTTAGTGCAAGAATATATAACACTGTTATGGGTAAAAAAATTGTCAGATGCATACATTTTATATATATTCTCATATTTATATTTATTGTCCATCATTTGTGCTTATGTAGATGTATTTTATTTTTACATTTTATTTTTACATTTTATTCTTACATTACAGTACAATATTCCCTTTATTTCACTTTATTTTACTTTACTAGTTATTTATTACCTCAACTGATTATTTGTGTGTTCTTTTTTAGGTGTAATTGTTGATTTTTATGATCCTAACTTACAGCTACTTTTATATGGTTAATGCTGCTTTAAATGCATCATGTTGAATGACATCATGTATTTGGGCTGTCAGCCCATTGGTTTAGCATTCTTGTGCAAGTATTTTTAAATTGGGAAGTTAAGAGTTTTTAAATTGTCTGAAGAAGCTGATTCACTTGGTTCAGTGAAAGTGCTTACGATTATTAAACTGTTGAATATTCCATTGCTTGCTCATACATCTTTTTTCTTTTGAGTATCAGAAGGAGAGTAGCATATGACCAGATTGTGAAATTGACCTATTAATGGTGACAAACACACACACACACACACACACACACACACACACACACACACACACACACACACACACACACACACACACACACACACTATTTCTGAGTCACTCTTGCTTCAGCTGTGGCAAGCCTTACCATCAAGTACTATTGCTTCAGCTGTGGCAGGCCTTACCATCATGTACTCTCAACCTCTTAGGTGATGACAAAATGATAGGACTAGCATTAGAGGGTACAGGACAAGCATCAAAAGGGTTATTCCCTGAGGTTTAGTGCAAAAATGCAAAGTATTGCAGTTGGGCTACAGCAACTCTGGTACAAAACATAACCTGAGAAAATAGCAATTTATGACAGAGCAGGAAAAGTGTTTGCGGACATAGATCATACCTACATTGGATCATTAAGATGAGTGCGAGAAGGCAGTTGCAGCAGCAAACAGAATGCTAGAGATTGTCCTCAGGGAATTAGATTCCAGAAACAAAGATGTAATACTTCCATTAGAGATGGCTGTGGTTGGACTCCACCTTGAGTACTGAAGCCATTTCTGGAGACCACAGGATGTTGGAAGAACTCAGAGGAAAACCATCAGAAAGCTGAATGTGAGAGAAGGGAAAGGGCTAGAGGATCTAGAGCTCTTCTCACTTCTGACCAGAAAAGATGGGATGGGAGAACATGGTATTTGTGCACAACATCATGTTATGGGGCTGTAAAAGGGTCAGTCTGAATAGGAAGAACAGCGGAGAAGGCAGGAGTTCAAGAAAGTGATGGCAGGGACAAAATATTTCCTTAGTCTTAAAAAGTAGTTTTTCAGAGAGTGTGTTCTATAAGCATATAATGGAGTAAAGGAACAGTGGGTGGAGAGGGTATCCACATTCCAAGATGGATTGGGACACGTAGAAAAAACGTTAAGAGGAAGGGTAGAGATATAAGACAGGCAGAATGTTAAAGCACATACAATAAAAGACCAGATAAGCTTATTGCCTTCCTTATGTTGCCAAGAAAATGCAAATGTAAATTATACACATTCCTTTAGGTATCTCGTAAAATCCTTAAGTTATCCTTTCTGGCACTGATTTCTATATCACCTTCTTTATCAGCTTCTTCATGTATTTTTTTTCTCCATGTTCAGTTTATCTGATGTAGTTAAGGTTGCTGATTTATATTTCAGAGTTCCAAGTCTAGTTGTATACTAATCAATCATTGATGTAGTACCAAAGTATTTTTAAAGTACCCAGTACTATCAGCTACTACAGACAGTTTCTTATGGATTAAATATTTTTGTTGTACAGTGGATACGTTTTGTACCTCTGTAATCTGTTCTTCCCAAGATATCACACCAATTTCTACCATTTTTGCATTGTTTATCTTGTTTTTCAAGGGTATAAATATATGTAAAAATTAAAGAACTCAAGTAGACTCAGTCTATCATCTCTTGAAAGACCAGACCCAAGCTATTCCCCACCCCTTAGATTATATAGTTCATTGATAAGATTTGCAATAGTTTTACTTCTTTTATTTTTTATTTAGTTATTTGTTAAATTGGTTCCTAGGTTCATATGTGTATATTAGGCTAATGATCATAAGGGCCTTTATAAGCCTAATCATGTAACTCAAATGTGACCCATGGGTTATTGCATCTTAGATGTTTTTATAAGAGGTGTATGTTAGTTTCAATATGATTTACTGACTGTCTCTGTCCATCAGAGACATGGATGCCAGACCAGGGGTGAATGTCTGATTTTCTATCCATTGGTCCAGTTTATGCTTGAATAGGATTAGGGTGTAACTCTCTTTCACATAGATTGGGAGCCTATTCCAGAGAATGAAAATTCTCTGAGATTCATAGCTGTCTTTCGATCATGTCCTATTTATAAGCAGATTTTAGATCCTTAGATTTAGTAATTCTGATGCTTTTTGGTTCATTGATTTGCAAATGGTCCATCAGAACAGGACTCAAATAATCCTTGTATGCTAGGCATAGATCACCTCTGAGTAGTCTGTAGGAGACAGAATATAGAAATAGGGCTTTAAGGTGAACCACATAGGACATTGTGCTTATGCCCTGTATTCTTTTAGTAAGGAACTTTGCAGTCATTCTGGTTGTTGTATGTGTCTGCTCAGGTACATACTGAAGGAGGCATTATGGGTCTATTGAGGCTGAATACATTGGCATGATGACTTCCTTGGACCTAGATGGCCTGCTCTTATTTATAAGGTGTTACTATCTACATGTGTTACCAAATTTCTGACTACCTGATTTACTCTTAGATGTGTTTTATCAATGACTTTGTTTCTTTGGGCAGCCACCTTCCCAAAGGGTACTATTATGCATTTCTTGGTTTTATGTTTTAAGCTGTGTCTTTGGCATCAAGTCATTTGTCTGTGTTAGACTGTCTTGTAACATGTTATTGTCTTAGGGGATTCTATGACTTCTCCAAGTTTGCAATCATCTGTGACCTTGGTCAACCAGAGGCCTTTAACACTGGCCTTTAACATTAGCCTTGACTTGAGAGAAATAAATGCAAATGAGGCTCATGCCCAACACAATGCCCTGATGGCCACTGCTGGTGACCAAACTCTTTGTCTAGGTGGTCCCACCAATCCTAACTTCCTGTTTCTTATCTGTGAGCCGGCTGGCTATTCAGCATGCTGTATAGGGGTATATGCCTACTTCAGTCAGTTTAACAATACCCAAGTGGGATATTGTATCAAGTGCCTTAGCCAGGTCAAGGTAGGCAGCATGTATGATTTTACCCTCATTCATTGGCCTTCTTGAAAAACACCAGGTTTAGTGGGCATGTCCTGTCTTTGAAAAAAAAACAAACTGGGTTTGGTCCAGTGTCTGAAGGTATTCAATGTCTTTGCTGATCTTTTCCATGATAATCCATTACATGGCTTTACAGTCAGACTAATGGGTCTGTAGGTTCTTGGACCTGTTGATGACCTGCCCTTGTAATGAGGGATGATTGTTGCCATCCTCCATTCCAGTGGCAGAAAACCTGTTCTCAGACTTTAGTTATGTAGTGATTCCAGTGGCCCTGACAGGTCATATTTCAGGCTATTCAGTAGGCATCCCAGGATATTATCAGGGGCCATTGAGGCTGTGTTCTTGGCCTTAGTGAATGCAGTCAGGACCTGCTACCTATTTACTGTAGCAACTGCAAGTGCCACAGGAGAAGTCTGACTTTTAAGGAGAGAAAGTGAACTTTTGTCATGATGACCTCATCTGTATGTTTCAGTAAAAAGAGGGATAAGGGAGCTGTGTGCATTTAAATGCATTCTTTTCAGGGGAAGTGCATACAGCAACAAGCGTTACACAGACACACACACACACACACACACACACACGCACACACACACACACACACACACACACACACACGCACACACGCACACACGCACACACACACACACACACACACACACACACACACACACACACACACACACACACAGACAAATTTCCCATGTCGTGCCCAAACCTCCAACCTGTCTAGTTATGCTTTCTAGAGGGCATTATATTAAATGCGAGTTCCATAGGAGAAGCCTTATTGCATTTGCTTTTTGATCAAAATAGGTCTAATGTTAATAGTGCTATTTAAACCAGGAAACACATCAGGTAGAAAATGAACTGAGAAACGAAAAACTGAAGAAAAGAACACACTGTGAACAAGCACCGACACTTCACTCAGCTCAATGAAGAAATAATTGTAAAAAGCCGTTCTTATTCACTTTAACACCAAAACAAAATAAAATTAAAAACTTTTCGTTTGGGAAATATCCAAACTTCTTCAGATGTAGAGCAAAAACAAAAACAGTCAGCCCAGCAAAATCCACTCTATATCATGAAGAGTTAATTGATTAATTGCCTCAGCTTTAAGTCTTAAGATCCAATTATATTCACTGATTTCTAAAATATATGATACAAATAATATTTTAGAAGTAAGTGAATATAATTGGATCTTAAGATCAAAAAGCAAATGCAATACCATTTAAAATGCACATATATTTTTTTAAAAAAGGTTTTTTTAAATGTCTCTTTTTTAATTGCTTTCTACTATAATTGTTAGAATCTTTTTATGGCTGTGTCATGTGTTTTATCTGGTTTTACTATAAGTTGTGTTATACTCTAATGACTTGTTAGCACTGATGAAGGATAGAACCTGATAGCTTTGCATTTATGTGTTTGTATTAATAAATAGTTGAATGTGTCTATATTGGAGTTTCTTTTTGTTATTGACACTGGCTATATTCCAATTTATTTTACTGCAGTATTCCTTTTATTTATTTATGTTTTGCTTTAATTATTTACAAGTGTCACAGGAACTCTGAAGTGTAGAGAGCACACGTTTGTCAAGATGAGCTCATCAGTGTGTTTCAGAGATGATGGTACAGTAAAAATTGGATAATGAAGCTGTATGATGAGTTAAAGGTATTCTTCCCAGGGGAAGTGGATATAGCACCAAGCATTATACACACAGACAAGTTTTGCATGTTGGGTATTGAACCTCTTATCTATCTAGTTACACAATCCAGACAACATAGTATTTCTCACAATTACCACAGGAGACATGATTCTTAAAGGGAGAGTGTGCTCTTTTGTCAGGATGACCTCATCAATGTTTTCTTTGGGGATATTTTAGTAAAAAGTGGGATAATGGAGCTGTTTGAAGAGTGAAATGTGTTCTTTTCAATTGAAATTGATACAACACTAATCATTACATACACAGGTTTCCCTTTTGGGGCGTTGAGCCTACAACCTATGTAATTGCACATTCTAGAGAGCACTGCATTGTTCATAAGCACCACAGGAGAAGACTGATGTTAACAATGTGAAATAGGACATTTTAACTTTTTTAAAACTCCACTGTTTGTAACAGATAGTAATTGCATCACAAGTTGTACAAGAAATGCATATGCATGCACAGGACAATGGAACATCACTATAATTGTCACATGTAATCACATATTTCTCTACTAAAATTTAGATACCATCCTTCATGTACATTGTGTTATTGTGACACTGATATGTTTCATATTATGGGATATCATAGAAATTTGCTGTTATACACCAGGGGATTATCAATCAAATTCATCATCAACTTCATGTCAGGATGATTCCACACTTGTATTGTCTCATACTTGCACTATGTTCATTGCCAAACAAACATGCAAGTCATACATAGGACAGTGCACTGCAGAATAACAATGATGAGTGATTTGAGAACAGATTATCCAAACTTGTAACACAGTTGCAAGTGTAAACACTGTAGAACAGACATACATTAAACAACTGAATTAACTGAGTCAACATCAGTCTGAAATCAAAATCACCTGTTGACAAAATTAATACAAACATATAAACATTGTACATTGTACAACCTAAAACAATAATTATGTTTTTTTTGAGTGGTACTATGTGAACGCAGCACTGTCAAGCTGAATTGCACTGATGATGGCAAAGTGTTACCACATGTGTAATCATATCTTGCAGTGTTGAATTTAGAATGGGAATCAGCAGTACTTTATGTTGCGCTGTGTAAACTTTCATGCAAAGATCAGTATAAGACAAGCTTCACAATATGCAGTGGGCACATTAATGTAGCAACAGCATAATCATGTGTTAATGAAATGTGAACCCAAAATTTAAAGCCCCAGGAGTTAAATAAAATATTCTACAAATGTTTTTCATCCATCTGGATTCAACATTTTAGAGCATTGTAAGAAAAAACATTTATACCTGAGTATTATGTAAGCACACTACTTAGGAAGTCATACTTCTTATATTTAACATTCTACAGCAGATTTTATCAAATGTGAGTGTATGTATTCATCTTTATTACCCTATTAACCGCTGTAAGTTTTATACTGAACTTTTCAACTTATTGAAAAGTACATTAAACTGAGTAAATATTGCTGAGCACAGTGGCACAAAGCACAACTGACTAATGCAGCCGAAGGCAATAAAATCACATGCTATTTCCATAAACTGTGAACTTCCATTTAGCATTAGTTGCATTTGTTGCTCACAGCCAGAAATTGGGAAATATGCAGAGGTAGAAGAATAATGATACGGATGGGGTAAGATACACTGACAGGGTGAGATGGGTGCAGAGACCAAGTAGCTTATGACAGAAGAAAGATAATAGTGGCTTATAACAATATGTAGCCAGCAGGTATGTATATAACAGTGTACCAAAAAAAAAAGAAAGTAGCACTTAACTAACGGCTGAATTATACACAGTGAAATTAGTCAAAAATCTACCTATACATGGAAGCATTAACTTATCAAACCACAAAGGAATTATTTCTTCACAACATTTAAATAACACAATTGAAGTACGTAACAACTTACCGAGGATGAAGGGATGAACAGAGAGAGAGAGAAGGAGAGAGAGAGAGAGAGAGAGAGAGAGAGAGACAGATGCAGACACAAACAGCAACTATGTTTTGTGAGACATGTAGGAATGTCTGTATTGTGCATTTTTATTACTAATTAAATCATGAATCTGTTATGCCCTGTAAAGTGCTTGTGATTGTTACAAATAAGGGGTAGGAGAGTGTAATAAACATAAAGACATACGCAGGATATGGGTAGTTTAATAAGTCTCCATGTTGGGCTGCAATGGTTTTGCAAAATGATGACTTGTTGTACTGTTCAAATGATATGTTAAGAAAATGTATATGTAGAGAAATGCAAACGTTTTCAGTTAACTATATGATAAGAATATGAAATGTCATTAATTAATAAATTGACCTAGAGCTGGAATCAACCCCATAACACTATGCAAAAACAAATAAGTGATTATCACAACACATCCCTTAGGAGCTCTTATTGCATTACATTCAACAGCCTAAGAACTGTTACATTAACTGTATTACAGTACTGCCTTTAGTCTGCCTTTACACTGCATTCCCATAATTATGCAGATTTAAGTAGATTTGCATGAAAGTAACAGGACCACTATGGATTACAGCGAAATCATCAGCTTTTGTAATAAGAAGTTAAACAGTGTTCATTGCCATGCAACAATGCTGCGTTATGTCAAACTCTGAGCAAACACTCAGGACATAAACTGAAGGCCTTTCCATATGTCATTTTTGGCCGATCTGTTTTTTGACTAGATTAAACATGTGAAAAACTGATGGTTAAGATAGTGGTGAAAATGAGATTGTCAAGCAGAGGGTAGGAGACATGGGAAAGAATACAGGAAATTGTGGGTGGGTCGGGGATAGCACCACAGCTATCCATCTTCACATCATAAATGTACAATTGCTCACATAATTTCATGACTTTGGAGAGTCATCACAACTGTGATGGGTGATAACAACAGAATAATGTATGGCCAATTGTACCAAATCAAGTGCATCAAGGGTGACACATAGTCAAAGAAGAGAGCTATGTATGAGGTGTAGTTTTTTGGTGGGACAGGTGCCAACTTTTTTTATTTTTTGGAGAGAGAGGAATGTTGGGAAAATTGCTTAGGAATGAGAGGGTCAGGCAAGTAGGGTAGGTTAAGAAGCATGTGCAGACATACAGGACATACAAAAAAGAATGGAATAGTGATGGAGACAAAAGATTGGAGGACACAATGATAGGGATACTTTTTTGGAGTTGGACAGGTGCCCACTTTTTTATTTTTTTGAGAGACAGGAATTTTAGGAAAGTTGCTTGGGAATGAGAGGGTCAGGCAGATAGGGTAGGTTAAGGTGCAGACATACAGGACATACAAGACAGACAGGGATAGTGATGGAGACAAATGGTTGGAGGACACAATGATTGGGGATAGATATGGGACATCAGAGGAGCTCCCACTTCCAGCTTGAGTACAGTGAGAATCTAGTCCTCAGCTTCAGAACTGTCATCACTATCTCCTGCAGCAGATCCCTGGGTTAGCACAGGACATGACATCACCTTTGCAATCTGATGCAGGACCTTTTCAACCCTGCTGATATGTGCACTAAGGCCCAAATCTATGATATTTGCCACCAACCCTGTCAGCTACTGTTGGGTGACAAAATCACCACCACTACTGGCACTGCTCCTGGAGGTTACCACCGCACCAGCAGATGAGGCAAAGATATCTCATTGAGTTGGAGTAGTTAGGGCAGGGTTTGTGGCACCAACACTGACATATTGTGAACCTGAAGTGGTGCGTGTCTATGTTGTCATCTATGAAGATATGGTAGACCGAGCCACAGTCAGTGTACCTATCCGTGCCCTTGATTATTTATTTTTCAACCAAGATAGTATGGGAACAGAAGATTGTTAATGAATTATAACCTGCCCCCCCCCCCAAAAAAAAGAGAGAGAGGGTAGGGGTAGACAAAAAGAGGTAATTTGATACAAGACATCTCACAGTACTGTATTTTTTTCAGTAAGATTTGTTTGGCAATGTACAAACAATTATGATAATTTGCTATCGTACACCTTTGCCACATCCATAATTGATGAAAAACTATTAATGTGCCATAAAATAGACAAATCTCACTGCTATGATATAACAAATGCTGGTCTTTATTTCCTGTGATGGATAGTAAATATGCATTCAAACATAATAATTACAATTATCATAACTGGATCCTTCCTGTCATATTATTGCTGTGAATATTTTATAAATAATTATCCAATAATAAAAATAATTGTTGCTTCTGGGTATTGAAACCAAACACAGTTAAGTTTCTGTTCTCATTGTCTAATGCAAGTAGAAAAAATATTGGGAAGGCATGCATGCTTGAGATGTAGGTTAATGTATGCTTGCTCAAGATGTTATTGATTGAGGGAATGAAAATAAATTCCTGACTTGAATTTGGACCTGAATCTTACTTACCCTATGCTTTTCTAATGGGAGTTAATTTTTCTTGGTGCACCCATTGGTTTATATATGTTTTTACTGCACCTGAACAACTATAAAAAGTTAGGAAATATATATATGAAAGCAAAGTGAGTACCTGAGTTTGGCTGGCTCAATCATTAATTCTATATCATGGGCAAGTGGTGGTCCGTACGCTTATACAACTGAGGGTTTTTTTGAAGTCCTAAATTAATCCCCCCATCAGCTTTGGAGCTCCTTCTTATTCTTTATAAGGTCATTTTAGAGGTCATGGCATTGTTCTGCAGTGAGTGGAATGCCAGTTGCACTGCAGTCAGTCTCAGCTAAGCTATTCCAAGTGTCAGTCTTATACTGAGACCTGGTATAATCCCCCTGCAGTAATCTACAGCTGTAGCTCTTCACAAGGATTGCCACAAATAACCTGAACTCCTCAATACCCCAACTTTGTGCTCAATATGTCTGAACTGGCACTCAATTCAGATCTCATGGGTTACTGGTTGTGCACAAGGATGCACAGCCTTGCTGTCTGCATTTATACAATTGAAAGCAGATGAATTTGTTGGCAAACACAGTAGCACAACTTTTATCACATAACAGTAAAGGTGTGAAACATGGCATTGAGCTTTGCCATGTGTAATGTTCAACCTACTGACATGGGTTCTATTGTTCAACAATGTAATTCTTAATGGCAAGGCTTTTAATCCTTGCAGTTTGGAAAGAAATACAGGATGAATGGTGACATATTGTGATGTTGGAGATTAAACAATGTTAAAATGTTGTTGTACCAGCTGGGAATTGAACCCACAGGATAAAGTATGTAACAACTGAAACTTAGCTTATGAATTGACATTCCACAAGAGAAATATCTTTTAAGCATAGACATTAGAGATATATTAATTTCCAAATGACTGGAGATACCCTTTATGGAGGCCTGTATGTGTGTGATTTTAATTAGTCCTAGGAATGCATTCCAATGAAAAAGTCATTACTTATGTTTATAAATAGGACTTTAGATCAATGCCTTTGATTAAACTGAGTAATACAGTTTGGGGTATGTTACATACACATTTCACAAGACATACATGTCCTAAACACATAGGTAGATACATGCTAAGTCATGATGATTATAAAAAAAAGTATTGTGTCCATCATACATATGCAACTGAATTTTAAATTAAATATTATCGTCATGTTTAAGAAATTGTGTGCATGTTAGCTTGAGGTTGTATGTGAAGCATCAGTGATATATGCTAAATAGAAGAGTTTACTAATGCAAGCCTTATGGATACATTAATTCCTAGAAATATGCTTAACATTATCATTTTTATTAATTTTTACAGACCTAATCAAAATGTCATGAGGAATTGGATTCTTCCGTGATTTGTGGGAGTACCTCTTAGACAGATTTAAACTCTTAATCTGATGTGGTTTTTATCTCATTGTACTTACACCTTGTGCTCCAGAGACAGGTAAAATGACAGGTGGATTTTCTCCACTCAGTACTGTCCAGAGTGCTAAGGAAAGCACACCATTGCCAAGTGCATTTGCACTACATGAAGCAGAGTAAACTAAATGTTTCACTTTGTTTACTTAGGTAGGGAGCATTGTTTGCAAAGTGCCAAGAGCAGACGTAAATTAAAATAAAAAATGCAATTGAGGATAATTGCAATGTGATCTCTAAACAGGATTCAAATAATATTGCATGTGCCTTATTTCTCTTAGTTCACTTCAGTTACTCCTTGTGCCTCAGAAGTGGACATCTCTCAGGAGCATTCTCTTTGCAGTAAGTATTTTATACGTGTTCCATAGGGCCATACAACAATGCCAGATATACTTGCTCTACATAAGGTAGCCTATACTTAACTTTTCATCTTTTTCCTTAGGCAGTGAACCTTTTTGTATGCTGCTGGACAGAGAGCAAATAGAAAAGGCATTTGAAAAAAAAGTATGATACAGAAAAAGCTGACAGCAAATTAAATGCAATAAATGGGTATATGTAGGAATAAGCAGAGCAAGATGTGCATTCATATAAAACAGTCATCCTGCTCACAAGTTGCTGCAACATCAGAAGTGTACTTTGTGTAGTGCATTATCATACTTGTAGTTAATAAGACATATGTGAAAGTGGCCAGACAAAAACTCACATCTTGTCAGCAACAGTGACAAGAGTTGATTTTTAAGCAATACAGTGGTATCAGAAAATATAATTAAATATGTATTCAGACCACCTTCTGTAAAATTATCAGTTAAGGGGTTTGAACTATGCATCAGCTGTCCTTTTCCTCCAATCTCACTGCACTTACTTGTGCCACAGAAAAAGTTATCTTACATGTGTATTTTCCTCACTGAGTACATTCCAGTGCGCTAACATATGCGCAATGCCGCCATGCTGGTTAGTGCAATATAAGGAAGGCTAAACTAAATTTTCAAATTTTTCCTTATGCAATGAAAGTTAATTTCATGCTTCCAAGCAGCAGGCAAATGCAAGAAGGCAATATTTATGAGAAGAATTCACAAAAATTGTTTTGGAATAACAACTTTAAAAACTTTAAAAGAAACAAAGTGTATATCTAGCAAAGAGCAAAGCTACTACTGCATTACTCTGATGCATTCAGCATTCTCATATCTCCTCACTATATCAGTGCTATTGTGTATGTCTCAGAACATCAGGATGTTAGCTAATGCCATGGGAATGGAGAAGGGCACAGAGAAGAGAAAAAATGCTTTCTTTGTTCCAACAGCACACACAATTAAAAATTGACATAATTTTAAAGGACTTGTCTGTCACTATTAGTCAATGGTGACCTTAACTGAGTTTCCCAAATTAGCACATTCTTGCAAAAATGAGTGTCAAGATATAGTATGACCTCCCTCAGTGAAATGATCTATGAATAAGCTTTGAATCCTGTATCACCTGCACTGTTTCTCTAACCTCAGTACATTTACCTATTATGTCATAGAGGTAGAAGTACAACAACTTTCTTCACTAATTGCTGTTTACACTACTGAGGAAAACACACTAGTGTCAGTAGAAACAAAAATGCCAACTAACAAACTTACATTTATTTGTAGAATAAAATGATAAAATAAAAAGAAAAAAAAACAAAAGCATCAATTAGAAACAACAACAAAAACAAACAAATAAAAAGAACAACACAATACATAACATATAAAAAACCATATAAAAAAAAATTCATAAAATTCATATAAAAAATCCCAAAAAAAAATAATTATTATATCAGTAAATTATATATAGATGCCTAGTAATAAAAAATAAAAAAAAAAAAGAAAAAAATTAAATGTAAAAAAAAAGTGTGATAAAAAATGTATAGGACACAGGATGTATACACAGGGTCCTTGGATCATTAATCAGAATAAATAAAGAGCTAGCTAGAACCATGTTAATGACATACTAGATAATTTTTTAGATTTTTATATATTTAGCTTTTTAGATTTCAGACAGAGGAGGACATATTGAGGAGAGGTGACATCAGAAACTAGACTGAGAGTACAGAACAGAAAATGCTGAATTGTACTCAATGCTGATGACCCTACATCCCTGAAAAATTTTTTATAAGGAAGCATTTCACTCAAGCATTTTCAAGTTTATATTTTTTCAAGCATTACATTTCAGTTTTTAACTTCCCACATTTGTATTTCTTTTTTTTGTATACTTTTTTATTTTGTATCATCATTTTTTTTATCACAGTTTTTAATATTTTTTATATAGGCATTTATTTAATTTTTTTTTATGGCTATCTATTTATATATATATTTTTTATATTGACATTCTGATGTTTTTCTCTTATAGTTTTTTATTTTTTTTTATTGTTTTTGTTTTTTGTTTATTTTTATTGTGTTTTGTTTTGGTTTTGTTGTATATATTAGTTTGTTTGATTACATACATGATGAAATTGATCCGTAACTGTTTAGTTGTCTGTTTAGTTGTTTATTGATTATGGAAGAAAGAAGCGCTTTTTTTTTTTTTTTTTTATTTTATTTTACAAATACATATTTTTTTTTGTTTGCAAGACTAGTGCATTTTGTTTGTTCTACAATTCAGCTGATTTTGCACCTTTCCCTACCCTGATCCATTTTGTTGGTTTCTATTTCAGTCTTCATTGTGTTGTTGATGGCAGTCCAAATAAAAATGCCAATTTCCCCCTAGGCAGTGAAATGCCATTCATTAATATTGACCACTGCCAGTTAAAGGAGCAGAATGCCAAATGGCATGCAAAAGATAAAAGGTAAAATGGTGATCAAATATTTTAAGCATACATCCACATGTTCAATCAACTTTGTTATATTGCAACAGGAACCTGCATGGATTTGAACACTCAACAAGGGTAGTAAGAACAATCATTTAAAAGTACTTTCCACAGCTGCTACAGGAAAAGACATATTTTAGCAAGAAGAGAAAGTATTTAGATGTTCTGATAATGTGATATTGTATCAAGTCACATTGAAACTGCAATAGAAAGAAGTTATAAAAGTTGACCCTTCCATTTGACAGTAATTGTCTAGATGGTTGAGATATTGCCAACAACAAGGATACCCATGTACTCATGCAATAGTAAACAAAGACAGCAAGCACTATAGGCATACTGCGTTCTTTCTTTCTGGTGCCACATTCTCTTATGTATGTTTTCTTAAGAGAAATTCAATGTTTTATTGCATATGTTATCTTACCAATGCTTACGGTACTCCTTTGAATATGAACAACATTTTTTACTAAGAGGCAATAACTGTGGTCATTAAAACTAATATTTGAGTGTTAGGAATGTTGCTCTCCTAAATCAGTCAATGTAATTTCTGAGGTTTTGGTAAGTCTCTTCTCCCTTACACACCTTTAGCAGATGAACATCAAAGAAGGGAGAGTGTGAAAGCTCATTGTTCTTGCAGTCAGAGTAATCATCCATACCTGCAAGCCATTAGCATGGAACAGTTGCCACTGCTCATCCTTGCACTGATAGGACCTGTGCATTTAATCATGTAGCTCCTTACTCCATGTTTGCATTCCCCACACTTACTGCAGATTGTGGTATTCAGGAATGCTAACAATTTAACACATCATTTTCAATACTCACAATGCTCACAGGGCTGATTCTGCACTATAGAATGCTAATCATGTATAACACTATAGCACTTGTATCGTACTGTGGAGACTGTTTGGGTCTAGACATCTTAATACTGCTAGTAAACAGGACTTTGGAGATTTATCTATTTTCTACAGTACTATATTGTCAAGGTATATTGCTATTTCTTAGTTAATGCTTTTAGTTTAACATTAAAAGATGAATTGTGTTGACCACTGAAAAACTTTTTTCAGATTGTTCTTTTTTACTTTATTCCTTTCTTTCAGCAGCCACTTAAGTACTACAAAACAAGTGCTTCAGAATACAACATAGTCTATTTTTTAGTTTGTATTTGATGTTTGCACAGTCATGGCAAATGGGTGTATTATAAATTTATATGAATGTCTAGCATTTTTACCTGTGTTAGAAGAAAGAAAAATGTGTTATATTTGTGGACTTCTACCAGACTGCCCTACACAGCAATGGAGATTGAGCTTATAATAGTTTTGTCTTATATTTCTAATGCTGCATTTTGAATAGTTATTGTCAATGCTGCAATGTACTGCACATTTTATTTTTTTGGGGGGGGCAGCACTAACTTGTATGTAGTCATAGGAAGCATTAACTTTTAAATTGTTGTGTGTATGATGGATGGATGGATGGATGAATGCTCTAACACATAACTGAGTTATCAGCCACCCTGTCTGTGTATTATATATGTATATATTGTGTATCTGTTTTCTCCCTCAATCTCATACAGGGATATAGCACTCTAGAAGAAATCTGTAACCCATAAGCCACCACACATGGATGAAGAACATGCGGTCATTATCCAGGCCTTACATTGCCATAGATGTTTTCTGTTAGGCAGTGGTAGAAGTGATTAATCTGCCTGAGACAGGATATAGCAACAGAACGTCAATGACATTAATGTTGTTTGAAGGCATAGGAGAACTTACTCCCAGATATTACACCAAACAAGTGATATGGTAACCTCTGCCTGCAGTAGGGTGGCTGCAGTTGCCCAGGAATGGTGGCTACACGGATGCTCCTGTTATCAAACCACATCTATCTAAAACAGATGAGTTCCTGAAAACTGTCAGAGACACAGATAGCTCAGCAGAAGGTTCCCACAGAATCCTTGGTGCAGATGTGGAAGACAGACCCAGAGTCTCACAAGCAGACCTTCAAGATATGCAAAATGCAAGTCTCATTGTTATATCTTCATATGCATGCATCAAAGATGTCTGATACACACACTATATATGTATGTGTGTGTGTGTGTGTGTGTGTGTGTGTGTGTGTGTGTGTGTGTGTGTGTGTGTGTGTGTGTGTGTGTGTGTGTGTGTGTGTGTGTGTGTGTGTGTAAAGAGATAAAGTCAGCAATAACTGTGTGTCAGACTACAGTCATAGAGAAATTGACAAGGCTGTTTTGGTGGTGGGAATCCAACTGTTTACTACAGTTTTGTATGAAAATGTTTTTAATCTGAGCTTGTGAAGGGAACTGAGCTCTTTGTCTTATTTTGCTTGCATTGTGATCCTTCTCAGATTTCTTTCTATTTGAATTCCTCACATTCAGGCACTTCTGGATTGCAGGCACCCAGCCCACCTGCACATGGTAAACACATATTTGGTTATTGTTATTATATATATAAAGTATGTTCAGGTCTATATGAAAGTAAAGTTTGCGTTGCTTTAGCAGACCTTTTGTATAACTAAGATATGTGATCAGTTTTACTGTTTGTTGTGCTTACTGCTTATTATCATAGGTGATCCTGAGAGTGACACTGTGGAACTCCTACCACCTGATGTCATAGTATGGATTTCCTCTGATGATGATGGTGACATTAAAGAGTTTGGGTGTGCAGAGGGTCAGTCTGGCACTAAGTTTGTGACTCCCTCATCCCCGGCTCATATTTTAGACTCAGTCAGTATGCTTATGCTTACCCATGACTCGGACACCTCGGATATAGGACAGGTTGAAAGTGGCACAGTTGATAAGAGTAGTGTGGTTACTTAGGTTGCAGAGGTGGTTGCTTCTCCTAGTAGATATTGTGAGGGCATTGTGCCACACATGAAGGATGGTAGAGACTTTTGGAAAAGGTCTGCTATCTACCCTTTTCCTGTTACAACTACGTAATTAGGTGCTGATAGATGAATTTGTAGTGCCATAGTGGAGGCACAGGCATGTTCCAGCAGGGCCTCAGAAGAGATAGTTCGACAACTAAACATGATGCATTCTGACATGAGTGTATCTTTCTACTCTCTTCCTGATAATGGTGTGTAATTAGCTGCTGCCAGATATATTTGTAGTGCCATAGTGAAGGAATAGACATGTTTCAGCAGGGTCTCAGAAGAGATAGTACAACTACTAAATGTCATGCATTCTGACATGACTGACCCCTAAACCATGTGGGAAACTCCTTAGATAGGATGAGCGATACACTAAATCAGGCAGTGTCTTTGATGGAACACCTATTGGGGGTGGGTGGGTCTATATTACTAGATCAAAAGATCACACCAGCAAATGTATGTACATCAACACTTGTATGTCGATGTGCATACTATGTGCATACTAAAACAACTAAAAAAAAAAAACTGGAAACATGTTTCATCATCATAATGTGCCACACAGGTAGGTAAAATCAAAAAAAAAAATAAAAAAATTAAATTAATTAATTAAGAAGCAGCAGCCCCCCCACACACCCCCATATAAAACTACTGAGACTGAGACTACAGTGGGAAAGGATAAAGGATATTATTCCCCCACCATCATGCATGCTATGGAAACACGCTCGGCCTCGCATTTTCGTTTTCACTTCAGTTAGGTTTTCTGTAGGTGCATCAACATAAATGTGTCTATGTACATACATTCACTGTTGTGATCTTTCGGTCTAGTAATATACACCCGGGTGGGCATCCATGTGGCAGGAGAGCTGTTATATCTTCTGTTGTTAGCTGATGTGGCCGTGCATGATCCCATAGTGAGACTACATACACTGCTTTTTCAGTGATTGTGGTCTCCATACCCAGATATGGTAGGCCAGGGGGTCATGGTCCAGGATGTAGTCATGAGAACCCATTCGGCAGACATCACTCATGTTCAAACAGCATTCTGACTTCTAGTCAGAGCTCTAAAAGTAACAGAACATCTCCTGGCAGAGATGGTTATCATGGTGTGGGAGATGATACTGAACTAACTACTCTACCAAGCGTGTTTCATACCTGTCTAAGATGCCAGGCTGTAGTGCTAGCACAATGCTTGATTGTGTTTATGCAAACACACACACATTGAAAAAAAGTCACCTGCCCAAACTATATCACACAAATGCAAACAATCTAAACAGTATGGTTGAGTGCTATACATCCATTGTTACTGGCCCTGAACACTGTATACTTTGACAGATACATGTGTTTTTTACTTGCACACACTTACTTCCTTGGTGTCAGCCTTGCCCTCCTAACCCAACCCGCCACACCCTTTTCAAATGATGATGATGACTGCATCCTGCAGTTTGCACGTCGTTGTGGCTTAGGTTGTATATATGTCAGATACATACAGTGGATAGCTAATACTTGCTTATTCACAAGCTTGCATTTATCTATATGCATTGCAGAAGAAATTTGCTGATTACTTGATCATATTCATTTGTGAATGCTTTCTTCTATAATTGTTGAACAACACTGCATTTTACTTAGTATTGTCATTAAAGCATTGAAAACATTAGGTACTTCAGTTTTGCTTATTAGTGTAGTTGTGCAAATAAGAGTATAATTGACCTGCTCCATTTTTTTATAGGTAATGAGCAACTGAAATTCCTGATGCCCAGTATTCTTTCTAATACGTAAGTGAATATAGCATACTGACATAATGGTACTCCTCAAAAAAATGCTCGGTTTAGGGGCATAGGCATATTTTAATATGAAAGTAATCAGTTATATTACTTATCATTTTTTTCTTCACAGGATCCACACTTATCTTGTCATTACTGCAGGTATAAATTGTGTCTTTGTGGGGTTTTCTCTATGTGATGCTATCAGAACACTGCCATTACATGGTCAAGTAAAGGTTGTGATGTTCAACAGGCATCCATTTTCCTATTTGTATGTGTGTGGGATCATAGGCTTTGAGCTACGTAGTGAGTGCATGTGCTATCCTTTTCTGTCTTAGCCAGATCCAGGGCATACTGTGTACACCTCTGTCTGCCAGCTCCAGGGCATATTATGCATGCCTCTGTCTGCCAGCTCCAGGGTATACTGTGCATGCCTCTGTCTGCCACCTCCAGGGCATACTGTGCACGCCTCCATCTGCCAGCTCCAGGACATACTGTGTATGCCTCTGTCTGCCAGCATCATCTACAGCAGGTGGTTCTCCCTCAGACTCTTCATCTGTTCCTCCTGCTGCTGCTGGATCTGCATGTGATCCTTGAAACCATGGTTTAGCCTCTTGCTGTCCTTGTTGAAGCTGTTTCCTGAGTATTATATTGTGTAACATGGCACAGACTGTAAGTATTTTGGCACAGGTGCCTAGGTTATACTGCAATGCACCTCTTGATGTGTCTAGACACTGCAACCTTAATTTCTGCAATCCAAACACACATTCTGTGATATTCCTAGTTTGAGCATAGGCCTCATTGTATGTTCATTGGGGTTGTGTGGGTTTCTCATGGGTGTCATAAGCCAGGGCTCCAAAGAAAAACCTGCATTCCCCAATAGATGCCCTTGAAGAATGTCATCCCTAGCAAACCTGGTGTACAGCTCACAAGTGTGCCATATGTGTGAGTCATGGAAACTGCCTGGGTTAACTGCACAGACATTACAGATGATCCCTTGGGCATTATAGAAAACATGACAATTTATACAGTGGAAACCTTTTCTGTTGATGTAGCTCTTTCCCTGTTCCCCAGGTGGGGTTCTTATTTCTATGTGTGTGCAATATGTGGCCCCCAACACTTCAGACAAGTATACTACTGTGAAGAACTGTTGCATTGTTCTTGCTTTGTCTTGTGATTTCATGGGAAACAAATATGTTCCCTTGCATGTAGTAGCATTGCATTTAAAAAAACAATGTAATATTTTTGAGCCTGATGCCTGTGACACCCCTAATATATCCTCTTTGGGTCTCTGCAAAGTATCAGTAGCTAGTATGTATAATGCTAAACATAGCTTTGTTTCCTCTGGGATATATTCTACACAATTTCCCTGGGGTCTGAGGTGGGGGCATCAGAGGTTGCATATTTCCCCCCAGTGTTTCAACGTTTTTAGTGTCATGCAGCCTATGATAAGTCAAATGGGGTCTACACACCCTTTGTCTTCTTGCCTGAGGTCTGGCAGCAACAGCAGCACCCTGATTTGAAGCCTGTTACACATACAACATAATAATAGCAGCAGCAACACATAACATGCTTTTTAATAAATCTAATCATGCTGCATTCCAAAGAGCTTTGGTGTACAGGGCAAAAGCCTGCAGTGGGTGTACATGATTGCTTTATACTTCCTGAGTAGCTCTTACTAGTTATAGACATGGAATAGTTATGACATTGGATTTGTAAATTAGCATCTACTTCAGCTCTTTATGCTGTCATTAGCATATTCTGCCATATCTCTTTGTTTAGTGTCTCTACACAATGTCTAGAACTGCTTAATGATTATCAGATAGCAGTGTAGCCTTGTGTAGCTTCTAATGAATCTGGCCCACAGTTGTACCCCTAGTAGTACAACACTGCAAATGAGTAACATTAACAGGTTTCCATAGGCAAGGCTGGCCTGCAGAAAACTTTTAACAGACCTTCTTTTATCATTTAACAGGACCTGCTGGAAGAAGACCTACTTCTTTTTAATTTCAGCATTTGAATATTGGCTGGTAGACACAAGCAGCCATATTCAGAGATGATTTGGGAAAATTAGCAGATTAAGTAACTTGCTCAAAAATATAATGTACCCAGGTGGAAATCATGAAGCACTCTGGTGAAAATCAGTGCTTGGCCTGCACAATGTGATTCATTGACATTGCAGTCACTTATTACCACACAGCTTAGGCAAGCCATATCACCAATCTGCAGCTCGAAACACCTTACACTATTAAGTGTGTCTCCCTTGACATAAAGGTTTGTAGCATTTAATACTTGTATGACAACCTGTCTCTTCTTATGGCATTGGTAGTAAAACAGGCTGCCAGCATACTTTTCTGTCACTGGCCACTTGATATTACAAAGCTAGTGACTTACTTCTTATTCATGAAGCCAAAGGAAAATGTTTGTAAAACATAAACATCACCACTTCATAACTGGTGAGTGATTTCATGAGCTATCATGAGACAGTTCTATTGCAAATACTTCAGTGACATAACATTGGATAGTAAATGGAACATGACAATAACTCAGATAACAGACAGTATAGTAACAGCATGCCAGTAACAGTTACAGGTCTACCGTTCCTTTATGTAAAACAGTGCCCTATAGCTGCTGTATCATGTACATACCTCTCAAGCTATCCTCATGGGATTGTATGGGCCAAGCTGTAACACCTACAGGTACACAACTACCAAGGACTATTACATGCCAGGTGTATCTATATGACTACCAAGGACTATTGTGGACTGATGTAGTGTGAATGTGCTACTGACATAATCATGGTGAATTCATTAACTCACATTTCTACACACCAGAACTTATTGTTTCAGAAACCTTGCAATAGAAGCAGTACTTCACTTCTTAAGGAAAAATACCAAAAAACAGTACGTACACACACACACACACACACACACACACACACACACACACACACACACACACACACACACACACACACACACACACACACACATTGCTGCCATATAGCCTGAAGAGGTTTTGCATATGCAAACACTATGTATTTGCGGAGAAAACAGGAAAGCGTAACAAAAGTCTTTGCGAAATCAGCAAAGATTAAGTGGAATTCTTGTCTTTATTCTATTGAAGGCTACAGAATATATATGCTGTATGAAGATCATAATTAAGGTTACACCATCTGAATCACAAATGTAAATCCTTAATATTCAAATATTTAACAAGTGAGGGGACAGAAAAATGAAAATATCATTTCTGGATACTGAGTATTTTAGAATAATGAAAATATGATGTGTGTATTACATATGATGTCTTGTGCTACCAATAAAATAACAAGTTCCAAGGACTATTTTAAACACATCATTGGATTAAAGTTATGTAGTAATCAGAGTTCAAATTACAGTACATAAATCCAATGAAGTACAAATAAGTTGCTTTGAAATTTTGGTTATATGTAACATACAAGAAAGGAAAAGAACAGATTAAAATCACAGAAGTCATTTATTTTTATTTAACTCCAGTTATTTTCTGTAGAAATTTTTATATCACGTTTTGCTTTAGCCCCTTCTAACACTAACTCTGCCATAAGTAGCTTAATAACTCTTTGTCCTACAGATTCATGGTTATCGCCATTTCTTTCAACAAGACCACAGTCCAGCCTACATCTGCTTGATGATGCCTTATTTTTTCTATGAAACGTTACCTTCAGGAATGTCTGCTTCAGCTACAGTCATATCATGACCTTGAGCTTTCTTTACCTTGACAATTTTTCACTAAATAAACACAAATCACCTGTGTGGTGCTTCAGGCAATTTATTTTACTTTATTTAACATTTGTTTACCAGGAAAATCTGACTGAGAAAGAGCCCATTTTCAGCAGAGACCTGAGGAGAAACAATCCAGACACGTCTTTTGACTGCGGGAGGAAAAACAGAGCACCCAGAGGAAACCAACACAAATACAGGGAGGACATGCAGACTCTACACAAAAGGAACCACAGCCGAGAACTGAACTGGAGAATGTCTCGCTGTGAAGTAACAACACTAACTGCTGCACCACTCAGCCAAAGTCACACATGGAATATTTTTAACACAAAAATGTTAAAATACTTTTCTCCCTCTTATATTATCAGAACATGCTTGTGTTTTTCACAGGTGCATTGTATGTTTAAAGTGGGCTTTAGACAAAAGCAGCATATATTTAACACTTAGGAACGGATTCCAAAAGAATTTCTCACAGTGCATGTCTAACCTGATTTCAAAAGACTTGCTCTTAGTACAAGTACCTTACTTTGGTGTAAAGCCTGTCTTTAAACAGACTTACACCAGGGGCCAGATTCCAAATGATCTGTTCTTAGGGTAAGTGCAAATCTTTTGGAATCGGGCCCTTAATGTTTTCTTTTTTTCTTTCAATAATTGATGCCAATTTCCAGTACAGTTTTGTTAATTAAAGCTCTATTAATAGTTCTAAAGACAGTTAAAATAATAGTAGAAGATATTAAAAGGAGAAGATGACCCTTGGGATTCATTAATAATTTGTAGATGCTGTGGTATATCTATACAATTTAATCATGTTGGTGTGATAAGCAACATTACTAACCTAATATGCCTGCTGCACATCAGACCCACATGTTTGCAAGCTCCTCTTTGTGCCCAACAGTGTTGTCTACAGACATGGAAAGGTGCGCAAGCACTAGCACAGAATGTAAATAAAATGGCTTGCATATGGGCAAAGCTGAGATACGAGAATGTGGTGTAACCCAGATATATTAAGGCAAGTACAGTGAAAGAATACTGAAGGAGGGGAAAGTGAAATGGGGAATTGTACACAAATACTAACTGTTTTATACTGCATAATTAATTAATGTGGGAGGGGAAATGTGTAAACTATATTCACATACCACAGGTAAATGTGCTAAAGTATCTAAAAAGGATAAATCCACCAGTATCGATGCAATAATAATTAATGCCAATGACAAAGAAAGATAAATCCAGCAATATCAATGTAATGATAATTAATGCCAACAAAAATACCACAGTTATGCACATAAATAAAAATGGATGTGCTAACAAAGGATGTGATATCGATATAAAGCTGCAGTGTAAAAAAGGGATTGAAAATGTGATATACATGTTAATTAAATGCTGATTTAAGATAACAGTTAGCAAGATACATTATGGGATGATTTGAATGCATAGACAGCAATTATTACATATGAGATGTATATACAGGGAATTTATGCATGCATGCCGATATTTGTTCTTCACCTCAGTATGTATACACAAAACCAAATGACCTTACAGCTGTAATATCATTTACATTGGAAATGGACGTGCTTTTACAGAGAAAATACTGTCGATCTCATAGGAAATGCGGTTTTCAGCTATGAACATGTAATAGACAAGCAAGTGTATAGTCATGTAAATACTAAATGGTAATCCAATAACACACAATATAAATAAGTGCAAATGACAACACAGATTGGATGACGTCATGAATTCAGATTTTCCATTGCTGGTTTGCAAACATCTCAGACATCCTTATACTGGGCATGCTCACATGAAATTGCAATAAACAGTAACATAACATCAATACAACAAAAAAGCACTGTAACAAAGAACTAAGCACAGTGTCTGATGGTCTGGCAGATGCCATAAATTTAAACACATTTATGGAATTCCTCATCTACCATTAAGCTGTATTGTGTGTCAAAAACAATTCCAGTAATAAAGAAATGTCTGGATGAAGACATGTAATACAGTGCATAATTATCTTGAGAATAGGTAATAAATGTGAGTAATGAATGATGTAATAAGCATTTGCATTGAGTCATTTCCAAACAAGTGCCAGAACAGATATCAAAGGAATGCATAACAATAATGGGAGCACCAAAATACGTATATCAGTCATGTCATGTCATGAAGAACACCTTTGAAGGGCTTACTGCTCTTTCTAATCAAAACAGGTCTGGAAGCCCTAAATTGTAGGACAAGACCTGAAGAAGGTGGCCCTCTGAGTATGCCATAATTGTTGTCTGTGTGTAAGCCACTGCTGTCTGACAGACAGATGTTATCAGATTCAACCCCCTGCTTATTATACAAGGCTCTCTCCTGACCTCTGTATTGACTGCTGGTGCCACATCAGATAGCACTGGAGGCTCTGAAAAACAACTGAATTGAATATGGGCTTTAAGAAAGGAGTTAAGAAAATAAAATGAACAATCAGCTTTAATCACAATGCTGAAAAGGAGCTACACATGTTACTGTCCACACAACAGTGAGCAGTACAATGACTAGTACATTGTCGATGCTTCATTGACAAGGGAATTATTTCCATTGTGTATTACACACACTGTCCCAGAACTGAACTGCACTCTAACTATTTAACTATGCTATGCAAGCCAGTACTCAATGCATGTGCCACACGAGCACTCACAGCATGACATTCCCCAAATAACTATTTCACTGTAATCACAACCTGTGATGATTTATCATCTTCCAACATAAAAATGGATAAGAATAAATAAATAGAGTGGTGCTTATGTAACATTGGTACATTCATATAATGTTGCTCTTTCAGGAATTGAACAGTAAGCTATGTGACTCTACTGAATAATGACTCATGGATCAACCACAAGCACCATAGTGGAAGTTTTAACACAGCTGTGACACTCCACCTATGCTAACTTATTATATCAGATGCGTTTGCTGTAAGCAGTGCCTGAGATAAAAAGGAATAGTGGAGACCTCTCCCACTGTTAAAAGACACATTATAACTGTGGTACATGCCATTCATGCATGCAGTATATTGACCAACAATGCTAGCAGGTACTGAATATGGAAGCTGAACACATGAGCATTTGACAACACAAAATACATGATATTGTACAGGATGAATGCACAGTGGTAGAAATGTCACTACAATTGTGAGATTTGTCAGCATGTGAAGGCATTACATCATGCCATTGCTTCAAGGGATGTGTGTGCCTCTAAATGCTGTACTAAGTCAACAACATGCAGAATGTTGTCTTAGTCTCTCATGCCAGAGGATAACACTTCCTACATAGTTTATGTAAGGAAAACGTAATCACATCATCATTACTCTGAATAAAAGAATTGCTATGTAACAAATTATCATGGCTTTTTGTAAGGGGAATTAACTTCTATAAATGTACACAGCAAATATGTTAAAGAACAGTGTTACTGATATGGACAGTCACAATAAGACCAACACAACATACTCTGAGCAGTAATGGCTAGATCTGAACTAACTATCCAAGATCGCAAGCTAAAGATTAGTATCTGATTTGCAAGCACCACACATGTTGATTTATAACTGGGATAGTGCACATTTCAGTGGATGATATCATCATTATTTATTAGCTAGATGTTTATGTTAAAAAGTGCTTAAAATGCACAATACCACTGTACAGCTACACAACATATATGTATTTGAAGATTAGTATACCCAGTATGAGGGTGTAAGACTCACTCACTGCTAACCTCTAACATCCTACAAATGTAGTTACACAATGTACAAAGCACAGTATCAATGTCTGCACAACACAGGAAAATTCACACTCCAAAAGTGAGATACTGTAGTTATGGTAACATTATGTTATCATTGTGTGGTCATAAAATGATTCTGCCTGGGGATGTTAAGATTTGCTAGTGTAACAGAGTGCCACTGTTGATCCTTTTCATAAGTAGAAGTGTACATAAAGGTGGTTGTGAAGTGGCTAATGATATTGACAGTAAACCGTCACACTATTTAAGCAGTGATGTACTCAAACCACCTACCTATCCACGTACACCTTCTATACACCACAAATCAGTAGTTAGCACCACAGGAGAATACTGAGTACAATTAAGGCATACAGAATCTATGAAGTGATGACATCATCACTGTCTTGCTAAGGAGATGTGTCCAGTAAAATGACTTTAACAGCTGGGCTTGTAAAAGTTGTTGCTGCAAATGTGTGTAAACCAGTCCTGAACTTGTTTGCAGCTACACACATACATGTAGAAAATAAGCTCTGCTGTATTTAAACCTCCTCCATATCAATTTACACCTTCTTGAGGGCAGTGTAAGAAATGCAAGCATAACAGGAGAAGTCTGGCATTTATATTATGATGGTTTACTTGCAAAAGAATGACTCATCATTGTGTTGCACTGGAGGTATAGACAGAGAATATAATTATGTAACTGTGTGCTCAAATGGCTTTCCCAAAAATCTGCTTGCCATTTTTTAAATGGAAATGTTTCCCACCAAATTAACAAATCTTTGCATCACTTTTACTCTAAAAGCATGAAATAGATATTTTTTCAATCTATGAGACTCTTACTGGAAGCATTAATTTAGACAGTTGTGGATAGAGCATGACTTAAAAAAGCCATGGTTTCTTAAATAATGTAAGTAAAATTGTACTCAGTAGAGTACAAACAGTATATCTAGCAACACCCTTGTGTAACAAAGAAGTCATAGCTGTGAAAGATGGCATTAGGGAATGATGGAGTCATCTATCAGTTTAAAACATTTATCCAGAGCAGACATTGATTGAGCACACGCTTACCTAACTGTAAACATCCCCACTCACACACACACACTGACTCCCCATATTGAGCACTGAACCTCCTACCTATCTACTTACACAATGTTGAAAACACTGTATTAATTGCAATTGGTAATGGAGTAGTCTAACGGTTAAGGGTAGAGTACAATTCTGTCAGTATGACCTCATCAGTGTGTTTCAGAGAAAATGTTTCAGTAAAGAGTGGGATAAGGGAGCTGCGTGCACAACTGAGTGCATTCTACTCTGGAAAACTTAATACAGCACCAAGTATTACACACAGACACACACACACACACACACACACACACACACACACACACACACACACACACACACACACACACACACACACACTGCTTATGCTGAACATCAAAACTCCTACCAATATAGTTACATGGTATTGAAAGCACTGCATTAGTCACAAGCTCTACAAGAAAAATATGACTCAAGACTAGAGTATGCATTTTTTCATAATGACTTCATCAATGTGTTTCATAGAGTGTTTCTGTAAAAAGTGGGATAATTGATCTCTGTGAAGAGTTAAATGTATTCATCTCAAAAGAAGATGGCACTGCACCAAGTGTTACACAGATTCTCATAAGCTTCTCATGTTGGGCATTGAACCTACCATGTAGTTACACAATCTAGAGTAAACTGTAGTAGTTGCAAGTGCCACAGGAGATGTCTGACTCTTATGTTGGAGAGTGTACTTTTTGTTAGGATGAACTCATCAGTGTATTTCTTAAATGATGTTTCAGTAAAAATTGGAATAATTGGGCTGTGTGAAGAGTTCAACATATTCTTTCAGGAAGAAGAGGATATGGCACCATGTTCTACACACAGGTTTCCCATGTTTGGCATCAAACCTCCTATGTATCTAATTACATAATCTAGAGAGCACTGTATTATTTGTAGGAAGCACAGGAGAAGTCTGACTGTTAAGGGTAGAGAGTGCACTTTTGTCAGGATGTCCTCATCAGTGAATTTCATACAGGATATTTCAAGTAAAAAGTGAAATAAAGGATCTGAGTGAAAAGTTAAAAACATTCTTCTCGGTGAATTGGATATGACACCAAGTGTTCCCCACACTTTCTCATACACACACACGTTTCATGTTGGGTTTCAAACCTTCTGCCTGTCTAATTGCATAATCAAGAAAGCACTTTATTAGTTGTAAGTGCCACTGGAGAAGGCAGTGATTAACAATGTGGAACAGGGCATTTCAGATTTTTGAAAATCCACTGTTTGGCATAGTTGGTACTGTGCATCACAGGTTGTGCAAGAAATGCACATGTGTGCAGTCAATGCAATATCACTATGATTGTCACTTGCAATGACATACTTTTCTACTACAATTTAGATACTTTCCTTCAACATTTCATTACTGTGAGGGACATTGATGTTCCACATTATGGGATGACATAGGCACTTGTACATTATTGGATTATCCATCAATCATTCCTGTGACTTTGGGTTAGCCTGATTCCAACATTGTATTGTCTCATACTTGTGCTAGGTGCAGTGACAAGATAAACATGCAAGTCATAAACAGGATGGTGCACTGTAGAATAACAGTGATGCATTATGTGAGAATAGGTTAACAAAACTTGTAACACTGTTGCAAGTGTAAACAGTGTACAGTAGACATACACTCAATGACTGAATTGAGTCAACATTATTCTGAAACAGAGATCACCTGTTGACAAAAGTAATAGAGACATGCAAATGTTGTACACCTAAAATAATTACTTAATTTTCTTTTTTTTTTACCCTTTGTGCTCAGTGCTGAGTTGCACTGCTGATGGCAAAGCATTATTACATGCATAATAATATCTTGAAGTACTGAATTTAGAATGGGAATTAGGAGTACTTTATGTTGCTATGTGCTGACTTTTGCACAAAGATCTGTATGAGACAGGCTTCATAACAAGTACCAGAGATATTAATACAACAGCAGGATAATTATGTTTTAATGTCCACACAAGACAAACAAAACATCCTAAAACATGTTTCATCCCTCTGTATTTGAACCTTTAGAACAATCCAAGAAAAACATTTATATCTGAGTTTTATCTAAGTGACCAGATCGGAAGCCATACTTCCGATAGTTAACATTTGATTCCACATTTCATCAAACATGAACGCATGCATTCATCTTCATTTCCCTATTGACCACTGTACTCTGTACATCCTACTCTTCAGCTTGTTGAAAAGTACATTAAACTGAATAAACATAGATTAATACAGTGAGGCAAAGTGCACAGAATAATGTGAATGAACTGCCAAAAAATCACAAGATATTGCCATAAGCCATGTCCTTCCATTTAGTCTCAGTTATATTTGTTGCTCAGCAGCAGACATTGCACAAATGCAGAGGCGGAAGATTAATGATAGAGAAGGAAGAAGATACATTGTCGGGGTGACATGGAGGCAGAGACAATTTAGCTTACAACAGAATAAGGATAATGGTAGCACAATATGTAGACAACAGGTACATATAAAATAGTGCACAAAAACAATCAGCAGCACTTAGCTAATGGCTAGATTAGAAACCTTGAAATTAGTCAAAAATATATCTATACATGGGAGCATTAGCTCATCATGTCACAAAGAAATCATTACGTCAAAACATTAAAATTAACACAAATGAAGCACTTTGACAACTTAATGAAGCAGAAAGTTTGTAAGAGAAAGACAGAGACAGATGCAGAGAGGAATGCAACAGTATGTTTTGTTGAACATGTAGGAATATCTGCATTGTGTGTTAGTCTTACTTATTAACTCATTATTAATCTGTTATGCTCTGTACAATAAAGTGCTTGTCAAAGGTTCATATAAGGGGTAGGATAGTGCAATAAACATGAATAAACAAGTAGGATTAGATTAGCTTAATAAGTATCCCTGTTTGGGCTACAGTGTTTTTGCAAATGATGTCTTGCTGCACTATTCAAATAGTATGCTAAGAAAATATTTTTATGGAGAGAAGTACATATATTTGCAATTAAATATATGGTAGGAATATTAAATGTCATGAATTAATAAAATGATCAACAGCTGAAATCAAACATATGACACTATGTAAAAACATCAGGCTGCAAACAGGGTCATAATCTCAACATGCCACGTAGGAGCTCCTGCATTACTGCATCCATCAGCCTAAGAACTGTTACATTAACTTTATTACATTAATGCCTTTAGTCTGCCTTTACTCTGTATTCCCTTAGTGCAGCAGATTTAAGAACATTTGCATGAAAGTTACCGGACTATTGCAAATTAAACTGAAATCATCAGCTTTTTCAATAAGAAGTTAAACAACATTTATCATCACTCATCATTGCTGCACTATGCCCTCCTCCATGGAAATGCCAAAGACATAAATTGAAGGTTTTTCCATTGTCAATTTCTGACCATATATGTTGTGTGTGAATGTATTTTTTTCTTTGTTGAGCACTGCAGATTACAGTGAAGTCATCAGCTTTTGCTATAAGAAATTAAACAACGTTCACAGTCTCTCAACATTGCTGCCCTAGGCCAAACTCTGTAGAAATGCAGAGGACCTAAACTGAAGGCTTTTTCATATGGAATTTCTGACCAATCTATTTTTTTTGACTGTATTAAAATGTGAAATGGTAGTGGATAGGACTGCGATGTAAATAAGGTTGGCAAGCAGAGGGTAGGACACTGGTGAAAAAATACAGGAATTTGTGGGAAAGTCATAGAGAGCACCACATATATCCATTTTTTCACATCATAAATGTACAGCTGTACACACAATTACACGACTTTGGACAGTCATCACACCAATGATGGGTAGCAACAACAGAATACTGTTGTATGACCATTTAGACCAAATTGTGTCAAGATGACACTTAAGCAAAGTGGAGAGCTATGTTTAGGGTGTACTTTTTTTCTTTCTTTTTTTGGGTTGGCAGTTGCCCACTTTTTTTGAGAGAGTGAGGATTGTTGGGAAAGATGAGAGGATTAGGTAGGTAGAGTAGGTTAAGAAGCTTGTGTAGATATACAAGACATAAAAAAGAGACAGGGATAGTGACAGAGACAAAAGACTGGGAAACACCATTACTGTGGATAGGTAGGGAACATCTGAGGTGCACCCATGTCCATCTTGAGAACAGTGAGGATCTAGTCCTCACTCTCAGAAATGTCATCGCTGTCTTCTGCTACAGCTCCCAGAGTCAGCGCAGAACATGGCATCATCTTTGCAAAGTGACACAGGACATTTTCTACCCTACCGATATATGCATTGAGGCCTTTCTCTATTATATCCTCCATCAGCCCTGTCAGCTCCAGACAAGTGACAAAATTGCCACCTCCTGTGCTCTTGTAGGTTACCTTTGCACCAGGAACTGAGGCAGAGCTACCTGGCATACTTGGAGCAGGTAGTGCAGGAGTTGTGGAGGCAACACTGGCAGGTTATGACCCTGAAGTGCTTGGTGTCTGTGTTGTCATCTGTGGATGTATGGAGGCCTGAGCTACAGTGGTCAGTGTACCTCTCTGTGCTATTGATCATTAACAGCAGCAAGATATGCAAACAGAAGATTGTTAATAAATTATAACCCTTCCAAAAAGAAAACAAAAAAAAAAAAACAGAGAGAAAGGGTGGAGGATACAAACAAAAGCAAATGTTAAATATATGGCATGTCACAGTACTGTATTTTTTTCAATAAACTTTGTTTTGCAAGTCATACACAGTTATGATAATTTACTATTGTACACCTTTGGCACATCCATATATGATGAGAAGGTATTTGTGTGACATAAAATAAACAAATCTCACTGCTATGATATAGCAAATATCAGCATTTATCCCCTATGATGGATAGAAATTATGCATTTAAATTTAGAAATTACAATTACAATAATTTAATTCTTCCTGACTTATTATGTTATTATTTTGTTAATTTTTATCCAGTAATAACAATTAATTTCTGCTTCTGGATATTCAACCCACACACAGTTAATCTGCTGTTCTCACAGCCTAATAGAAACAGCAAGAATTGTTTGGGAAAGCATGAATGCTTCAGATGAAGATGGAGGTATGCCTTCTCAAGATCATAGTACTTGAGGGAATAAAAAAAATGTCTGGTTTGAATTTGGACCTGTGTCTGAGGCAAGTTAATCTCTCCTGATGCACCTCATAATTTGCAGCTATCGCCTCTGCAACTTTACAGTACAGAAAGAAAAGAAATATGTATAAAAGCATAATGAGTATCTGCATTTGCTGGCCAGATCAATAATACAGTTTACTATCAAAATCCAGAGTGCAGATGTTCTGCAAATGGGATATCGGACAGCAGATGGTCAATTGCCATGTTGCCAACTGTTGGTCGCTCATATCAGTGAATGCTACTGTGCATTCACTGATATGAAGTCAATCTAAGTGATAAAGATTGCAGTACAGTGTGGATTGGGACATTCATCCCTTTCCTCACTGTAGTGCGATTTTGGAGTTGGAATATATAGTTAGCAGGGGATGTGGGGGCACAACCCCCCCACAGGGGAGTGCAGGGGGGCTTGCCCAACTGTGATGATGTGACATAATTTTTGCACTCTATTTATTTTTGTTTGACATTAGCATCGACTCTGTAGTGGTCAGGTATATGAGTTGATGCTGTGAGCAGACTTCATTTTTCATCAGCACATTCTGTTTGTGATTGGACTGGGAAATCAATTGTTTTGTGACATTTTGATAGTAAATCCATTAATACCATATCATAGACAGGTTATGGGTCAGTATACTTACACAACTCTGGTGTGTTCTCAGTCCTAAATTCAGACTCCCATTGGTTTAGAAGGTGCTACTAGCACTTCTTAAAGTCACTATAATGGTGATGACATTGTTCTGCATTGCATGGAATGCCTGTGGTATTGGAGACAGCCTTAGCTAAGCTATTCCAAGCTCCAACTTTATACTGAGACCCAGTATAATGCCCCTGCAGCAGCTTACAGCTCTAGTGCTTCATGTGGAGTGCCACAAATATCCTGCAGTCCTGAACACCCCACCTTTGTGCTCTTAATTTAACACTATTCTATCCCTCACCAGCCATGTCTGCAAAAGTCAAGTGAACAAAATATGTCTGAATTGGCCCCGATTCAGAGCTTGCAGGTAAACTGGTTATGCACAAAAATGTACAGTCCTGCCAACTGCATTTTCTCAACTGAAAGCAGATGGACTTCCTGGCAGATGCATTGGAACTACTTAAATCACATAGCAGTAAAGGCATAAAACATGGCATTGGGCTTTGCCATGTATTATACTTAACCTATTGATACAGCTTCCAATGTTCAGCAATGGAATGCTTAATGGCATGTTTTTTACTCCTTGCAGTTTGGAAGGAGAAAGAGGATTAATTGTGACATACTGTGATGCTGGGACTTACACAATGTTAAAATATTAGTGTACCAGTTGGGAATCAAACCCATGGGATAAAGCATCGAATAATTAAAACATAGCTTATTAATTCACATTCCTTCAGGAGAACTACAATTTAACCATGGAAATTAGAACTACACTAATGTGGGAATGAATGGAGATACAGTTCAGAGACGCCTGAATGTGTGTGATTTTAATTAGTCCTCAGAATGCATTCCTGTGTAAAAGTCATTATTTCTGTTTGCAAATATATATTTCAGATCTAAGTAGCTGAAAGAGCTGTGTAATACGGGTTGGGGCATATTACATACATACTTTTCAAGACATAACTGACCTAAAAACATAGGGCAGGATTCACGAAGGCTTGCACGGAGTGTAAGAGACGTGTAACACTCCATGCAAGCCTCGCGATCCAGGAACAGCCCGAAACTCCGTGTAAGAGACCAGCTAAAACGTCTCTTACACGGACTGGGCGTGGATATGCTAAATACATCACTTGCAGCTGAAAGGCATGCAAATAAGGTAGAGTAGCGATCCACGAAACAGAAAGCAGCCCATGTAAGAGCCGTTTCAGCTGCAGAAATATACTCAGTTGACAACTGAGTACGTTTCTGCAAAAATCACAATGGAGCCATGTCAGCTCCAAATAAAGGGTGCATATGTGTCAGACAGCATGCCAATGGCCAAATATGTGGCCATTGGCAAGGTACCCCGATGCAAATATTAAAAAAATATAATTTTTTTTTTGGCAATCGCCGATGTTTAAACGCAGCGCAGGCCCGCGCAAACGGGCTACGCTGTATAAAACATAAAAATGAAGGTTATAAACCCACAAATGTGGGTTTTATGCAATACATGGAATGACAATGGAGGGACCAGCAGACCAAAAACAACATGGCCACCGTGTAGTGGTTGCTAAGGGGGGAAGCTGAGTCTAAGACATGTAACTAAGCATTAGTAGGCAATCTGATGTAAATGAGGGTTAGGATACTGAATCCCACAGTCACATAGCAAATGAGCACAGTCTGAGTAGTGTAAGAGATACATAAGGGGGAGGAATAGAGTAGGAGATAGGTGACATCACAGGGGGGAATGGTAGAAAGAAATGCAGTTCATTGGAGGTCAGTGTTACATGACAGATGACAGACACAGATCATGGAAAGAGGAGTGCCACAAGATAAGCATGGGAAAGTCAAGAAATGGAAGGTGTACACTGTTACTTACACCAAAGTTTCTTGCTGGGCGTGCATGCGCATGTGTGTGCGCCATGAAGCGCGAGTAGGGTAGTGTGCGCGCGTGTAAGGCAGACTGAGCATGTGGGAGCATGTTGGTAGATTTGTAACACTGTTTGCGCTGGTGTGCATGCGTTTTAACCCAAATAGGCAGATCCTGAACCGTGTAAGCATGTGCGCGTGCGTGTAAGCCACTGTGAGCGTGTTTCTGCTGGTATGCACGCTGCTCCTCCCTGAGGAAACAGAAAGGAAAAAGGAAGCAACAGAATTAGTAGGAAGCTAGCAGGGAATACTGCTGGAGCTAGCAGGTGAAAACTATTAGAAGCAGGCAATTACACAGGCAGAATAGTAGCCCAGCCCAGCACTTAAAACTCTGCAAACAGCAGTGCAGGATGTTTCTCTCAAGAGACACTGCAAGACAGGAGTAAGCTATTAGAAGTGAAAACTGAAAAAGCTGAACTCAGAGCAGAAATGCTAGGGGCTGCCATAGCTGTCATAATGAGACATAGGCGACTTGCTGAGGGTGGTGAGAATGCAGATGGTGCCAGACAACCCACAGTGAGGAGACGGAGAAGAGTGTACAGGCCCAGGGTCACATACCATGGGTTACATGAGCTGGAGATAGTAGAGTGCTATAGAGTGGACAGAGAGCTCCTGCAGCAAGTAGTCAAGCTGTGCAGGCCACGCCTCACACACAGAACCAACAGAGGGGAACCCATCCCAGTGGAAACCAAGGTATGTGTTGGCCTAAGAATACTAGCAACAGGTACCTTCCAGAGACCAACTGGTGATATGATGGGGATATCACAGGCATCAGCCTCCAGGGTACTGCACCAGTTCCTGGATGCCATGTCAGCACATGTCGGTGATCATGTATATTTCCCCAATGCCTGTGAGGTATTGGCCAGCAATATGCGTCTCTTCCAGCAAATAGCGGAATACCCTGAGGTAGTGGGTGCAATAGACTGCACGCACATACGCATCAAAGCAGCAGCCGGTGAGCGGGGTAGGGCCTACATTAACCGCAAGGGCTTCCCCTCCATCAACTGCCAGGTCATGTGTGATGCCCAGGGCATAATAATGAATGTGTGTGCTGGCTGCCCTGGGAGCTACCATGATTCCCACATCTGGCATTTGACGCAGCTGTACCAGACATTTGCCAATGGGGACATCCCACACGGACACCTAGTGGGGGATGCAGGTTATGCACTGAAGCCGTGGCTGATGACACCCATCAGAAATGCACACACCTGAACAGGAATGCCATAATGAGGCACACGCACAAACACGTAATGTAATAGAGCGTGTGTTTGGGCTGCTCACGTCACAGTTCCAGTGTCTGGACACATCTGGTGGAGCCTTGCAGTACTCACCAACTACATGTACCTAAATTGTCATGGTATGTGCTATGCTACATAATATGACCTTGCAAAAACAGCTGCAGCAGGACCGGCATAGGGCTGGGCCAAACAGCCCCCCACCATTGCCAAGGCCATCACAGGCAGAGCGTGACTCGGAAGAGGAACAACCTGAGCCTGCCCCAGTAGTCAGAAGGAGGCGTGCCCAGTATGCCCTGGCCTTGGCAAAGAGGCAACGCATAGCACGTACACTGGCTCAGTAGGAACCCTGGGAATGATACCCCTCTCTGACTCACTCAAATAATAACAGGGATGCCTAAAATGACATGACCTGCTCAGAAACATGTACAGGGAGTGTAATATGTGCATCCGACAGAGGCAGCCCTGCAGCACCACCTGAGGCATGAATGCCATGTGTTAAGTAATGTAACACCATGTACTATATGCACACTTGAGGACCCTGACTAACATCCACCCTCACCAAGCATGAAGCCACAAAATGACGATGGGATGATCAACTGCAATAATTGGCTGAAGTAATGCAGTTAGTCAAAGGGAGCCAATGTGTTTCAGCCTGGGAAGACATGCTGAGCATGACATGATGCACCACCTGCTAGGGGTGGAGTGCACCTATCAGTCCAGGCCCCATGGATACTGACAAAGGCTGTCAGTACCCACAGCGTGCCCTGAATAGGTAAGTCTCAAAACACAAACCCACCTTCATAGGTACCACAAGGGATAGGAACCTAGATGTAATGCTACCCAATGCCAGAAGTCTAAACAGCAAGATGCGTGCAGTGTAAACGCACACAGTATGGAGAATGTTGATATCTGTCCTGTAATAGAAAACTGGGTCAAGGCTCACATCAGCACCCTAACACTACCAGGTTACACCTCATACTGTGCTGTACAGCCTCAAAACATGGAACAAGCTACAAAAGGAGGGTGACTAGCAATAATTGTCAAGGATAACCACACCCCCATGTTGGTACCACAACAAGAAGCAGCATGGATTAGCCATGGTCAAGTACCAGTGGCTAAAACCGCCTCCCAGTATATAGCCTGCTGCAGACTACTGTCCCAACACCAGGAACTGCACCTGGCCTATGTTGGAATACATGAATATATCAAGCCCCCCAAACCACATTATATTGGTTGACTGAAAATACCCAGACATACACTGGGAGCATTATACTAGCACCAACACAGTAGGAGAAAAGTTCCCAGAATCCATAAACCAAAATGCCCAGGAACAACATACCACTCCCACAAGAGGGGTAAGCATACTGGATGTGATAATCAGCAACATGCGTACTGGATGGCAAGATGAGAAGTTTATCCCTCACTGGTAAGACCAGACCATAGAGTAATCACACCGGATATACACATCCTGACCACAGTCCCTGGCCAGAAAACCACAGTGAAAAACATGTGTAAAGCATAAGTTGCACCCCTCCAAACTGATGTGGAATCCACTAAAGGCCCTGTGCAGGTGCAGAATATGGGACACACCGCAGAACCTGTTATACAGGCATTCCATGAACACAGCCAGGAATGCTTGGATTATGCAATCACAAATAACAACAAGACACAATGCCATACATGCAGGCATCTGGCATGCTGTACTCCAGCCATTACCAAACCATGCAAGAAAATGAGGAAGCTACTACATGATAGAGGAAACATAAAAAGGGAAGTAATCACTGATCAGTAGTATGGCAATAAAATATGTCCACACATACAATCCACTAAGGCCAGCCACAACAAGTAGAATCTGTGAATCCTGAGGCAATGTTACACCTGCCCAAGTACACAGACAACCCTCAACTCCCCCCAATAAATACAAATATATGTGAGAGATGCAACCATTTATCCAAACCGGAGGCTGAGTTCCCCCAACTCAGTACTGTCAAAACTAGTCAGGAGGAGAAGGTAACCACATACACCACAAACCCAGTCCCACATAGACCTATCACAACTGTAAACCAAACACATAAACACAGAAAAACATTCCCGGAGGCCCTAATTACAAACACACCACACCAACAGAGGCCTCCAAAGCAGACCCCAAGCAACCACAACCTCCAAACATAGCACATGCAACACATAGTACACAAAGCTGGTGTGCCAAACAGTCACAGGCCAGAAGGAGAAATGACATACCTGATACAGTTGTAATAGGTGTCTCTATAGGCAGACACACTGCTGTCCCACTCACCAGACTGAACAAGGGAAAGGGTACAGTAAGCTGCCTGTAGGCTGCCACAATATGCCATATAACACAAGTGCGCAGGTCACCCCAAAGCAAGCAGAAATATGATGCACTCATTGTCCATGCTGGTGTGAATGACCCGAGATGTACCTCCCTGGACTACATGAAAAGAGACATGGATGAGCTCTCTGAGTATGTACTCCAGGCCGGTATGACACTGGCCATTTGCAGCATCCAACCCTCACCAAGAATGATGCCACAGTACAAACACAGAATGATCAGCTTTAACAGGTGGCACAATTACAGCTGTCAGTCCAAGAGGATCTAATGTCTGTCTGCTTGAGATGTCATGCATGACAAGCCATGCTGCTGTTCCAGGGATGGCTTGCACCTGTTACCCCTGAGCGTCTGGATACTGGATAAGGCCTTTGCCACCTCCATAGAGCCATACGTAGGCAAGGCCGAAAAGACTAACCCACCACCCTAGAAAACATAAGTGGTAAGAAACATAAGGGTAATGCTGACCAATGCCAGATGTGTAAACTGCAATATGCATGCTCCTGAGGCACTTCCCAGTATGGAGAACATTGATGTCTGTGCAGTGACAGAAGCCTGCTGCAAGCCTACTGACAGCACACCAGCACTACCAGGTTATACCTCATATCATGCGTTATGGCCCCAACACCTGGACCAAAACATCAAAGGAGGGAGTATCCATATGCAGCACAGACACCCATACGGCCAGGTAACTGACAATGCACGAAGCAGTGGAGACCACCCATGTGCACCTAACTGTAGTCAAAACTGCTGTACAGTCTGTAGCATGCAACAGACCACACTCTCACACACAGGAACCCCACCCAGACATCCTGAAGACACTGGACAGTATGAATGTCCCACCAAATACCAAACAAGGTACTCACAAATTACCACATAGGTGGTAAACCATTATGTATGCAAGGAGTAATCAGGGACCTAGGGACACAAGTCGACAGTAACCTGTCATGTGACACTCACAATGCCAATGTGGCTAGGAAGACTGTCTATATTGGACACCGTATCATGAAAGGATTCACATCTACATCAACAGAGGTCACTGTGCCCTGTACTGTTCTCTTATCAGACCCATAATCTAGTACAATGACTCATATGGGATGTACCGTACCTGACACCTGCAGCGGTTAGGAAGACCTCAAAGGTACCTCACCAAGAGGATAAAGGGTGTCAAATATATGTCATATGCTGCCTGGCTGTAGACACCCCAGCTGAATGCAGTCACAGACTGCCTACACAGAGGCATTGTATGTCTGTTGTACAAGGCCATGTCCAACACAGGAGTAATGGACATGCTCCACCCCAGGAAATCAAAGCCATTGGAGCTGTGAGAGTGACAGATGTCAACCTCAACACATAATGAAATAGGATGTGCTGGAGGGACAGATACATAACCCAGAGGCTCCCCACACCCTGGAACAGGATCCCACTCCATGTTAGGCAGAGCCCCTCACTGACACTCCTCAACAGGAATATTGCCAAGTGGATGGAAGATCGTAGATGTACACTGGGGGTCTTCACTGTGTCACATCCAGACAGAGGTACAGTAAAGAAAATCATAAATGGCCATAATATTCACATAGCAAGGTGCGGTGAAAGACACACACACTCTGGCTAGGCTTACTAATGCCCTAGGGTGGATAGCCTAGTATGAACCTATGAACTTATGAAGATACAAATTGTACAGGACACTAAGGATAATCACAAGGCTTACTCAACTGATGGTAGGAACCATGTTGGGAATTCACAGATATGCTCCGAATCACACAGATATTACAAACAACATACCAAACACACACACATATTGCCAACATACAACCTGACAGGTGCAGTGCAAACCCCACCCCCCAGAATGCAAAATATCTATCCCAGCAGACTGCTGGCCCCCTGACATTGCAGATGCTGAGGTAACAGCCATCATCTACAAAGCAAAACACACAGCAGCAAAGGTATGAGATGGTGTCCTGGGCTGAGGCAAACATGGACTCCAAGAAGAATGGAATGCCAAATCACACTACTGCTCAATGTTAGCCTTACCAAAGGATATGTACCCAAAGAGCAGTGTACAACAACAGTGGTCCTTCACAACAAAGGTGTTCCTGAATGGATACTACAAACTACCACCCCAGGATCCTGACAAGCTTGGTTCATAGGTTTATAGGTTGGTACAAGGCTATCAGCCCTAGGGCCTATACAAGCCTAGCCATAACAATTCCCTGGCTATTTCTTCCCACTTTATTTACTTTCCTGGACCCCTGTCTAGCAGGGTGACTGACGTGATCCCTGGGGTGAATTTCCTTTCTCCCATCCAATCGTCAAGGTTCCTCTTGAAGAGGTCCAAAGAGGCACTCTGCTTGACATGTATGGGCAATCTATTCCAGAGTCTGGGGAGTCTCTGGGTCAGGAACCTATCCCTCCAGCATGTTTTGTTTATTGTGATGACAAGGTTTAGATCCCTGGAGCGTGTAGCTCTGAGGGATTGGGACTTCTTTAAGTGTAGCATGTCCAACAGCTCTGGGTTTGACATGGCCTTGTATGTTAAGCAGAGATCGCCTCTGAGTAGACGATATGCGACAGTGTATAGCTAAAGTTTTTTAAGGCGGTCAGTGTAGGGCATCTGCTTTAGGCCTGTGATTCTTTTAGTGAGGTATTTCTGAGGCCTTTCCAGTTGTTGCAGATGTCTTGAGAGGTACATACCAAATAGGGCGTTATATTCTATAATGGGTCTAATGAGGGATGAGTACAGTGGGACAGTGACCTCCTTTTTTCTGGATGAAAAGCCCTTCGTGATGAGGTGTGCCACATAGAAGGATTTCCTGACTGTTGTGGTGATGTGGTTATCGAAGGTGAGACCACTGTCCACCTGTGTCCCTAAGTCTCTTATCACACTTTCTGTGTTTAGTGTACTGCCACCTATATGGTAATTCATGGATGCATGTTTTTTCCAAAAGGGGATAACAATACATTTCTTTGCATTGAGCTTGAGCCCATGGCTCTGGCACCAAGCATCTGTTTCTGTAAGGCCCTTTTGTAGAGTATCCACATCATTTGGGGATTCAATAATGGCTCAAAGTTTGCAGTCATCTGCAAACTTTGTTAGCCAGAGTCCCTTAGTGTTAACCTGGACTTCAGAGAAGTAGATGCCAAACAAGAGCGGCCCCAGGACTGAACCCTGAGGTACTCCACTTGTCACTTGTCTGGAGCTGGATTTGGAGTCGGCTACTTTTACAGTGTGCATTCTATCAGAAAGCCATTTAGCAACCCATTGGGTGACATAGGGATTAATGCCAAACTTAGTAAGTTTATCTATGATTCCAGAGTGGGGGATGGTGTCAAAGGCCTTGGCAAGGTCCAGATAGGCTGTGTGGACCACCTTACCCTTATCCATGGCTCTGAAGACTGATTCAAAGCTATGGAAAGGATCAGCATGTACCGCAGACATAAAGCTATCGGGGACCTACTGACACCGGACCCTACCCAGTGCGGCTGTCGTAAGTGCAGATCCTGCCCCTAAACATGTTTGACCCATTTGAAACAGTCATTAAGGTCATCGATGAGGTCAATTTGGTCCACACAGCGTAGCTGGACCGTGCAAATGCTTCCAGACAATACCCTACGTGTTCAGTATGGATATGTTCACCAGCTTAAATATAAACCCCTATGTCAGTAGAGGGGTTGCAAACCAGACCAAGGACAGAACTGACATGGTCAGACATGCTGCATCCATGTCAGACTACAAAGCAGATATAAGTGCAATCCCACAAGGCTTGGTCCTGGGACCTCCCCCGTTCCGTATATATGTCCCATAGGTACAGGCCAACATGGAAGGACTGTGACTGAACATGTATGCAGAGGAGTACAAACTGCCCACCGTATCTGACCCCCAGCTGACACAAGCAACCCACAAAAGGGCCACATAGAAACAGACAACTGGTGCCATAGCCATGTCAGCAAGCTAATTGCAGAAATGTGTATAGACAACCACCGTGGATATACAGTAAATGCCCACCAGTTACCACACAGGTGTTAACCCATTATGTACCTAACATGTAATGAGAGACCTGGGGACACAAGGTGATAGATATCCTGCATTGGACAAACATGTGGCTGTAGTGTTCACAGAAACATACCATATACCCACCCAATCATGAAGGTTGTCAGATCTAGATAAGGGGAGGTCACTGTGGCTCTGCAGTCATCCTTCATCAGCGTCACAATTGACTACAATAGCCCCTGTGGGATGTACCTCAGCAGACACCTCCATCAACTGTAAAGTCCACAACAGTACCTCACCAGGAGTAGCAAAGAGCATGAACAGATGCCATGTGTTGCCTGATTAAACAAACTGCAGCTCCACACACTGCCATACTGCCCACCCAGAGGCAAGCTGTGCCTGATGTATGAAGCCATGTCCAAGCTGGAATCAATGAACATGCTGCACCTTGTACAATCTGAATGGCAGTGAGCTATGCACATGAGAGACCTGAACCCCAGCACTCACATACATAGGACAAGCTGTACTGTATGATCCATAACACAGAAGCCACACCCACTCTTGAGTAAACTCCCAGTACAGGTTAGCCAGAGAGTCACCTATCGACACCCCTCAAGAGGAATCCTGATGAGTGGATGGGAGATGGTAGGTTTACCCTGGGTATCACTGTTATGTCACAGGTAGACGGAGGCACAGTATACTAACCATGACATATGTCATAGCAAACTCCAGTTACAATGTGTGTTGAAGGACAAACACACTCTCTGACTAGCATCAGAAATGGCCTAGGGAACATCACTAGTGTTTGCCAATGTCCACCTATGTTGTGGAATACACTACCAATGTTGGACAAGCCTGGTGTAGGTAGTCCATAACTGAACATAATGCAACATGGTCATATGTGCACAACTGGCCCCTACACAGTCTGTTGTGCTCACTATGAAGATGTCAAGCAGTGATAGGACTAAAGCCCAGGATACTGTCCACCACAGTGAAAGTACTGAACCAGTACACTATACGGTACTACAGTGTTAGGTCATTATGAAAGGATGTTGACAACTGTATGCAAAGTATCCCATGCAATCCCTGCAGGCACAGTATAATCCCTGTTGTGGTCAGACACGAAGCAGTTGGCCAGTAAGTACACAACATGATACCCAACACACAACCATAAACGTGAGATATTGTTGAAGTTCACACTCACCCAAATATGCGGTGGACTGCAGAGTTCAACATACGGAAAGCTCACACTGGGCATGCTCGCACACTTTGATAAATGAGGCATATGTCAGACAACATGCCATGGAAAGGCTGATCTGGGCATGCTCACACACTTAGGCCATATCTCCGTTTAGCAGTTGGCCACACATATCTGGTATTTGTACGTGTCATTCCAGGAACCAACCACAACACAGCAATCTGCCCTGTGCACACAGTAAATGACTACAGAGACATAAGTGATATAGTGGATCGCCCTCATATTCAAACATCTTCCACAGATACACAAGTTGTTCATTGGAACAGGGAATGCTATGGCAATAAAGACATGCAAACAGTCTAACGGCAACAAATATTGTGCATCTTAGGTTCATAGGTTCATCTTAGGTTCATAGGTTCATAGGTTCATACTAGGCTATCTGCCCTAGGGCATTTATAAGCCTAGCCAGAGTGTGTTTGGCTTTCGCCACCCATTTTAAATTAATTTTGCTATGCCTTTTTTTGAGGTTAGTATACTGTGCCTCTGTCTAACAGTGACACAGAAGTGATAGCCGGGGTAAACCTACGATCTCCCATCCACTCATCAAGATTCCTCTTGAAGAGAATCAATGTGGGACTCTGCCTAACCTGGACTGGGATTTTATTCCAGAGTGAAGGGAGCCTCTGGGTTATGAATCTGTCCCTCCAGCATGTCCTATTTATTTCAGTGCTGAGGTTCAAGTCTCTCGAACGCAGCTCGATGGGATTTGGATTTTCTGAGGTGCAGCATGTCCATTAATTCTGGGTTGGACATGGCTTTATCGTCAGGCACAGATCGCCTCTGAGCAGGCGGTATGCCACTGAGTAGAGCTGGAGTTTCTTTAACCGGGCAGCATATGGCATCTGTTTGAACCCTTTGATCCTCTTGGTGAGGTACTTTTGGGGTCTTTCCAGTTGCTGCAGGTGTCTGGTAAGGTACATCCCAAAAGGGGCATTGTACTCAATTATGGGCCTGATGAGGGATGAGTAAAGATGCGATGACCTCCCTGATCTAGATGTGAATCCCTTCATGATTAGGTGGGCTATATAAAATGTTTTTCTGACCACTTTGGCCACGTGGTTGTCAAATGAGTGATTGCTATCAACTTGGGTCCCCAGGTCCCTAATGACTTCTTCTGTACTTAATGGATTACCACCTATGTGGTAATTTGGGGCACTGTTTTGCCAAAGGGATGACTATACACTTTTGGCGTTTAGCTTAAGGCCATGGCTCTGGCACCAGTTGTCTGTTTCTATGAGGCCCTTTTGGAGGATGCTTGTGTCGGCTGGAGAGTTGATTATGGCGCCCAGTTTGCAGTCATCTGCGAACTTGGTCAGCCACAGTCCTTCCATGTTGGCCTGTACCGCCGAGAAATATATACCGAACAAGAGAGGTCCCAGGACTGAGCCTTGTGGGATGCCACTTGTAACTGGTTTGGAGTCTGACATGGCTCCAGCAATTCTAACCATGTGGGTTCTGTCCTTGAGCCAGTTTGCAACCCATCTAGTGACATAGGGGTTTATATTTAAGCTGGTGAGCTTATCTATAATGCCCGAGTGGGGTATTGTATCGAAGGCTTTGCGAGGTCCAGGTAGGCTGTGTGGACCACCTTCCCCTCGTCAATGGCCTTGGTGACTGTTTCAAAGAAATCAACCAGGTTTAAGAGGCAGGATCTGCCCTTAACAAAGCCAAACTGGGTAGGATCCAGTGTCTGTAGGTCCCCATATCTTTATTTATGAGGTCCATGATGATCCTTTCCATAGCTTTGCAGACCAAGCTAGTCAGGCTTATGGGGCAATAGTTTCCAGGATCCATTGAGGCACCACCTTTGTGGAGAGGGACCACTGTTGCTGTACGCCACTCTTTGGGTACATATCCTGTAGTAAGGCTAAAATTGAACAGTAGTTTTATGTTTGGGTTTAGCTCTTCTTGGAGTTCATGTAGGACGCAGCCCGGGACACCATCTGGTCCCATTGATGCTGTGTTTTTGCTTTGGAGGGCGGCTCTTACCTGAGCATCTGAGATGTCATGGGGCAGCACTCTGCTGGGATAGATATTTGCCCTTTTGGTGGGGGGGGGGGAGAAGTTTGCACTGAACCTGTCAGCTAGGATGTTGGCAATGTCTGTGGGTTCGGTGTATTTATTGTCATTTTGGACTAATTCTGAGCATATCTGGGAATTCCCACCCAGGTTCCTAACATAACTAAAGAAAGCCTTGTGATTATCCTTAGTGTCCTGTGCAATTTTTCTCTCGAAGCTGGCCTTAGACGATTTTATGAGTTCCCGTAGTTTTTTGCTAATACTGATCAGAGATGCCTTCCCTTTTTGGGATTTTGCTCTATCATGTAGTAGCTTCCTCCTTCTATTGTATAGTTTGTTTATGGCTGGGGTCCACCAGACAGGATGTCTGCCTTTGGAGGACTGGGTCTTGGTTTTATTTGGGATCTCATGATCCATGCATTCCTGAAGGTGTTCATAGAATGCGTTTATAAAGGATTCTGTGGTCTGGGATGTATTTTCCACAGGCCCGGGGGCTTTGAAGGCTTTCGCCTCGGTTTTGAGGCATGTGAAATTTGCTTTAGAGAAGTTTTTCACCGTGGTTTTCTGGGCAGGGGGTGGGGTCGTGATGTGAATATCCAGTGAGATTAGTTTATGGTCTGATCTTACCAGTGAGGGATACACTTCTGGTCTGGAGCATAGTGTCCCCGTGTTGGTGATGATCAGGTCCAGTATGTTTTCCCCTCTTGTGGGAGTGGTAACAAGTTGTTCCATAGCATTTGAGTTTATAAATTCTAGGAACCTTTGGGCTAGGGTGTTGGAGCTAGAGTAATGCTCCCAGTCTATGTTTGGGTAGTTGAAGTCGCCCAATATAATGGTGTTTGGAGAGACCTTCATATTTTCCAGTATTCTCAGGAAGGCCAAGTGGGGTTCCTGTGTTTGGGAAGGTGGTCTGTAGCAGGCTATAAACTGGAAGGCAGTTTTACCCACAGTTAGTTGCACATGGATAGTCTCTGATGCTTCGTGCTGTGCCACCAACCTGGAGGTGTGGGTATCTTTGACGAATATTTATACTCCCCCTCCTTTTGTGGTTTGGTCCAAGTTTTGGGGCCAAAAAGCATGGTATGAGGTATAACCTGGTAGTGCTGGGGTGCTCTCGGGAGCCTTGAACCAGGTTTCTGTTACTGCACAGATATCGATGTTCTCCATGCTAAGGAGAGTTTTGAGTGCGTGCATCTTGAGGTTTAGACTTCTGGCGTTGAGTAGCATTACTCTTAGTTTCTTATCCCTCGTGATACCTATGGAGGTGGGTTTGTCTTTTGAGCCTTGCCTAAAAAAGGCAGTATGGGGGTAGCAAGAGCCTTTGCCAATATCTGAAAGCCCAGGGTGACAGGTGCAAGCCGTCCCTAGCGAAGCATCGTGGCTTGTCGAGCATGTCATCCCAGGCTGACAGGCATTGGATCCCCTTTGAATGACACCAACACTTAAGCCAATTGTTGAAATTGATCATCTTGTCTTCATATTGTGGCATCATTCTTGGTGAGGGTAAGATGCTACTCAAGGTCAGGGTCATACCGACCTGGGCTACATGCTCAGAGAGCTCCTCTATGTCTCTTTTCATGTAGTCCAGGGAGGTACGTCTCAGGTCATTCACACCAGCATGTACAATGACTGAGTCATATTTGTACTTGCCTTGGAGTGACCTGAGTGCTTGTGTTATGTGGCGGATCCTAGCGCCCGACAGGCAGCTCACCGTGACCTTCTCCTTGTTCAGCCTGGTGAGCGGGACGTCAGTGTGCCTGACGATAGAGTCACCTATTACAAGTGTATCAGGTGTGTTGTTTAGCCTTAAGGGCTGTGACTGTTTGGCACACTGGCTTTGTGAGTTATGTGTTGCACGCTGACAATTAAACATATGGGTGTAGAGGTCAATACTAGGCTGTTTGCCCTAGGGAATGACAGCTTAGCCAGAGTGTGCTTGGAATCTGCATCCCCAGTGCAGTAGGCTACTGTGCCACTGTAAAGTAGGTCACATAAGGCAACGTGTGAAGCTAGTGTGCTGTGCCTCTGTCAAGCAGGGGCACAGTGGAGATCCCAGGGTTTGAATGTGCTAAGCCACATCCATGTTGTTGGTGTGTGCTGGAAGAGGGTTGCTGAGGACCTCTAACAGTAAGTGGGCATCAATAACAGACTGAGGGGAGCCCTATCCGCATTGTCTGGACAATTCCACTGTCAACACTGTGTTGTGATGATTATGTGGGATTGAAGTGTTGTGCCGGTACTGTTCACAGATGTCCTCCCTCTGTGGGCTACAGCTCTGCAATGTATTAGCTCACTCTGTCTGTTGGACGGCTCATATATGGCTGGTGTACACCTGACAGGTGTCCTGTTGTGGAGCAGTCATGGGTATATGTGGGATAGCATGATCAATGCAAACCTTACACATGCTCATAGAATGCAATTGTCAAGGATTATGCAGAGTGACCAGCATAGTCCCCCAGCATGGGTCCTCTGAAGTCGTCCACCCCAGTCTTCACAAGTCTAGAGTCTGCTTGTGCTAAATACAGTTTGTTTGCAGTGACAACCTTGCCTGGGGGTGGGGATGGGATATGGATGTCCAGGGAAAGGTGGGTATGGTCAGATATCAACAATGGTGGTCTACCTCTGGTGTGGAACAGTGAGTACCCATGTTGCAGATGGACAGGTGCAATATGTATTCCCCCATGTGGCTGTGGTGAGTGGTTCTGCCATAGCACATGGACCCACAAATTGTAGTGGCTGTAGGGTAATGTTGTAGAGGCCTGAGTAGTTCCCACACACGATATGCCTGTACCTGATGTTAACAACTGGAATGGTGTATGTGAACATCTGCATATCCCGGCACTGTTCCCAGGGAAGCAAAGTGTGTGTCCTGGATGTGGGAGTGGTGATCTGGACTGGTTGTGTTGTGTGTTACAGGTCCTGTGGTCATGAAGCATGGTATAGAACATAACCTGCCAGTGCGATGTGCATATCTGACCCTGAAGTAGGTGGCTGCAAATGCATATATATATATACTATCCCCCACCTGACAGGTAGTACTAGATGTACATACCTCTGTAGAAATAAAGATGTCAGCACCCTATAAATACTGCAGGTGCAGAACAGATGCCCCATAATTCGGATAGCGCGCTCTGCTAATGCGTCTCCCTCAAGTGCCATAATATAGTTAGGTAGGAGTTTGAACCATGCAAATGCTCAGTGTGTGTGTGTGTGTGTGTGTGTGTGTGTGTGTGGGTGAGCGGGGTTGTTGTGTGTGCAAGTCTATGTGAGGGAAGTGTCCCTTTTGGCAACTGGGAAAACACTCTACAGGATGCACATTCCCCTTTCTAAGCACTGATGATGTCAGCACCCTATAAGTACAGCAGGAGAAGGAAAACCTCCCAGTAATGCGAATAGCGCACTCCGCTAATGCGTCTGTCACAAGTGTCATAACATAGTTAGGTAGGGATTTGAATCCTTCAACTGCCTAGTGTGTGTGGAGTGGGGTTAGTGTGTGTGCAAGTCTGTGTAAGGGAAATGTCCCTTTTGGCAACTGGGAAAGCACTCTACAGGATGCACATTCCCCTATCTAAGCACTGATGATGTCAGCACCCTATAAGTACAGCAGGAGAAGAGAAACCTCCCAGTAATGCGAATAACGCACTCCGCTAATGCGTCTGATACAAGTGTCATAACATAGTTAGGTAGGGGTTTGAATCCTGCAACTGCCCAGTGTGTGTGGAGGGGGGTTAGTGTGTGTATAAGTCTGTGTGAGAGAAATGTCCCTTCTTTTGGCAACTGGAAAACACTCTACAGGATGCACATTCCCCTATCTAAGCACTGATGATGTCAGCACCCTATAAGTACAGCAGGAGAAGGGAAACCTGCTAGTAATGCGAATAACACACTCTAATAATGCGTCTGTCATGAGTGTCATAACATAGATAGGTAGGGGTTTGAATCCTGCGAATGCTCAGTGTGTGTGGAGGGGGGTTAATGTGTATGCAAGTCTGTGTGAGGGCAATGTCCCTTTTGGCAACTGGGAAAACACTCTACAGGATGCACATTCCCCTATCTAAGCACTGATGATGTCAGCATCCTATAAGTACAGCTGGAGAAGGGAAACCTCCCAGTAATCTGAATAGCGCACTCTGCTAATGCGTCTCTCTCAAGTGTCGTAACATAGTTAGATAGTTGTTTGAAACCTGCAAATGGCAAGTGTGTGTGTTTGGATGAGGGGAGTTTGTGTGTGTGCATTTCTGTATCACAAACATGTGCTTTTTGGCAATCAGGAAAACACACTACATGATGTACATTTCCCTTTCCAAACACTGATGATGTCAGCACCCTATAAGTACGGCTGGAGAAGGAACACCTCCCAGTAATCCGAATAGCGCATTCTGCTAATGCATCTCTCTCAAGTGTCATAACATAGTTAGATAAGGGTTTAAAACCTGTAAATGGCAAGTGTGTGTGTTTGGATGAGGGGAGTTTGTGTGTGTGCAATGCCGTACGAAAGACATGTGCTTTTTGGCAATCAGGACATCACACTACATGATGCACATTACCCTTTCCAAACACTGATGATGTCAGCACCCTATAAGTACAGCCGGAGAAGATGAACTTCCCAGTAATCCGAATAGTACGCTTCGCTAATGTGTCTCTCTCACGTGTCATGACGTAGTTAGGTAGGGGTATGAATCCGGCAAGTGTGTGTGTGTGTGTGTGTGTGTGTGTGTGTGTGTGTGTGTGTAATTGCGAGAGAACAGATCCTTTTGGCCAATACTCCAGATGCTACATATTCCCCCAGTAAACACAGGGGATGTCACCACACTATCAGTACAGCCAAACAGGGCTACTTGCCCAGTAATGCCAATTGTGCGCTCCGCTACTGGGTCTATTTACCACTGTCAGAGCACAGATAGGTATGTTTTGGAAACCCACAACTGCCACGTGTGGTTGTGTCACACAATATGACCATGTGTGGGTTGTTGTTCATAACAATGCATGCCATTGCCTAAACCAGCAATGGCAATGCACACATGATGTATGTGTGTGACACATACACATATATACCTGTGACCTTCAGTAGTTACCATGTCTGACACGTGCCTCAAGTGGATAAATGGTATTCGCAATGCATAACAATATGACTGTGTCTTACTGTGCAGGGGCCGCACGTGGTATGTGTCTATACAGTGTGGGTTGTATATGGCATAATACCTACAGCAGGGGATACACATCTGGTCTGGGCCATATAGTCTACATGTAGTCGATGTACAGGTGCTGCATGTTCCCACCTGTTGTGGGAGTGGTAACATGTTGTTCCACTGCAATTCAGTGACTACATGCTGGGAACCTTTCAGCTAGTGTGTTGTAGCTACAGTAATGCTCACGCACAATATTTGGCTGGATGCAGTCTAGCCATATAAAGACATTTCTTGAGACTGTCATATTGCCAGTGTTGTTAGGGAGGATAGGTGGGTTTCCAGTGTATGGGAGGGTTGTGTGTGCCAGGCTATGAACCAGAAGGCAGTCCAACACACTGTTAGCTGCTCATGGATAGGCCCTGATGCTTTGTGCTGTGCCAACAACCTGGAGGTGTGTGTATCTGTGGTGCCTTGAGATACCACCCCCCTGTCCATGTGTGTTACATGTGTAGGGGACGACAGGCATGGTATGAGGTATAACCTGGCAGTGATGGGTTGCACCTGTGAGCCATGAATCTAGGAATCTGGTACTGCACAGATATCGCAGTTCACCATGCTGAGGACAGTGTCCAGTGCATGCATCTTGTGGTGTACACTGCTGGAGTTGTGTAGCATCACTGTTAGTGTACTATTCTGTGTGATACCCACGGAGGTGGCTATGTAATCCGTGTCCTGCAGCAAAAGGCACTATGTGTGTATCAAGGGGCTTCGCCAATATACAATGGCCCATGGGTGTCACGTGCAAGCTGCCCCTCGCAAATCATTGTGGCTTCCCTAGCATGTAAGCACACATTGACAGCCATTGGATACCCTATGAATGACATTGGAGATTGAGCAGAATGTAGACATAGAACACCCTCCCTACATATTGTGGTAGCATACCTGGTGAGGGTATGATGGCAACCAAGATCAGGCTCATACTGGCCTGTGCCACATGCTGAGAGATCCCTTCTATGTTCCCTATCATGTAGTCCAGGGAAGTATGTCTCAGGTCATCCATTGTGGCATGGTCAATGACTGAGTCATATGTGTCCATGCCTCTGACTGACCTGTATGCATGTGTTTTGTGGTGGACCATAGTGCCCCACAGGCATATCACTGTGACCTTCACCATGTACAGCCTGTTGAGCGGGACCCCACTGCAGCGGCCAAGAGAGGTACCTGACACATCTGTAGCAGGTGTGTTGTGTAGCCCTACAGGCTGTGAGTGTGTGGCACACGGGATGTGTGTGCCATGTGTGGCATGTGCTCTGTTCCGACGTAATGTGTGCCAGCTGCGGAGGTGTGTGATGCTCAGGCAGGATGCTATTCTGAGTCTCCAAGTATGCCCCAGTGTGTTCGGATTGCTGTCAGTGCAGGTCTATGTCAGACTGGTATTGTAGTCTGTGTAGTATGTCATGCCACCTGACAGGGTATGGCAGTACTGGGTTCAGAGTGCTCAGTCCCCAGATTGGCTATGTGGTGGCATCCCACACATGTGTTGTACATTCCTGGCCAGGGGAGAGGGTTGACTGCATACATGTGGCAGCTGTGACATTGCCACATGACTCACATAAACCACAACTGGACCATAGAGGTGATTCTCAGGTTACCTTTGCACATGCTACCATAGTAGTGTGATTGCCATGGTGATTACCAACACATAGGGCCAATGGGGAACAACATACTGAAGGTGAGTATGTGTGGCTATACTGCTACTGATTTCATAGCAGTGGCATATATGACTGCACACGTGGGTAAATGCCAGGTAAGTCATGTGCAATGTGTCACAGGCAACGTACATGCAAACAGGACAGACAGTGACGTTCTGTCATGTGGAAAATTGACATACGTATAGTACGCTATGCAGATGTCACTAGGAGTCCACAGAAGCTCTGTAACTCTGCATTGCAGGTGGAGGCAGTGTTCCAGGGAACCCCAAGCAAACATGCATGCAAACAAAGCTACAGTAAGCAGGGCTGGAAGTAGTCCATTGTACAACAAAGAAGGGATAACACTTACAGTAGGTAACAGTGCAAATATGTAGGCACTATCAACATGTACCCGGGAATGCACAGCTCAGATGTCCATGGTAGAACTGATATTATGTCATAGTTAATTGTGATTTGTATTACATTGGTACTGCACACATATCAACATGCGCAAACATCCACATTGCATAGTCGTTGTGGGCAACATGCCACCATTACTGTACATGTCCATCATTGCGTATCACTACTTGCATTAGCTTCTCCCCTGTGCTACCTATGTATGTGGCTATCTGTTGACATCCTTACCACCGGTATGCAATAATGTGCAGCTGTTACACTATGGTACTTACTATGGGTGTACATAACAATTCAGGACAGTCATACAGTTACTGCATCAGGCATGCTGGGATATACACACAGTCATATCAGCACACTGTACTGTTACCAACATGATACTAGTAATACACTTCTATGTAGTCACCCTGTGCATCAGCAACGTGTTTACCTGTTCCTGCACTGATGTTGGAGATTGCAGGAGGTGGCACAGTTTCATCATATGCACAGGGTGTGAATTAGGTATGCCTGAGTCTGCCACTGATACCACCAATTGACATGTGTGTGTATGTGTGTTGGTGAGGAACAGCAGTACAGGGTGGGGCACTGTTGGTGCAGTGTGTGCATGTATGTGGTAGCCCTAGGTGTTAACATTTCGCATGTGTGTATGCATGGACACAGTTCCACCTCATGGCTGCCATATACTGGAGTTTGTGGACAGCCACAGACTGCACCTGGCAGGTCATACAGATCAGTATCTGTGGGCACGGACACAGTACCTGTGCCTGGCAGGGGTGCTACAGACCGTATCCGGTACTAAGCCAGACTGGGTACTGTCATCAGAAGTGGGAGTGTGTTGACTGGACACAGGTCCCTGTTGGGACTGTCCAGAGCCATGTGCACGTGGTCTCCTGGGGTGTTCCGATGACAGTACAGACCCAGCATTGCTGGGGCTGCTGCTGGCACTATGGGGGCATCCGCGGGCCTGTTGTCGTCCGCGCCGACTGCCACCTGCTGCTGTTGCTGGCATATGGCCATGTTGACGCCACAACAATCCACCATTGCCCTGGCTCATGGACATGTGGTTGTGGAACTGCTGTAATATGTCCCCACAACGTCTGTGTATGACATCGGTGAAATTACGGATAGCATCCGTGATGTCACGCATACTGTCAGTCATGGCTGTGCGATATGCTCTCAGCTCCCTCAGACCCTGTCTGGTGTACCTTTCCATACGTGACTGTGCCTGCATGACAGCCCGAAACATAGCTGAGGTTGACAGACCTCTTTGGACACGTCTGCCAGAGGCAGTACACCCACGGATGCTCCCACGAGAACCCATGGGTAACTGTCTGTGTGGTACCATCGCAGGACCCTGCCCATGGCTGCTGTGTGGGGAAGCATGTGCCACAGATACCACATTACCCTGGTCAATGCCCACTGTATCCTGTCCATCACCTAGGGACAATGGTGACATAGGATGTACTGGCAGGATGACTGTGTGCAGTGATGGGGTTGACAGCTGTGTACTGTCAATTGGCTGACCAATGATGGACCCTGACACACCTTCCTGTGCCATTACACAGATATCATCATTATCAGTACCTGTGGCACCAGATTCAGGTTCCCTGCTGCAGGACACCAGAGCAGCACCAGAACCTGTGGGAGGAAGACAGGAAACACAGTTTACAACGTCTACACAATGTTACCAGTGATGCACACGTGGACACATGCACACATGCACACATGCACACATGCACACGTGGACACAGGCACACATGCACACATGCACACATGCACACGTGGACACAGGCACACATGCACACATACACACATGCACACGTGGACACAGGCAAACATGCACACATGCACACATGCACACATGGACATAGGCACACAAGCACACATGCACACATGCACACGTGGACACAGGCACACATGCACACATGCAGACATGTACACGTGGACACAGTCACACATGCACACATGCACACCCCGCAGTATACACACAGAGCACTACTGAGTTACACTAGTATTACTAGCACTATCAGGACTATTATAGGTATTGTTAAAACACACTCACCAGCATGGATGAGCTGCCTTGCTGTAACACCGGAGGGACCTGCAGAAATGAGGAGATTAATGTCAGTGGGCACAACTGTGCCATTGATACTGCGTATGATACAGTGCAGTAGTACACCAGTTGCCTTTCACATGTCAGCTGCTGATATTGGCAATATCACACCTGCACAATTACATACTATGTTGACAGCTACATACCACGGACACACCTTACACATGCATAAACTAACAGTGTACAGAACAGTCAAGTGCACATATGGCATATTACCTGCACGCTCCATATCGTGTTGCTGTGTGGATCCAGCCTCCATCATGATGCAGGTGTGTTGCTGTTGATGTTCCGGGGCTGGAGCCACAACACTTAGGAGTAGCCCCTCCAGTCTGGTGAGGGGGGAATGTGTGGCCACCCCACCTCCTGTGGTGACCTGTTGCCTGCATGCTGATGGACAGTTCTGATTAAATCACTGCAGTGATGTCATACTTGCTCATATGTCCTATTATGCGTGCCAATGTCATTTACCCTACGGACAAGGTCTTGCCACAGTGCAGCCCTCTCCTGCTGATTCTGGCTGGTGCGGGAAAACAGTATGTCATAATCCCTCACCAGGCTCTGGTGTATCTCTTCATCTTCTGCAGCAGAGTAGGCAGGATTTCGCTGATGCGCCATGTCCCTGGAAGAGAACACAAACAGGATATCAGCAGACTATGTCAGCAATATATGGCACACATACTATACATGATACTCAACTGTAGTGATATACTACTACTCCCATATGTAGCACGTGTGTGTCTCTTCGTGGATACACAAGTACATGGCCAGATATCAGTACTCAGCCAACACCTGTGCAACAATACCTGCCACATTCCATACAACATAGTAGCATGCCCCATCGGTCAGCACACTGAGACAGGTCCAATGCACAACCTCACTCTGGGGGTTCATACCAAGGTACTGTATGTGGAACGCCATCCACTAGTGTGATCTGGACACAAATTACTCGGCCTGGATATACATATCCCACCACCACCACCACCAGCACAGTAGACTACTTTGATATATATGTGATTAGACAGATATTCACTTGTTAGGACTGACATGGTATCCATGCAGCCCACTGGGCCAGTGGAAGCCACAACCCACACTGCTGACCCCTTTGCGAATGCTTCCCACGGACATCCCAAAGAATGCATGGAACATGCACACACATTTCTAACCCAGACCCTATGCACAAAGGTTAGACATCCTGTCTGGTGGACCCCAGCCAAAGGCAGATTGTATAACGATAGAAGGAGGCTACTGCAGGACAGAGCAGATTCACATAAAGGGAAGGCATCTGTGGTCAGCACTGGTAATAAGCTACGGTCTCTCATAACAACATCCACGGCCTACTCTGGGAGGGAAATGGCCACGAACACTATAGATAACCACAAGGCCTTCTTCAGTTATATTAGACATATGGACCAAACGCCTCAGATATGCTCTGAGTTAATACACACCTACTTAACATTAACTGAACACACAGATATTGGCAACATTCTGTCAGACAGGTTCAGTGCACGTATCCCCCCTCCTTCTCCCCCACACTTAGAAATACTTATCACAGCTGAATGTAACCTCCCTATCATCTCAGATGTCCAGGTGAGGGCCGCCCTCAGCAAAGCAGAACACACAGCATCAATGTGACCTGATGGTATCCCTGGATGTGTGCTACGTGAACTCCAAGAGGACATACAACCGCATATAAGACTGATATTTAACCTTGGCTGTACTACAGGATATGTACCTGAACACTGGCATACAGCAACAGTGGTCCCACTCCACTAAGGAGGCACCTCTACTGACCCTGGGAACTACCGCCCCATAAGCTTAACCAGCCTGGTCTGCAAAGCTATGGAATGATTCAGTATGGGACGCATTTACAGCGATATTGGGTACCTGCAGACACTTGATCCCACCCAGTTTGACTTTGTGATGGGCTGATCCTGCCTTTTGAACCTGGTTGACCTTTGAAAACAGTCACTACAGCCATTGATGAGGGCAACGCAGTCCATACAGCCTACCTGGACTTGCCTAAGGCCTTCAACACAGTACTCCACTCAGGCATCATAGACAAGCTCATTAGCTTACATGTTACTACATATGTCACATGATGGGTTGCACACTGGTTGACATACAGAATCCATAATATCGATATTGCGGGAGCCATGTCAGACTCAATGCCAGTCACATGTGGTATCCCACAGGGCTCTGTCCTAGGATCCCTCTTGTTTGGCATTTACTTCTCAGATGTGAAAGCAAACATGTGCGGGTTGTGGATGACAAAGTTCCCAGATGACTGCGAACTAAGTGCCATAGTCATTACACCAGCTGACACACACATCCTACAGACAGGCCTCACTGAAACGGACAACTGGTGCCAGGATCATGGCCTAACACTGAATGACATGTAATGTATAGTCATCCCCTTTGGGTGGAACTACTTGCACACAACTTATCACATGGACATACCTATAGATACAGACCTATGACACATATGGAGGGTTCACAGTATGTAGACTATTAACTTGTTACTTTACATTACCTGTGTTTGTCGCAGCTGGTTGCGTTACCGTTACTACAGCTTCCTGCTGCTGCTAGCCCAGCTTGGTACTGACACTGCTGACAGCTTCAACTTAGTTTGTGTAATGTGTGATGTTGTTTGTATTCTTATTTTCTTTTTTTCTTTTTTTTCTCTCTCTCTCTCTGTCTGCCTCCAGATGGTGCAATGAAAGTATTGCATGTGTGGAGTGTGAGTACAGGATGCTTTTGTATTTATCTGCATAAGTCCATGTGATGGCCTTTGCACCAATTGTAAGGCAGCATTTGCTAATTGCATGCAGCCAGTTGTGTACTGATTGCAGTTCTCACTGTGATTTCAGGAAAGTGCTATAAAAGGGTATGTGAGATAGGTATTGCCCTTTCAGATTGTAAGGGCAGGGACCATGCTGGTATGCTGTGGACACTGTTCTGTGCGTGTAAAGGTTAGTATCTCTCTCATGATTCAGGCTGTGTTGTAGATTCACATTTCTCCAGTCCTCTCTCCTGTTTCCTGTACTAAGTGCGTATGCACACTGACACCTACAACTATATATATATATATATATATATATATATATATATATATATATATATATGTAAATATACATACATTTATATATGTACATTAACTGACATTATTACCTACTAGCTACCAACTAGCATGGCTGTTTCTGTTCACACACTACTATTATAGAAATCCACTAGATTTGACAGTAAGTATACATGACATGTTTTGTGTACTACACATCCTATATTCCCTTTACATTCATTCCTACTATTACATGATATATTTATTTTAGCACAATGTTCTTGTATAACAGTCATGGCTTAGTGGTAGGTCATGCAGACTACTGTTTCCAAGGTCCTGGGCTCGGGACTGTTAGTGGGATTTTATTTTGCTTTTGAACTGACTACAGGACCTGTCAATCAGAGTGACTAAGGCACTTTTAAACAGTTGTAACCTGGTTAGCGCTGGTTTGCGCAGAGCTCCCGCATGCACACTGGCATTCAGCTCCGCACACACCCGCTTACAACCGCTTAACAGTGCTTACTCTGGGGCACACCCGCGCTATTTTCTTTGAAAGAAATGAAAATGGGGAGACAGGAAAGTGGTGAGAAAGGGGTCACAAAGAGGGTAAGACAGTAGGGAAACAAACTTGGGTTTTGCAGGAGTGATGTAGGTAAGGCCCATAGCTGCCCATTTCTTCATCAGCAACAGCTGTGCATATGTTTGTAATTTGGTGTGACATTTGAAACCTTCCACCCCTGAGAGAGGTGTCAGGACAACAATAATACTTGTTGTACAGCCAATTGTAATTTACAGTTTCCATGTCCAGCAGACATGTGTGCGGAATGGGCAGCTATGTATGGGGCGTAATTTTTTTGTGGGTACAGAGTGCCCTTTTTTTTTTTTTTTTTTCAGGTGAGAGTGGTATGTCAGGTAAAAGAAGTAGGTATAGCTGGGGAGGTAGGTTGGGTAGGTCAACAGACAAGACAAACAAGATGCATACAGGGGTGGTGTATGACACGTGTGGGGGGGGTTACACAATTGACGGGGATGGATGTTTGGATATCCAGAGCCCATGAGCCCACAGATGGCAACAGTGGAACTGATATCCCCACCCATGGGCAGTTGCCACTGTTCCTTCACTGCCCAGGATGGGGCTGTGCTGGGGGCTGTGTAGGCCGAGCAACAGGCATGCCTGTAAGTTGTGCCACCTGTGCCTCAAGCTGGCGTAGGGGCCCAAGAACAGAGTCCCGGATCTCCCTACGCACCACAGTCCGGAAGCTACAGAGGGTGAGTGGTGGTTCTCCTCCGGCCACACTTGCAGAGGGGGGACGGACCCCATCCCCTACAGCGCTTCCACCCACAGGTGGCACAGGGCCACCGGAGGAGGGTCCAGACTGGGCACTAGTGCCAGGTGCACTTGCCAGCTGAGGTGGGAGAGGTGGGTCCGCTGGAACCCGCCTTCCCTGTCGTCCTATGTTTTGCATTATGTCATGACAGTTTGGGTTAGTAACATACAATACCATTCGCAATTAGTTGTAACAGCATGCATTAGTATTCCCATTAACCAAACACCCAGATATTCACACCATTGAACAGCGAGCATAACACATGCATAATTTGAACAGCAATACACAGTCCAAGAACATGCAGGGTTGATTGATGGCAACAGGCCATCAGGTTTGGATGTATGAACAGGGCAGATGCATCAACGTACATGCAAATATTTATAACCCAACAGGACAAATGTCCAGGGGTGTTAATTGTGATTGCACATACCAATTTCACGTGGAATGGATTATATGTGGTTATAGGGTGGGGTGAAGAAAATATTATTAACACCTTGAATACCAATACATATGCTGTACATTTCTAATAGCTGCAGAGATATACACACTACTGTTCTAACTACAGTTTCCTATATGATAACTACTTCAATTTGGTGATAGGACTGTTACTGCTACATCAATATACATTTTATTGTTATTCATACACGTTCATATCTGGCTTTGTTCAGCTACATCATCCTGCTACATTTGCTTTATATAGCTATAGACAACTGTGGATGTTTGGTATTTCAGACAATCATACTATCTGCATATTGCAGACTGAGAGCAACATATCCAGATTTTGGGATACACATTCCAGCTGCAGCAACACTTTGAACACATTTTGCAGTTTGGTTCTGCTTGTCACATTCATTTCATTCTGTACTGACTGCAGTATACTTTATTCAGGGGTTATTATTACTTTATTGGTGGATTCATAACTCTTTCTCACACTCTCTCACTTGTTTTCATTTTACTATTCAGGATGGTACTTACATCTAGGCTTTATTGACATGTTTTACCTGTAGTTATTACAATCCTTTCCAGCAGTCTCACTTCTGTCATGTTTCAGTATTTCAACAGGGATATATTTCACACATGTGATTTGCTCATCTTCTGCAACTGTACTTTTCAGCCGCTGCAGGTTGTGTACTATTATATTACAGATGGGGCATCTTTATTTCAGACTTTATTTCAGACATTTTCATTTTTCTGTTTGGATTACAGACTGCAACACACTTTTGTAATCAAGCAATACTTGCAAACACTCTTACACTGTTACTTGCACATTTTATTACTTAGTGACTACACTGCACTCTTTTGCTAACTGTCATACTTTTATATTTCTTTACAGTTACTGGGAGAGGATTACTGACCTGCCTGGTGGTGCAACTGCACCAGCCTATCGCCATAGGTTCTGCGGTTTGCAGAACGGACACCTACAGCTGTAATATAAATGAAGTAATATTAGAATACACATCTCCATAATATCAGCTAGTTTAATTTCTTACATACTAATTAAATGTAACTTACTCAGTAGTGGAGCGTTGGGCATTTGCCGGGCCTCCTGGATCCAACGGTTCAATTGGTCCTGCTTACGTTTCTTCAGGTCCGCATGGTGGTGCCGGACCTGCTCACCAGTCCTTGGAATCCCTGTGGCACTGGTGAGATCATGAACAAACCGGTCCCACGCCTCAGCCCTATATGCTCCCCACAGGACCTGGCCCTGCATGAGTTGGGCCTCATGATTGTGGACTAGGAGCCAGACCATATATCTTCATAGGTTCATAGGTTCATACTAGGCTATCTGCCCGAGGGCATTTACAAGCCTAGCCCATCGTTTTGTGGCTTACGCCACCCCTTTAGTATGGGGAACTATACCCATTATTTTGCTGTGCCTCTGTCGAGCAGTGACACTGAGGTAATCCCTGGGGTATATCTGCGATCTCCCATCCATTGGTCAAGATTTCTCTTGAACAAGGCCAGCGAGGTGCTCTGCCTCACATGTACCGGGATTTTGTTCCACAGCATAGGGAGTCTTTGGGTGATGAATCTATCCCTCCAGCACATCCTATTAATAGCCATGTCGAGGTTTAAGTCTCCGCCCTTGTGGCTCTGATGGATCTAGATTTTTGAGGTGAAGCATATTCATCAAATCTGGGTTTGACATGGCCTTGTATGTTAGGCAAAGGTCACCTCTGAGCAAGCGGTGCGACTGAATAGAGCTGGAGTTCTTTCAGTCGGGCAGCATAGGACAGATTTTGAGACCCTTTATCCTTTTGGTGAGGAACTTTTGTGGCCTCTCCCGCTGCTGCAAGTGTCGGGTCAGATACATCCCGAATGGGGCATTGTACTCAATCATTGGTCTGATGAGTGATGAGTAAAGGGAGACTATGACCTCCTTGATCTAGATGAGAATCCCTTCATGATAAGGTGGGCAATGTAGAAGGTCTTCCTAACTACTTTAGCTACATGGGTGTCAAATGACAGACTACTATCAACCTGGGTCCCCAGGTCCCTGATAACTTCTTCTGTGCTCAGTGGATTGCCACCTATTTGGTAGCTAGGGGTAACCTTGTTTTTCCCAAAGGGTATGACTATGCATTTTTTGGCATTTAACTTCAGGCCGTGGCTCTGGCACCAGTTATCCATTTCTGTGAGACCCTTCTGAAGGATATCTGTGTCAGATGTGTTTTCTATGGCCCAGTTTGCAGTCATCTGCAAACTTTGTCAGCCATAACCCTCCTGTGTTTGCTTGTACTTCAGAAAAGTAGATGCCAAACAAGAGTAGGCCCAGGACTGAGCCCTGTGGGACACCACTTGTGACAGGCTTTGAGTCTGACATGGCGCCAGCAACTCTGACCCTGTGGGTTCTGTCACTCAGCCAGTTTGCAACCCATCTTGTGATGTATGGGTTAACATTTAAGCTGATGAGTTTTTCAATGATACCCGAGTGAGGTATTGTATCGAAGGCCTTAGCCAGATCGAGGTAGGCTGTATGGACTGCCTTTCCCTTGTCAATGGCTTTGGTGACTGTTTCGAAGAAGTCAACCAAGTTTAAAAGGCATGATCTGCCTTTGACAAAGCCAGACTGGGTTGGATCCAAAGTCTGCAAATTCCCTATGTCTTTATTTATGAGGTCCATTATGATCCTCTCCATGGCTTTGCAGATAAGGCTTGTCAAGCTAATGGGCGGTAATTTCCAGGGTCGGTGGAGGCACCGCCTTTGTGAAGTGGGACCACAGTTGCAGTGCGCCACTCCTGGGTGCGTATCCAGAGGTAAGACTTTGATTAAACAGCTGTCCTAGCAGTGGGTTTAATTCCTCATTGAGTTCGTGGAGCACACAGCCGGGGACACCATCAGGTCCCATGGATGCTGTGTTTATTGCTTTGGAGAGAGCAGTCCTCACTTGGGCGCTGGAGATGTTTGGGGGCTGCAATCGTTTGGTATAGATATCTCTCCTTTTGGGGAGGGGAAGTTTGCACTGAACCTGTCAGCCAGTATGTTGGCAATGTCTGTAGGATCAGTAATCTTCACATCATTTTGAACTAGTTCTGAGCATATCTGGGAGTTTCCTCCTAGGTTTCTAACATAGCTAAAGAAGGCCTTATGATTGTCTTTTGAGTCTTTAGCTATTTTTCTCTCGAAATTTGCTTTGGATGATTTTATGAGAGCTCTTAGTTTTTTACTTATAGTGATCAAGGGTGTCTTACCTTTTAAGGATTTTGCTCTATCTTGTAGTAGCTTCCTCCTTTTATTGTAGAGTTTGTTTATGGCTGGGGTCCACCAGACTGGATGCTTGCCTTTGGTACTAAGAGTCTTTGTTTTGTTTGGGATTGCTTTATCCATGCAGTCCTGCAGGTGCTGGTAGAAGGTGTTTGTAAGTGATTCAGCGGCTTGAGTACTGTTTTCCGCCAGCTCGGGGGCCTTTAAGGAGACCACACTAGTCTTTAGAAGTGTGAAGTCGGCTTTTGAGAAGTTCTTTACTGTGGTCTTTTTTATTTCAGGTGGGGGTGGGATGAGGACCTCCAGCGAGATTAGTTTGTGATCTGATCTCACCAGTGAGGGTATACTTCCGGTGTTGAACATTGTGCTCCCATGTTCGTGATGATGAGATCAAGTATGTTATCTCCTCTTGTAGGGATGGTGACTAGTTGTTCCATGGCATTTGAGTTTATGAATTCCAGGAACTTTTGGGCTAGGGTGTTTGGGCTTGAGTTGTGTTCCCAGTCTATATTAGGGTAATTGAAGTCACCTAGTATGATGGTGCTTGGTGATACATTTATCCCCTCTAGTGTTTTCAGGAAGGCCATGTGAGGTTCCTGAGTTTGTGAGGGTGGCCTGTAACATGCTACGATTTGCAGAGCAGTCTTGCCTATGGTTAATTGCACCTGGATGGTCTCCGATGCATCGTGCGTTGCCACCAGTCTTGAGGTGTGGGTGTCCTTGATGAATATGGATACCCCCCCCTCCTTTCTTGGTATTGTCCGGATTTTGGGGCGGAGCATGATATGAGGTAAAACCTGATAGCGCTGGGGTGCTCTCAGGAGCCTTGAACCAGGTTTCTGTCACAGCACAGACATCGATGTTCTCCATACTGAGAAGGATACAATATATCTGGACTCCTCAATGCCCCACCTCTGTGCTCGAAAGCAACTACCCTCACCTACACCTGACATTCTGGCTGCAAGTTAGTTCTACAATCGTTTATGCTGTGTATTCCCGCCAATGGGGCTTATATATGCCGTTTTTCCCGCACTTATCTGTGATTGGCCATTTTGGAATTGTATCAACTTCACAAAACCTGCTTTGTCATGCTCCACTTTCTATTCATTCCTATATATTTGCTATTACTGCATTTTTAAGTACAGATGTCATGGCTTAGTGGTTCAGTACCTTGACTATGGTGCATGGTATCCTGGGTTCGAGCCTAGCCACTGCTTTTTATATTTTATGACTGTCTAGACAGGCTAGGGGGTGTGTCTGTGTAAAGGCAGTTTTGTTACAGCTTGCTCAACGTTGCCCGTCGGTTAGCTTGTTGGCACAGCGCGCAGCTCCGCGCAAACAGGGCACGCTGGTTTACACTTCATTTGGCTGTCAGCACGCAACTTACGCTCAGCTCAGCTAGGGGCACACAGTTTCAGCGTGTTAAACCACTGCTCACCTATGGGCACTCATTTTTCACCTGTTAAACCACTGCTCACCTATGGGCAGATGCACTCACCTTGTTAAACTGTAGCTCAGCTATAGGCACATCTGGCATTTTTTCTTATTTTGTTATCTCATATTTCTTCAAAAAAAAATGGCCTATTTCATTACATTTTACATAAAATATAATTTTATATGTGTACATATATGTCAGGGACTTGTTTCGTGCTTATTTTACTAAAAATAAAAATTGAGGTTGTGGGGGCTCGAACCATGATTGGCTGCTCTTCAGCCGACGTCTCTACCACTATGCTATTGCTTTTTGGCTCACTTTGCATAGTTAGTTCTTATATGCTTTTCCACTTACTGCTAACTGTGGCTGAGCTACGGGCACGCCCGTGCAAACGAGCGCACTCACGGGCAAACATCTTTACAATTTAAAAAAAATATATAACATGTTCATTTATATATTTTATGTTCATAGTCTGTGGGGGCGTGTGTTGTGTTGTGTTTGTTCACATTTCCATGGACTCTGTCGTGGGTGTTTACTTTGGGCACTTTTACTCTTCTGGGGGCGTGTCTGCTTGCAGGGCTCGGCCTACGGACACGCCCCCCTACTGTCTTCCATGGACCGTGTTAGCCTTAGGTGTGATTCAGCATGCCCTCATGCATATGCATGACATGCTGACGTCACACCGTTTAACTGCAGCCTCCGTGTAAGCCTTGTATCTCTTACACGGAGGCTTCGTGAATCCTGCCCTCAGTTTTGATATGTGATTAGGCATGATAATTATAACAAAATTATCATGCCATCATACATATGCAAGTGAATTTTATATTAAATGACATGATCATTGCTAGGTTTAAGAATTTGGACAAACAGTTTGAGGTTATATGTAAACCATTAGTGAGATATGATAAATAGAAACGTTTAGTTATGCAAATATTACTGATACAGTGTTTGCAAGAAACATGCTAATGGTGCCATTTTTCTTTACTGTCAAAGCTTTAATCAAAATATTGTGACAAATAGGATTTTTACACCCATTTTAAAAGTATCTTTTTGCTGGATTCAAACCCTTAATCAGTTTTATTCTTTATATAAACTCATTACACTCACATGGCATGTCATAGAGATTGGTACAGAACAGGTGGAGTTTCTCCACTTAGTACTTTCCAGAGTACTGAGGAAAGTGCACCATTGCTAGATGTGATTGCACTACATAAGGCAGCATAAACTAAATTTGTAATTTTTTTCCTTAGGTGGTGAAAAGTGTTTGCACTCTGCCAATCGGAGGGCAAATGCAAACTAAAATGATTAAAATCTAAAAAAATTACATATTTTCAATAACTGCAATGTGATATCTAGAAAGGATCCAAATAGTGCTTCATGTGCCTTCCTTCTGTCAATTCTGTTCAGTGTCTAGACAATGGAACCTTGATTTTAGCAGTCCAAACACAGCTCCATGATATTCCTAGTTTGAACTTATGTGTCATTGTATCCTTTCTCAGTGGGGTTGAGCAAGTTTTTCATGTGTGTCATGAGTCAGGGCACCAGTGCATTATCTGCATCCCTCAGTTGATGTCTTTGAGTAATGTCACTCCTTGCAAACCTGGAGTACAGCTCACAAGTGTGCCAAATGTGTGATTCATGGAAAGTGCCTGGGTTACCTGCACAGACACTGTAGATGATCTCTTGGGCATTACAGACAATCTGACAGTTTATAGAGTGGAAACTCTTTCTGTTGATATATCTCCTTCCCTGTTTCCCAAGTGGGGAATTTTATTTTGATGTCTGTGCAAACCGTGGTCCCCAATACTACAGGGATGCGCTCCACAATACTACAGAGAAGTATGATACCGCACAGTTCTTGCTCTCCATTGCAGGGTTCATGGAAAACAGAAGTGCTCCTTTGCATGTAGTAGAATTTCATTTAAATAAAACTATAAAATACTCTAAAGGCTGATGTCTGTGACATCCCAAATATATCCCCGTGGGTCTCTGGAACTTGCCAATAGCTAGTATATGTGATGTTAATCATACCTTTGTTTCCACTGTGATGGGATCTTCATGATTTTCCTGGGGCCTGAGATGGGGGAAGCAGAGTTTGCATATTTCTTCCAGTGTTTCCCTGTCCACCCTGCATATCTCAACAATTTCTGTGTCCTGATGTCTGTGATAAATCAAATGGGGTCTAAACACTCTTCTTCTAGCCTGAGGTCTGGCAGCAGCAGCACACTGACTTAAAGTCTGTTGCACATGCAGCATAATAATAGCAGAAGCAATCTCTGACATGCTTATATTTTTTCCAAGTGTAATCATGCTATATTCCAAAGAGTTTTGGTGTACAAGACAAAAGCCTGCACTGAGTGCACACAATTTCTTTATAGCTTTCTGAATAGTCCTGCCATGTTCAATCCCTCTTTATGCTTTCTTTGTCATACTCTGACATTTCACATTGTTTGGTAGCTCTACACATCATGTAGAGCCAATAAATGAGTAACGATTAATGGACTATTGCAGTAAACTAGTGTGGGGCAAGAGGTGCAACTGCCATGAGTGCAAAGTGCTAGGAGGGTGCTATCAGATATCCTGATTCCTCTTTAATGCAATACTGGCTTTGAAAAGATGCTATTACATTTGTGTTCAAACCTGAGCACTGTAGCACTCTGTAATTTGTTTAATGAAAACCTGAGCACTGTTGAGCTCTACGCAGTCAGGGTATAAACTGCAGCACCTGTTTGCTACATTTATAGAAAGCAGTCTACTACAGTTTACAATGAAGACTTTTTTTAATTAAACTAAAACATAAGTTTGTTAGTGCTCCATGCAGGCAGGGTATAAACTACAGCAACATTTGTAGCAAGCAGTTTTCTACAGTTTAAAAATAGACTTTTTTTAATAAAATAAGTTGAAGGAGGTTTGGGATCAGGGCACAGAAATGGGACCTGAATGGCTGAGGCAGAAGTGGAGGGGCAGTGTCATGCACCTGGCCACCTGATTGTTGTGCCAGTAGAAGGAATGTCTGGTTTTTTTTTTTTGCTTTTCAGTGGAATTGCTGGGGGGGGTAAGACGCCAATCACTTACAGTGCATCAGTCTGCTTATTACAGTGATTTTTTTTTTTTTTTTTGCTCTTCACCTAAAGAGCTGATGGGGTGGGACACTGGTCTACAGTACCCATCCACAGTGCTATCATGTGGATAGTAATGAATATGGCTCCCTTTCTGTAATGGTTTATGAGACCTGTGGGGCCAGGAATGTGCCACTGAAGGCCAGGATATATAATTGTCAGGAATTCTGCGTTCACTTACAGAGGAACTATTGATGTGTTTCTTCTGGGTATGAAACTAAGGCAGCATTACCTGTACTTATCTGTCACTGCTTATAATTACATAGACAGTGGATTTCACTGGTCAGATAACAACTCAGTGCTATGTTCTGCCATGTCAGACATAATTTATAAAAATAAAATTAAATAAAAATAAAACAGGTTTTAACGTGATGTATTATATAATTATAAAAACACTATAAGATATGGGATGGGATTCATAAGTGCATAGTGCTTGGCAAAATGGTGTTTTTTCTTGCAGAAATGATCACTGTTTTATACCAAAACAATTCAGAAATTATTGTAGCTCTACAGCAGTAAAATGTGATAGTGTTTAACACTATGTTGGTCTCATGTGTATAGCATAATAGAAAGGAAGAGGGATTCAAAAAATAGCTCTTCCTTACTATCTGGGGAGTGATGTAATAAAAGTGCATGTCTTCTTTTGACAGCATGCACTCATTCATTTTTAAGGGAGAAACAGGGCTGTTAGTGCCACAGTAAGCAGTGGTCTCTGTGACAGTGTGACAGAGTGCATGAAGATATGTGTGCATGTGTCTGAGTGTGTGTATATATACTGGGGCATGACTGCAGCTGTTTTGATATCTGTGTGTGTGTGTGTGTGTGTGTGTGTGTGTGTGTGTGTGTGTGTGTGTGTGTGTGTGTGTGTGTGTGTGTGTGTGTTCAAATGGGTTTCATAGTTTGACAGGAGGAACACTAGAGCAGTTAACTATAATCATACAGTGTTCAGTTCAGAGACATGATAATACACTGCTAATAAGATGTTGCTCCATGTGGCTTTATCATGTTTCTGACTCTCATTATATTGCCAATGCTCTATTGGACACTGTAGGCATTGCACAAAATAGTGCTGATGGTAATATGTTTTATGAATCCCAGCCGTGGAGTTATAGTAGGCAGATTCACTTCATATTCCATTTATGCTACTGATGCATAGTATATCATTTAATAAATAATGCCCAGAAAAAAAGGACCAAATACAGAAATGCCCAGATATCTAAATGAACAAATCATGTCAAACAGACTAAGCAAACAACCAGTTTATCAAAATGTACAAACTCACCTAACATATACTGCTATACAACATGTTCTCTAGGCATATATGGGATAATTTTCCCTGCATTTTGTAAGCAGGGTCCTATATCACTACACCTCTACTATGTTTTTATTTCCATCTGTTAGGCTGCATCACCTCAAAGAATGGAAATATCCAGTGTCATAAAAACACACAATTTTAGGTTTCCAAAGAAATAACAAACAATTTGCTGTGGCTGTACACAAGTGCAATCCAAAGAATGAAAAAGGACATTTGTTGAAATAACACTGTAGGTGGTGATGTCTCTATCCTTATTCTCATAACTACAAAATATAATCTTCCCCAGGATTCTCATTGCTTGGTGAAATTATAATAATTGTTTTTGCCCCTAAACTAAAGTATATGAGTTCAGAGAAAAACACCATTTCTAAATGAATGTGCTCATATCTGTAGTCTGAATATTTAATAGGTTTAGGTTCATAGGTTAGTACTAAAGATAACTGCCCTTGCGAGCCATTGTAAGCCTAGCCAATTATCCCTTGTGAGACTCAAACCCTGCACCTTGTGTTTGTAAGGCAAACACCTTAACCATTAGGCCACCCTCCCATTCCTTCAGAAGCTATGAACAGATACTTTAATCAATATATTATTGCTTTAAAGCTGTAGAGAGCACCTTGGCAGTGCAAGGCAATAATGCCTTTCACACATTTAGACCAGCTACTACAAAGGTAGGGACTAAAAGTGGAAGTGACCCAATTTACCTAAAAAATATATATATATATCTCAAGGTTGCTCAAACAGGATGATGCACTTGAGTTTCTCGATGTTCGGATCAACACTGGAAAAATCCTATACCACTTAATTGCAAGCTATAGGTCTCCCTCTTAAGAACCAGGAAACACATAACATGTATTTAAGCTCACTGGAGACACTTTCCATCCTACCCAATATCATACTCATGGGTGACTTTAATTACTCCACTATTAACTGAGAATCATATAGGACACCAAACTTATAGGCAAAGAGATTCCTGGACTTTCTAGACACAAATTTCCTAGACCAGATTGTCAATATGCTGACTAGAAATAAAAAGATACTATGGTACATACATCTGATCATCACTAATATGGGGGAGTGTTCCATACTCGAAGTATAATATTCTCTCTGGTAAGGTCAAACATCAATACAGTCTCCTTTGAAGTAAAAACAAAATGTGGAATCACAGCTAACATTAGAAAATTAAGGAATTACTCTGAAACCAACTTCTTAAGTGATAACCTGGCAAAATTTCAAGCCCCAATAATTGCTGAAAACACTGCTGCCTATGCAGAACTGTTTACAGAAACCGTATACAAGCATGTTAATAGCTGCACAGAGGCAGCTGTATCCACTGCAAATAAGTACAGAATTAACTCAAAAAATCAAGCCTCCCTGGTAGAATTACAACATGAATAGAATGTATAACAGAAGGAAGAAATCATGGCAAAAAATTAGGAAGTGTAGAGCCCAACCAAATAAAGGATTTACATTAAACAAAACAAACAATTCAGAAGGTAAATAAAGCCTACCAAAGCCAAATATGAAGTAAATGTGGCCTCCTGGGCCAAGAACAGCCACAAGGCATTATTTAGCCATGTTCAAAACCTCAAAGGTATTTACATGCAGAGATCATTGGTAATGAGGCAACATACACTGAGCCAGTAGATATAGTAATCCTAATGGCAGATAAATTCAGCTCTCACTTTACTATCATCAAGAAGTAGGTTTTCATTTCTTCCTCTAATGCCAAAAGCATTGCATCAATGGGTCCCAACAATTTTCCGGTCTTCCTTCTAAATAACAATAAACATTACGAGTCAGGCTTCCTGGAATCACTATTTAACCATAGCCTCCAAACAGGCTTGGTACCTCACAAATGGAGAATGGCAAAAATCATTCCTTGTACAAAAGTGGGCCATCTATGGAGCTTGTAAACTACAGACTCATAAGTCTCAATAGTCTCATATGGAAAGCCATGGAAAGTATTATCATCAAAATGATTGATACTGACATAGGTAACCATCTTGTCTGAAATGTTGGGACCCGCTAGACTGATCTGAGAAATACATAGACTGAGTGGCCAAAACATCAGAAATACATATATAAAGACGGAGATGTCATTTCTATGAATATTCCCTTTTCTCCAAGGTCTGGTTTTCTTGAAGGTGGTATATATAAGTTCAGGGTGTGTGTGTGGGGCTTGCCCCTCGTATGGGGGAGTGCAGAAGGGCTTGCAAACCCTGCAAAACAAAGTTTTAAGGAGAATATTGATCTTTGAGATTTGCTCTTCTCCTGTGTTTTCAGACATATGCTTTTTTTGCAGCATGTCAGCACTCAGTACTTCGAGTATCAACATTTCAGTAGGGGGCCCCTTCAAACAATGGATCCAGCACAGTTTGATTTCATCAAGGGCAGGTCATGCCTACTCAACCTGGAGGACTTCTTTGTGAAGGTCAACAAAGCAATGGACAATGGCAAAATGATCATGCTGCCTATCTTGACCTGACCAAGGCCTATGACACAATATCCTACTCAGGCATTACTAGCAAACTCAAGAGGTTGGGCATAAACCTTTATGCAACCCAGAGCATAGCCAGCTGGCTCACAGACAGAACCCAGGAAGTTAAAATTGGGGAGTCCACCTCTACATGATAACAAGTCACCAGTGGCATCCCTCATGGATCAGTCCTGAAACTGCTCCTTTTTAGCATCTACTTCTTTGAAGCCAAGGCCAATGTCAAGGGTATCTGACTAACCAAATTAGCAGATGATTGCAAATTAGGATCAATTATGGAATACCCCATTGACACTATTGTTCCCCAAGAAGGGCTGACACAGACAAATAATTGGTGTCAGAGCCATGGACTAAAACTAAATGCCAAAAAATTCATAATAGTATTCTTTAGGAAGTTGACAACCCCTGGTGACTACCATTTTGACAATATTCACCTAAGAGCAGACCCAGCAGTCAGGAACTTGGGAACACAAGCATACAGTAATCAACCCCTTGACCATCATGTGTCTACAGTAGTCAGGAAATCCTTCTATGTTGTACAACTTATAAACAAAGGTATGGTATCTAGGTCCATGGAGGTTATTGTTCCACTGTATTTGGTATTCATCAGACTTATCATTGGATATAATGCCACCTTTGGTATGTACCTAACCAGGCACATCCAACAGCTGAAACTTCCACAGTGGTTACTTACTAAATGAATACAGGGCATAAATAACATGTCTATGCAGACTGCGCCAAAGCTCTATCCCTGTATTTTGTTTCCTACAGGCTGTACAGGTCATAGCATCATAGGAAGTTACTAGGCTATTGACCCTGAGGCCCTTATAAGCCTAGCTAAGAGTTTAGTCCATGCATAGACAAATCAGCACCCGATGCCCCTTTCCAGCAGGGACATGGGTAGAATCCCAGGGAAGTATTTTTTATTTCCCATCCAGTTATCCAGGTTGCACTTAAAAAGGGGTAAAGAGATACTCTGCTTGACATGGAGAGGGAGTCTATTCCATAGAATGGGGTGTCTCTGGGACACAAATCTGTCCAGCCAAGAAGTCCTTTTGATGTCACAGTCCAGGTTGAGGCTGAGTGTGCGGGTTACTGGAGTGGAGCTTGACTTGCGGATATGCAGCAGTCTCATCAAGGCGGGGTCTGACATCGCCTTGTATGCCAGACAGAGGTCATCTCTGAGGAGTCTGTATGAAACAGAGTACAGGGATAGGCCTTTTAGCCTATCTGTGTATGGTAGATTTTTGAGGCCCTGGATTCTCCTGGTGAGGAACCTCTGTGGTCACTCCAGCTGCTGCATGTGCTTTGTCAGTTACATGCTGAATGGGGTGTTGTACTCAATAATGGGCCTTATAAGGGAAGACTACAGGGATGTTATGACCTCCTTGTCCCTGGATGAGATACCCTTACTTATGAGGTGGGCCATGTAGAAAGCTTTTCATACAATGGAAGTAACAAGGTGGTCACAAGTCAGGTTGCTATCAATCTGGGTGCCCAAATCTCTCATGACTGACTGCGTGCTTAGGACATTATTATTAATGTAATAATTTGTGGGGACATCACTCTCCCCAAAGAGGATGATGATGCATTTTTTTGTATTCAGCTTGAGGCCATGTTTCTGGCACCAGTCATTTGTTTGGGTGAGACCCTCTTGGGGATGTCCACGTCACTAGGGGAATTGATGACAGTTCCCAGCTTGCAGTCATTTGCAAACTTGGTCAGCCATAGCTCACTAGTTTTGGCCTGCACCTCAGAAAAGTAAATCCCAAATAAAAGAGGCCCCAAGACCGAACCGTGGGGTATGCCACTCGATACGGGTCTACTGCTTGAGGTGGCTTCCCCTATATTGACTAGGTGTGAGCTATGTCTGGCATACAAGGCAACTTTGGACCCACCTCTAATAGACCTCCTGTATACCTGCAAAACAAACAATTCAGAATGGCCCATCTTAAAGATTTAAGCCTTGCCTAATATATAAATAGGACTTGCTGTAGAGACAGTTATGAATCTCAGAAATTACTACTTGTATAGGACAGGCTCCCCATCTATGTGAAGCTGAGTTCCTCCCTAACCCAGTTCAAGCATAACTCTGACACCTGGCTAGGGATCCAGAAACTGAACCCTGGTTTGGCAACTATGTCTAATGGAAACATACATCCTGTAAACTGGTCATCTCCCAGGCTTCTGCTTGTAAATGTTTCATCTCTCAAGCCCCTGCTTACACTACCAAGGGTACTAGAACTTATCAGAGATTTGGGATGCATGACTAATCTTTAAAAGGTCCCAGTGGTTATTACCTTAATATACACCCATGAACCTATCTCATATATATAATATATTTATATATATATATATATATATATATATATATATATATATATATATATATAGATATATATTTATAGATAGATATAGTTATACACATATGGTTCTACTTTAATGTCACCTTACCTTTCTGAAAAGTTTCCCATAATTCTGCCACTACACAAGGCAAACTCAAAAAATAAACATTCACAAACACACAAACAACAATACATCTAACCCTGAAAATATATATGTATATATATATATATATATATATATATATATATATATATATATATATATATATATATATATATATATGGGTCTACTCTGACCCTTCAAAAGCTCACTTGTGGGAAGCACAAGTGAGCAAATCCACTTCAGTCAAAGTGCATTTCAGCAAAAATGCACTTTTGCGAATTACACCTCGCTGATCCCCAAAAAAAAAAAAAAAAAACAGAAATAAAACAAAGTACACACATTTTTGCATGGGGGCAAGCCCCCCTGCACCCCGACACCCCCACTACTTAAGTATACCAAGTCTGAGATCACACTACAGTGGGGAAAAGGGTATATTCCCTTGTCCCGCTGTACCATGGTTTGGCGAACTGTAATTCACGAAAGTGCATTTTCACTTAAATGGACTTTCGCTGAAATGGATTCACTCATTTGTAATTCGCACAAGTGAGCTTTTGATGGGTTGAAGTAGACCAGTGTATGTATATGTGTGTGTATATATATATATATATATATATATATATATATATATATATATACATACATATACACAGAGATAAAAATATAAATGTATGTATTAGTGTGCTCTAGATGAAGAAATGTTAACAGTTATAGACCTCTTGAGTACATGACGTCGGTAATTGTTCACATGTAGTCATGGGTACAGTACAGAGTCCATCCAGAAACTTAATAAGCAAAATATGGGCTGAATGAATTGAACTTTTTGAAGTGTCTACTAAAATTGAAGTCTTTGGAGACATGTTAGAATAATTGATTATATGTATATGGTTTTTATTTAATTTGTTATTCAGTATATTTATTTATTTTATAAATATATTTTTATATAAATATATATATATATATATATATATATATATATATATATATATATATATATATATATATATATATATATATATATATATATAATTTTATCTTTTGGAATAGGTTTTTGGATAGGTATGTTTTATATGGAAAGTCCTATATTGTATGTATTGTATATATGTATATTGATTTATATTAGTAGGGAAGAGTTATTGCTTTAATATATAATTATGATGTGATGACATCATTAAGAGTGGGTTTTTAAACCCTGGATTTATTTGAATGTATTGTCTGAAGAAGGTTGCACATTGTGTGTCTGAAAGCTCTTACAATTAATTTGGATTGCTACAATAAATCAGATTGTTATTTGCCTTGCCTTTTTGTTTGGTAAAACATGCATTGAGAACTTGCTGAGATTAAAAAAAAAATAAGTAAAAAAATAAACAAATAACTACATAAAAATAAAAACAAAATTAAAAAAAAAAGGTTCTTAAGTGTCTGTAAATATGAACAATATTGCTGACTTAACAAATTTTAACATCCTCTACAGTTTACATGCAAAACCCATTCTGGCAATTTTTTAGACATTCATAGATTCATAGATTGTCACTCGGCTAACAACCAGGGGACCTTTCTAAGCCTGGTCATGAAAGAATAATGATGTCCTGCATCCAAATTTGATATTGAGGGCTTGGCATTTATACTCTACCACTGTCCATAATGGACATGGGTGTCAGGCCCTCTGTAAGTTTCCTAATCACCATCCACTGGTCTAGGTTGAACTTAAATTGGATAATAGATGAACTCAGCTTCACATGGATGAGAAGCCTGTTCCACAGGAGATGCAGTCTCTGGGACACATATCTGTCTCTCCAGCATGTTCTTTTTAAGTCAAAGACAAAACTCAGATCATAAACACTGTATTTCTGGTACTGTTTTATATGCAGGAGATTCATAAGTGTGAGGTTTGTGGATGCCTTCTAAGCCAGGTATAGATGACCTCTCAGCAATCTATAGAAAACTGAGTAGAGGCAAAGAACTGTAAAGCACTCTGTGTAATGCAGGTTTATTATGCCCTACATTCTTTTTGTAAGGAGCCTCTGAGGTTGTTGTAGTTGCTGCATATGCCTGGTCAGGTACGTAGGAGGGAGGGAGCATCATACTCTGTGATTGCTCTGATAAGGCCAGAGTACCATGCCTTACTTATAAGTTGTACAACATAAAAGGAATTCCTCACCACTCTGTCCACATGGTGGTTGAAGGGAAGGCTACTGTCCACATGTGTACCCAGATTCTCAACAACTGGGTTGACTCTAAGGGGTGTATTATCAACATGGTAATTAGTTTGGACAGTTGGCTTCCCAAAGGGTGTAATTATGCATTTTGTAGCATTGATTTTAAGGCCAAGACTTTGTTACCATTTGTTAGTCAGAGGTAGCCCTTCATGAAAAATGCTAGTGCCTACAGAGGAGTCGATGATAACCCACAGCTTGTAATCATCCGCAAACTTAGCCAACCATAAATCTTCAGCATTTGCTTCCATTTCAGAGAAATAGATGCCAAAAAGGAGCAAGCCCAGTACTGAGCAATGAGGGACTCGACTAGTGACTGGCCTCTTGGTAGAGATGTCCTCACCCCTTCTGACCTCCTGGTTCCTACCAGTGAACCAGCTGGCTATCCGGTGGATGATAAAAAGGTTTATACCTAAATTATCGAGCTTGTCTATAATGCCTGAGTGGAGAATTGTATTAAAAGCCTTGGTCAGGTCAAGGTAAGCTGTGTGCACAGTCTTGCCATTATCCATTGCTTTGGTGACACTCTCAAAGAAGTCCTCAAGACTTAATAGGCACAACCTATTTTTTAACAAAGCCGAACTGTGCTGGATCAAGTGTTTGCAGTTATGTCTATGATGATTCCTTCCATGGCCTTATAGATGAGGCTGGTCAGAATTATGAGCCTGTTGTTGTTGTCCAGCTCAGTGGCTGGACCTCCTTTGTACAGGGAAATGACTATAGCCATCTTCCATTCCTTAGGTGCAAAACATGACTGTAGGCTTCAGATGAAAATGGATTCAAGTGGACCAGAGAGATCATGTCTCATTGTATTTAGTAAACATCCATGGATGTTATCAGTGTCCATCGATGCAATGTTTTTAGCCATGGAAAGTGCATTGATGAACTGTTCCCTAGTAATGGTTGGAAGATTGTGGAATGTGGTATTTCCTTTGGAGTACTGGGGTGAGGAATGACTGGAGAAATTTAAACTGAACCTGTCAGCCAAAAAGTTGCAATGTTCTCTGGTTCAGTGTGGGTATTGCTATTTACAATACATTCTGCACATTGTTGCATATTTCCCTGAGGTTATGGACATAACTATAGAAAGCTTTCTGATTGCCCTTTGCCTGAGAAGCTATTTTTTCTTCAAATTTAGCTTTTGAAGTATTAATTAACCCTCTCAGCTGCCTGTATAGCTTGGGCAGGGGACTTTTAGTATGCAGGTCTTTATTTCTCTTACACTTGGCCAAGATTTTTTTTTCTATTGTAGTATAACTGACTAATATTGTGATTCTACCAGGGTGGCTTTTCTTTTCAGTTTGTCTTATTCTTAAGATGACTGGGCATAGCCCACTCTAAATATAGCAGTACAGAGATTTTGTAAATAGCTCAGCATATGCTATTGTGATTATTGGGTGTTGGGTTGCTTGGGATTTAGCCAAGGTGTTGCCTAGTAGAGAGAGAGGTTAGACTTAGAATAGTTCCTAAAGGTCTTTGGTTTCACTGGGTCTCAGGATTTAATTATTTTAAGCAATACTGCCTTATGGCCAAATCGGACGTGCAAAGAAATTAACATTGGGTGCAAAATATTGCTCGCCTGTGTTTGTGAGTACAAGGTCAAGGATGCTTGTACCCCTGGTAGGAGAATGGACTAGCTGTTCCAGGATGTTGGTATTAATGAAATATAGGAATTGCTGGGCTCGTGCATTAGAAGTGGTGTAAGATTCCCAATCTATAAAGGGGTAGTTGAGATTCCCCATGAATATCGTATTGGGTTGAACCATGAGGGACTGTAGTACACTGAAACAAGCTGTATGGGTTCTCTGGGGCATGGAGTGGGATCTACAGGTTGCAAGGATGTGATACTAGACCCTGTTTATGGCAAGTTGCAAATTTGTGAGCTCCAGTGGGTCATATAGTTTAACTAGTCTGAATATGAAGTTGTTTTTAATATAGACTGAACTTTTCCACCTTTAGTCCTCTGCTGTGTAGTAGCTGTTCCAAAGGTGTGAAAGGCATTATAACCTTGCATTGCTGGGATACTGTCCTTGACTTTAAATCATGTCTCAGTTACTAAACAGATGTCTCCAGTCTCCAGAGAGAGGATGGCTTGCAGGGAGTGGAGTTTCTTGTTAAGTCTTCAAGCATTGAGCAGTACTACCTTCAGATGCTCCTTCACAGGTTCAGTTAAGTTAGGAGGTTTATCAGTCTAGTCTTGCCTATAGAAGGCACTATGGGTGGAAAAGGCTTTTGCCAATATCCAAAAGCCAAGAGGGATAAGTGTAGGCCATCCCTGGCAAGCAGCATGGTCTATCAACCATGTCATCTGAGGCTATCAAATATTGTATCTCCTTGGATTGACAAATGCCAAGGAAGTACAATACGATAAGCCAGTTGTTAAAATCCATCATCTTCTGTTGGTAATGCGGCATTATGCGTGGAGAAGGTAGCTTGCTGCTCATTGCTATGCTCATACCTGCCTGAAATAAATAATCAGTGAGCTTCATCACATCTTAGTCCCATAGTCAAGGGAGGTACATCTCAGGTCATTAACAACCACACGGACTATGACAGAGTCATACTGGTACATGTGGTTCAATAGTCTGACTGCTTGTGTGACTTGACATATCCTAGCACCAGAAAGGCAAATGACTTTGACTCTCTCCTTACTCAGTCTGGTGATAGAGGCACTGGTGTGCATCACTATAAAATCACCAATGACCAGGAAATGTGGCTGCGTGCTGGTTTGCCCTTAAGGCAAACTGTGGATGGTGTTTTAATGGCATGTTTACATGATGATTGAGGACTTTTTTTTTGATTGTGCTTTACAAGAGGTTTTAGTGTTTTAGGAAGGTTACCTCTAAGTGCCTCAGCATAAGCAGCTTCATGTGTAGGGTCTTCACCTTGTGCAGTGGGCATGGTGCAAGTGCCTCTGACAACCTCTATACGATAAGTTTTGTTTGTATGAAAGAGTTTTGCAAGTGTTAAAGTGTATTTACAACTCTCACTCTCTATCTGTTTTATTAAGAATAAGTGGGTTGTCAGTGTACATGAGGCAATTGCTACAATGCCTCAGAATTCCCATCTAAATCAGAATGACCAGAGACAGAGAGAGTCAGGAACTGCATCTCCATGGTTGCTGACCTACTAGAGAGTAGTGAGGGAAATTTAAATATTGAATAGGTCAGTAAGATAAGGAACTTGAACAATAGTCAGCTATGTATAAACTAGATGCACTAGTAGTAAAACATCTGTCTAGACAGTAAGATATTTTAAGGGAAACTTACACTGTGAGATATTAGAATCTAGATAGATTACAAGGGGTAATGCTGTGAGAGACTGGTGACTATACAAAGCAGCATTTCTAAGTAAATGCTGTAAAATAGGTCAACATGAGTAGATATTCCACACAGAAACACTTATTAAAATAATAAAGGGTGGGCCTTCTTATGGAGGGCCAATAAAAAACTACTCACAAAATGGACAGTTCTCATATAAAATCTAACCTAAAAAAGCAACACTCTTGTCTCTTTTGCTTCATCAGATGGAACTGGTTATATCGCTGAATCTGAGAAAGCTATCCAGTCATACCCTCCCCTTCCTCCACCACAGGAACCAGCAGCATTTCAACAATGTTTTCGGAATGAAGGGGCAGGTACAACAGATAACAATAGAAGGAAAAGGGGAGCCTATAATGCCCCAACTATGAATGAAGGACATTCTAAACCTCTGTTTAAACGAGGTAGATGGCAATGATTTTCATGCATATAGCAACACTTTGATTGTTAATTTATCAGACTGTGTTATGTCAATGGAACAATTGAGCATGTTAAATCTTGGGGTGAAATTTATACCATCTGTGTTACCCAGATTACATTTGTTAAAACAGGAAGTGTTCCAATTTATAAGGAAGTTACAGTTAAAATATTTTTCTATTAACAAATCTGATAAATATAGTATTAACAATGATTTAGACATTGACAGTGAAGAAGATAGTTTGATAGTTTTGATGTGAAAACAGTCGGAATGCATATTCTTTATTGAATACTTCAGTAGTGAATGGTAAAAATCGATTTATTCCCCCATATGTTAATCTATGTATTCAACAATTTTCTCAAATGTTAAATTTTTCTATAGACCAGTTGTACATGGAATTTGTTAATAACCAAAAAGATGTACAGTGCAATTTAACCAAAAAAGAGTGGGTTGTCTTAAAAGAATTATCTATTAGAAAAAATCTTATTATTAAGCCTGCAGATAAGGGCAATAAAATTGTCATTCTTCATTTTTCTCAAAATTTAAAAATGTGTATGCAACATCTGGATGATAGAACAGTTTATGAGATGAGTAATGAAAATGAATATAGACAAGCAACACGAAATCTTATAAGTTTAATAGAAAAAGGTTGCCGCTTAGGTTATTGTACTCAGAAAGAATTGGATACTAAGTTTAATATAGAGGATTGCAATATGGCTACCTTTTACTGTCTTCCAAAAATCCATAAGGACAGTATTAATCCTCCAGGTAGACCTATTGTGTCTGCCAGCAATTATTTTTTAGGCAATATTGGGATATTTTTGCATTATTGTTTATTGCCTTATGTGGAAAAGCTTCCCTCGTATATTATAAATTCTTTTGATTTTTTTGTCTAACATTTCCAAAATCAAATGGAATGCTAATATATACTTCATTTCTATTGATGTTCCAAGTTTTTATACTAATATTAGACACAGAGATAGCCTAGCAGCTTTACATTACTTTCTGATGGGTTGTCCAGTATCCAGTTATATAATAGAATTACTGAAGTTTTGTTTGCTGAATAACTTTTTTCCATTTTAACAGTGAAATTTACCATCAATTACAAGGCACTGCCATGCGGGCAGCTTTAGCCCCCATGTATGCCAATATTTTCATGGCTAAATTTGAGTTGGACTATATTTACAAGAATCCATTTTTCTGTGAACATGCATGTGTTATTATAGCTACATTGATGATTTGTTTTTTATCTGCAAAAATGGAATTAATGATGTTCAATACTTGTTTACCTGGGTGATTGAATCATAAGCTTAATTGGAAATATCTTATTTAGTTAATTACTCTAGGGTAATTGCTTTATTGTTGTATGTATATATAGGGGATGTTTTATTTAATGTATGTCACTCTTTGAAGGCTGTATTTGGCCAAGGCGCTAAGTGCAATAAATTCTCTTGGATCTGCATTTTGTTGTTTTTCTTCGCATTGGTCTTTTGGTGGTTTTATGAGCCAAGCATTGTGCAACTGCAGCATTTAAATAACAGAGGAGATTTGATAAAAAAAAATAAATAAAAATATAACACAAACAAGGCCCTGTGGCCAATCAAAAACAGCACACTCTTCTTTCCTTTACACAATGCTGGGCCAAAAAAATGACTCAGGTCCCCTCTACTCTCAATAAAGTGGAATGAAGGCAGTTCTAACTCAAGACTGTAAAAAGTTCAAAAAGTACAGATATTCAGCACAGAAAAACTCAATTAATGCAGTGAAAGACAAGTACAAAAACAATGGATATGGTAATGTAAGTCTTCGCTTCTGCAGAGTTTAGCAGAAAAGCAGCAGCACTATTCCTCTTAAGTAGCAGGGTTGCAAAACACCTCAAGCACAGAAATTTAACTTTTAAGCAAGCTAGCCCTCTAGCCAATCAAATAAAGCAAAATAAAACTTACAACAACAATTTGCAGGTCAGAGGAATAGACCACAAATCTTCCTAATGTAAAATAACTGGGTTGGAACCCAAGTGCTCAGACCAAAACAAAGATACTTAGAATAAAAAAGTCTTTTGGCTTTTCCTGGTTTGGAGTCACCACAGCAGATCACCGGTCTGCTTATGATTGGCAGTAGATTTTACGGTGTCAAGTTGCCAGGCTGGCACCCAACCTTCAGAGAAGGCACACGCACACACAAACACACACACACACACACACACACACACACACACACACACACACACACACACACACACACACACACACCTACCTGTATGTCTTTTTTTGAAGTTTAGTTGATCGCAGGGAGAACATGCAGACTCCGCACAGAAGGTGCTCCAGCCGAGAATCAAACCAGAATGCCTCTTGCTGTGAGGTGACAAAGCTAACCATTGCACCACCGCAGGTGACGAAACAAAGATACTTAGACTAGCAGGCATAACATTGCCAAATCTGAAGGGTGGAGGATACCCTCTCTTTCAACAAAAGTGTAGACCACAAACTTTCTTTTGTAAAGTAACTGGCTTGGAGCCTCAGTGCTAAAACCAGAGCTAAGACACTCTTAGGATAACAGACACAATAAGCCTTCAACCAGCAATTCCCACCTCAGAATAGTGTAAGCTACCTCTCCTGCCACAAGAGCGTAAACCACAAAACATTCCTTATGTAAGATAACTAATCTAGAGCTAAAATTAGAACTAAAAGGCTTAGAATAAGTTCTAATGTAATCAGGCTGCTAACAAGCATTAATAAATGTAGCATATTAAATCCAACTGAACACTTAAAGAATGTGCAGCAAAAAGCTAAACAAATTAGGAAGAAGCACAAATATAGTAAAAGCAGCTAAATACAGTGCAATTTCTTTAATAAGTGGAAAGATAGGAAACAGAAGATAATTCAAGTTTAAGTGACTAAAGGCGGTGGCCTTCCTGGTTGATCTCTTAGTGCTCATTAGAATGAACTGATGAAATGAGACTAAGAGGAGTATCCAAAATCAGATTTACAGTAGGGGCAGACAACTCATAAGCTATGAAGTTTAAAAGCGAAACAAGAGTAGGGTGGGTTGGAAGAATCACATCTAGACAGAGATTAGCAATAGACAGAGAATAGCAAGTCACGCAGCACTACAGCTAAAAATACAGATGCCACAAAATATATTAATTACATAAGGAATGATATTTCTCAGCTACTCCCACTAATTAGTTGATGTTATTCACTGTCTGCAAAATAATTATTTTCTAACTGGCAGTAGTCTAGACCTCCTAAAACTTCAAAAAGAACAAAAAACTTAAAACAAAACAAAATGCAATATGAGTAAAAATAAAAATGGAAGCAACCAAACCTGAAATTAATAACTCCAATCCAAAATCAAATGCAGACAGAGCTCAGCAATAGCCAGGTAGAGAGCAACAAGTCACACATCAATACAGCTAAATAAATATGCCGCTAAATATTTTAGTTAAAAAAGGAATGCAGTTTTTCAGCTCATCCCACCAATTATCTGGATGTTATTTATTTTCTGCAAAATAATTATTTTCTAACTGATTCAAGCCAAGTTCTTCTAAAACTTCAAAAAGAAATAAAAACTTAAAGCAAAACAAAATGCAATATAAGAATAAAGATTAAAAAACTGGAAGCAACTAAGCCTTAAATGAATAACTCTAATTCAAAATCAAATGTAGACAGAGTTTGATAATAGCCAGAGAGAGAATGGCCAGTCACACAGCATAACAGCTAAATATGCCACTAAATATTTGTAGTTAAAATAAGAATGATATTTCTCAGCTCATCCCACTAATTATCTGAATATTACTCATGGTCTGCAAATGAATTCTTTTCTAACTGACCCTAGTTAGAATAACTAGAATAACTCCAATCCAAAACCAAATGCAGACAGAGATCAGCAATAGTCAGGCAGAGACCAGCAAGTCACACAACATACAGCTAAATAAATATGCCATCAAATATCTGTAGTAAAACAAGGGATGGTATTTGTAAGCTCATCCCACTAATCATATCTAGTCTATTCTGATCTTTCGATTATTTCGGATGAATAATTGTTTTGAATTAGACCCTGTCTCCCACACATAGACTACTCTATTCAGTTGTATGTATTAATACAATCATGTGATGCATGAGTTCTACCTCAAAAGGTTGTGCCCTGTTAGACCTTCATGCTTAATGGCAAACATGGATATATGAAAGGCCACAATTTTCATCTCCTGTGTTTACCTGCATTATTATCCAGTCCATGCTTATATATCTTTCTCTTTCTTTATTTCTTACTTTATTTCATTATTTTACTGATTTTATAATTATGTTTTTCATCTGCATCATTCTTTTAGCACCATTTCCAGTTCCCCATGTCCAGTAATGGGTCTGTCAACCATATGATTACCTCGAAACTTTCTCCGATCTGTGTCAAGCCTGTGCAGCATAACTGGGAGGCCACCCCCCCTTTTTTTTACATACACCATTACTTCATTCCCTTCCCTGCATCCATTGGCCATTGCCCAAGGGCTACTCCCTCTATGTACCCTGCTTGTCCTCAGAGAGCACCCTCCTTCTTGTAAAGGACTCAATCAACACTCTCTGCCAGCACCTCAGATGCCTGAGACATTAATTGATCCTGGATCATCTGGGCAGTAGTTAGAACTTCATCTCTCTATGCCATGACACTGGCTTTATTGCCAATATATTCTTTGAAAGATATCTAATAATAATGAACATTTAAACAGTTCTACTGAGTTTTTATATATTAGTGTAGTGTGTGTTTGGGGGTGGGGTTGTAAGCATTTTTCATGTGTCTTTTGCATAAAGCAACTGAACTCACAAGAAATCACTTGTGCCTGTCACAGCTAAGGACTAGATGTGTATAAAAATGCCATATTCTCCCTCTTCCAGTGGGTTATGGCATCAGTTAGTGTAAAACTTGAGAGTGTATATGCACAAAAAAATCATGCACCTCCCTACAGTGAATAATGCTGTCATTTTTAGTGTAAAGTGGAAGTGGAGTGTAAATGTGTAAAAAAAACTGTTTCCCTGGAGTGGATGATGTCATCATGTTCGGTGTTCAACTCTTTCACTATAGTTCACACATAAATAGATATCAGCAATTTTCAGTCATATTCAGCATGTTGTAAATTATTCTTTCAGGCTAATCTGAGACAAGAGAGACAGAGTGAGTGTGTGTGTGTGCGTGCGTGCGTGCATGCGTGTGTGTGTGTGTGTGTGTGTGTGTGTGTGTGTGTGTGCGCATTTGTGCATGCGTGCATGCATGCGTGTGTGCGTGCATGTCTGTGTGTGTGGGTGTGTGTGTGCGCATGTGTGTGTATGCGTGTGTGTGTGTTTGTGTGTGCATGCATGTGTGTGTGTGTGTGTGTGTGTGTGTGTGTGTGTGTGTGTGTGTGTGTGTGTGTGTGTGTGTGTGTGTGTGTGTGTGTGTCCACTCACACATAAATGCATGGGCTGGGAAATTTTGGTACATGACATAGATTGCTTTTATACAGTCAAAGACTTCCTGTGGTACAGAAAGATAGAGTTTAATTGGATGACAAGACTATTAACTAATGGTATATAAAGGGTAAAGAAAAAAGGCATGGGGGAAGCTGGCACATACTTGCTGAAACAAATGAGCAAATGGGTGAGACTTATGTGTCTTTTTGTCTACACTTACATTTATTTGTGCATTCATATTACTTTGCTTTATGCCACGTTATGAAGAATGGTCTTCCTTATCTAACAAGATCTTCTTTTCATAGGTAAAGCATGTTTTGCAGTGAGAAGTTTTATAGGGATAACCCAAGAGATTCCTTGACATTCATCCTTCTTGGGAATTTAGTTGCAGTATGCACAATATACTATATCGGTAATATTTTAAAAAGGTTATTTGCTAAAGAGAATGCAAACAGTTCATGCTGGAATTTGATCCAATGGATTTGTTGCACTCAACCTATTTCTATAATAACATATGGCTACAGCTAAATGATCATTTGTGTATACAGTTAACAAAATAAAAAAAATGAGATGCATCACTCGATGATCGTGGGTTTTATAAATGAATGTCATGGAAAGATAATCTTGTTTCAAAACTGAAAGTCCACAGTAATATGCTAGTGACATTCTTAAACAAACCTGTCCTATGTATGGAGCTATGTTTTAAGGATAAGGACTGTCAAGTGTCACTCATCTTGCTTTGCTACTCCTACTATACAAATTTACCTTACCTAGTTCAGCATGTATGGACTATTTTGAGCTTTTTGTTAATGCTTGTCTTGCCATATCCTCACTACTGCCATCAACAATTGTGTAATACAGACATAAGAAGACACACACTTTGTTAAATTTGAGGAGGGGTTCATACCCTCCACATGACCATCAAGCCTTTCTTTCAACTACCATCAAATTTATTCCTCTTCTGGTGAGAGACAACTGGCTGGTTATTTCTCCTTAAGGACAAGAGCCAAATACCCAAAGTGATGCCATTATACATTGCTGGTTGGGGGCATCAGGGTGGCCAAGCTTTTTTTTTCGTATGGCTGTACCACTACACCACAACTGTGACATCTGTAAGTGCTTGTAATATAAGATGCATACTTCCACATATGTCACCCTGATTTCTGGTGCTACATGTCACAGATACAAGCATGCAAGTCATTTTCTTCATGACGGATCAACCATGACTTCTCTACCCGAAGGAGACAAGACTGAATTTATTATGTGTTTCCCAGCTTTGAGGACTCATCTAGTTCTGCACCTATGCTATTAGCATCTGAAGCAAAATTCAAGCCTTTATTCCTCTAAGCCACAGAGCTAGGAGAAACACACATGTTTAACAAAGAGGTATTTTTGCATTTGTGTTATAAAGTTTGTTTGTAGCTGCAGCACATTAATATGTGAATGAACAATATCTATTTTTTCTTTCATAGCAAAAACAGAAACATTTCTTGAAGCCATTCATTTTTGTAGCTCAAACATATGTTTCATTACAATGTTGTATGACTTAACAAAAATATCTGACAGAAACAGGGCATTCCTAAGCATTATATTTCCAGAAGAGTTTGTACATACTGTTCTTTTTGTACCTCTCTGTCAGTACAGTTTATCATAATTTTCATATAGTCATCTTGTCCAAATACATGGAAAATGTCAGGGCCACAAATGCCTCATTCAAATGCCTTTCACATTCCAATCTTTTATTTTCCTCATAGAATAACAAAACTAACAATGACATATAAAGTTTTACAAAGAATGTGGTTTTTGAGGTGTTATGAATTATACGCTTCTATCAATAACCTGGTAAGAATAATGTACATCGAGAGCCGTATCTCAGTGGAGTTTACTTAATGAGTTTGTGGTTTCATCTAACTTTGTATGACATTATGTTCTCTCTTCTTTGCCAGTTTCTTTACTGCACTGGATTTTTACTTCCTGGAATCCCCTATAAAAGTGCTCTGAGACCAGTATATGTTCCATAAACTGCATAAATAATGAAACACACTGAAAGGTTCATAATAATGCCACATAATTCATACAGCCATTTTCTAAACCACTTGACTTGAGAGTGTCACAGTCATAACAAGTTGTGTAGAATATTCCAGACTTGTCTATCTCCAGAAACAATCATAAGCTCAACATGTTTGAATCCTTAGCCAACGCAGGCCAGCCTGGAGATATAAACCCTACAATTTGTGCTGAGCTGGTCCAGAGGTGCATCTCACTGAGTTATGCCTAGGCTCATAGGTTCATAGGATGATACTAGGCTATTGACCCAGAGATCCTTATAAGCCTAGCCAAAAATATCCTCCATGTTCCCTCAAAGTCAGCACCTGTTTCCCCTGTCCAGCAGGGACACAGGTGAGATCCAAGGGGAGTATTTTCTGTTTCCCATCCAGTCGACCAGGTTCCTCTTAAAGAGGGCTAGAGAGGCACTCTGCTTGACATGGAAATGGACTCTTTTCCACAGATGGGGGAGTCTTTGAGACACACATGTCTAGTACACCTCAGGGAGGAGGTATGCAGGAGGCATTCTTATGAAGTTCTTACATCACATTAACTGCGTCCACTCAGCCCAGAGGAACAGTGACCGTAGTCCAATTGCTAGACTTTTTACATTGTCATGGAGAGTACATCCAAATATCCAGTGTATGAACCTCATTTCTGCCCACTCATGTTAGTGTCTCAACATTCCAATTATTTATCAATGTTCATGACCATGTGAAAGGATGTGATCTTAGACTGACTGGAAAACTAATATCTTTGTCCTGTAAATAACCTTTCACTCTACCATTGCTGCCTGGAGTGGTATCAGTAAGGCTAACATGCCTTCACTCTTCTCTTGGTTAGTATCTCCTGCTCTCCTTTGCATTCACTTGTAAACAGGACCCCAATATAAATAAACATCTCCATCTGCAGAAAGAAATCTTGTCTTTCAGAGGAGAAAACCATGTCCTCTGATTAGGAAGTATAATCTTTCATCACATCTGCTTTCAGCTCTGCAATGAGCTGCTCCAAAGCATCCTGCAAATTGCCATCACTTGAGGCCAAAAGGATAACATCACTGCCAAACAAAAAGATGCAACCCTCAAATCCCCAAACTGAGTGATGTGCAAAACTTAGGCTGTAGTTTGATTATATCAGAACCATGGATCAGCTGATCAATTCTCTGTCATTATGCTGTTATCAGAGTGGTAATGGGAATTTACTGATACAGTCTACATGTGATTTGTAGACATGAAAAATGCATAAAAGCAGCATAGACCAGCATGCCTTCTGATGAATGCTATAATAGTACAGTCCCAGGATAGCTGCTGGATGTCATTTTGTCTCTTTATTTGAAAATGAAGAGTTGTGTTCAGTTTCTCTGTATTACATCAGATGTATGTGGGATGGGTTCATAGACAGGGTAACTTTGCACAGTAGAGATATGAAGAGTATCCAGTTTGGGAACCTTTGACCTGCATTTTTGTTGTTTGTAGACAATGTTGTTTTCTTAGTCTCATAAACATTTGTTTTGCAGTGTGCAATGGAACAGCTTGCAAAAGTGGATGGGGTGAAAATCATCATCTCCAAATCAGTAATCATGAGTCTGTGCTAGAAAAGAGTGTTTGCTGTCTGCGTGTGAGAGAAGCAGATACCTCAGGTAAAGGAGCTTATGAACTTTTGGTATGTTCACAAATGTAGGTGAGGTGAATAGGAGACCAACTACTTGAGCAGTGCAGATAAAGCAATACTGCAAGTGTTGTACTGCATCGTGGTGATGAAATGAAAACTGTATCACATGTAATGCTATGAATTTACCAGTTAATCTATGTCCCCATTCTCACCTATGGCCAGTAGTTGTCCGTACGAATGGAAAAGAGGAGGTTATCGACATGACTGTCCTTTGCAGCTGTGCTAATGTCACATTCCATGACATAGTGTGAAACTCAAGGCAGCTATTCATGAAGAACTTACAATACAGCCACAGATCCTCAGGGTTAAGAGTGACGAATTGGTTGAGGTAGTTTGGCATGTTGTCAGATGCTCCCTACACACATCACATGAAAGGAGTACAAGTCATGGCCTACTGAGAATACTCTATGCCCCATAGCAGACCCAGGATATGTTGAAGATATTATATGTCTGTGCTTTTCTGGGAATCCCAAAAGACAAGCTAGAGGTTGTCTCTGGGAAGTGAAGTCAGGCCTACTTTGCTCTGATTGTGTTTCTGTAAACCTCACCATGATAAGTGATTTAGAAAGTAGATAGATGGTGATCTCATTGTGCATTACAAGTATATATACATGGCGTACTCTTGAATGATCTTTATTAGGTAAAAAAAATGGAAAACATCAAACCAAGAAACAATGAATCTATTAATTCCACAGCACACCCACTTTAACAGCAACACAGACACATACGCACACACGCATGAAAAAAAAAAAAAAAAAAAAAAAAAAAGCATCCAGCAGCAATTTACCACTCTCAGCACTTGGTGTCCCCAATACACCTAAATATGACTTTGAGATCATGTACCACTGGTGTAAGTACTAAAAAGAAATTTCCATAACTCTGTTGTTCCATTATATCTGTGATTTCCTTGTATATTCTTTAACTAAAATCAGAAACAATTAAAGCTACTCAGCCACTCCCATTTTGACTGAACTCAGTGTGATCAATCTCAGGTATCTTATTCTTGAAAATGCTTTAATTGCGAAGAAAAATGGTTTCTGTGTTGTGCATTACTGTGTATTGTAATTGCCGCTTTACAGAGTGTTGTCTAACTTCTTCAAAAGAGATGCAGAAATAGACATTACATTCAATATTGCTGCCTTAGGCCTATTATTACACAAATACAGTGTACAGCTAGTACCCTGACCAAATACTCACATATGCACACACTTACAGAATAAGAAAATCTCTCAAATTATGGTGAGATTTAATTTATCTATTAACTAGCTGACTAAAATAATCTTTCACAGATTTTTTTTCTACAGTGATTCAGGTCACAGATCCAATTATCCATTTATCTCACTATATACTAATATTAATTCTTAATGCTTTATATATGTGTATGCATATATATATATATATATATATATATATATATATATATATATATATATATATGTGTGTGTATACATACACACACACACACACACACACACACATATATATATATATATATATATATATATATATATATGTGTGTAGAAAAACTTTATAACCTCAAATTACTGAAATGTCGAATTTCAGTATCTCGAAGCAATAAAGTTGAATGTTAAAAATAGCAAAAGCCCATAATCGCGAATTCGAATATATGTCGAATTTGCCATTATGACCTTACGCTGCGTAATGTCCGGGATTGTGTTTTGATGGTGCGCGGTGCCGTGTGTGGATGTAGGTGTTATGTCAGGTAAGTGTTTTCTAAGGGTTGTGAGTGGGAGTTAGAGTGTGTGTGACTGTGCTGATGTGTTTGATGTGTGTGTGAGGGGTCGGAGAATGTGCGTGTGTGAGTCGGCTTCTGTTTTGTGTTTGTGCGATTTCGGAGTTAGTATATATAAGTAGGGGTGTGTGGGGGCATAGCCCCCCACATGGGGGGTGCAGGGGTGCTTGCCCCCCTGCTTATGTGTGTATGAGTTGTTTATGTATGTAGTTTTGTTTGTTTTTGTTGTGGTGTATGTGTAGTATTGTGAGTGCAGTTTTTTCGGTGTTTTAACTTTCACGTTTTTTTGTGTCAGTGTTTTGGCGATTCGGTTTTATAGTCTCGAGATACTGAAATTCGACATTTCAGTAATTTGAGGTTATGAAGTGAATCCATATCTATATATATATATATATATATATATATATATATATATATATATATATATATATATATATATATGTATATATATGTATATATATATATATGTATGTATGAGTGTGTTATATGAGTTATTCCTGCACACATTTCATCACATGCTGAGCTGCAGGTGTATTTTTGTCAGTGGTATACGTGGTTGAATTATTTAATGGCAGATGATTGTTATAATTAACCATTGCTTAATTTCCATCCTTTTCTATTTTCTTCATGTTTGCACAATCTTGGAATTAGTACATTTAATTTCCTGGGGTATGCAGGTAGAACCCTGTTGGGGTGGTGCAAAGCTCTACAAGTAAAAGTTAGTATTTTTTTTTTTTGTTTTTCTTTCTGTAATTACAAATGTAATCTATTTGTTTACATTTGCAAGTACTTACTTCATTGACTTTAGTTGTGATTAATGGTAATTCTCAATGAGTTTATTCAATGCTTTGTGGTTATAATTCATCTCTCTCTCTCTCTCTCTCTCTATATATATATATATATATATATATATATATACACACACATATATATATATATACTATATATATATATATATATATATATATATATATATATATATATATATAGATTGATATAGGTATAGATATAGATATATACCATCACAATCTTAAATCCCATAATCCCGAGAATATAATATTGAAAGATCGAAGTATTGAAGTCAACAATATTGAATTTCCTGGATTTTCCCCCAATAGGGCTCATACTGGACTTTGTTCCTGAGTTCACAATCCTTCCAGACCTATGCTAGCACCAGTTCCTTAGTGCACACTGGTAAGAGGACTCAGTATTTCTAGACTTCAAGACACTGTGGACTTTAGCATATTGGCCTATCATATTATGGTTTTAGGATTATGGGTTTCTAGACTGTGGGCTACAAGTCTGTGATAGTAAACCTATATATATATATATATATATATATATATATATATATATATATATATATATATATATATATATATATATATGTCTATTGTGTATGACCAAACCACCCTTATGTCAAATGTAAATCACCAACAAAATAAGTTCTATCGTACACAATAGCAAACAAAAACAAAAATAAAAGCAATAATATCAAGAGAGCAAAATGATTTCAGCTCCTGATATTAAAACTAACCCCCACTTCAACATACTAGCCTCACATTTGTCTGAGTAGTGGCAGTGTTACAGGAAGGCTTTAATGACGTTAAGCTGTAGGGTTAAGGTTGGGGAAGGGACAGCATTAGGGTTAGCACCAATTACTAAGGTATTGCAGGGGCTATTATGGCTATTAGAAATGTATCTATACATCTGGATCTATCTTTCTGTCTATCTAGCTACATATATCTATATATATATATATATATATATATATATATATATATATATATTGATAGTACACAGCTGATAGTCAACTGGTATGCTTTAAGATGTGGGGCCATAACAGAATATCCAGGAAAATACCCATGAGAACATCACGTAAACTTCACACAGGTAGTAACCTGAGATTAAGATTCCCTAGACCCCAAAAGTGTAAAGCAGAAACCTTAACTACAGATCCACTTTGCTGACTTTAACTGTTCATGCTAAAAAATGAAATCATGTTATCCCTTAATAGTACTGCCATTTAATACAAGTCACATTCTTCTTCTACTTCTTTTGGCTTTTCCCGATTAGGGGTCGCCACAGTGGATCATCTGTCCGCTCATGATTGGCAGTGGAGTTTTACGGTGTCGAGTTGCCAGCCCGGCACCCAAACTTCCACAGAAGTCACTAATACAAGTCACATTATAAGCTAAAATTGTCATCACCTGCACTGCCATCAATAATTGTACCCTGCATATGCCAATGAACACATTTTCATACCAGAAGGGCATGCGTGATGCTCATGGACTGGGTTGCAATAGGAATGCACAATAATGTGGATGGGATTTATGTGTGCTGTCCCATCCCAGAATCTTTGTTTCCATGTTTACTAATCTTGGCAACTTTCCACATTATTTTGTAAAGCTAGACAGACTGCTGTCAAGTAACTGTTTCTTCTACATTTTTGAGGTAGCAGAGAAGAGCAAAAGATGGCAACCATGGTAAGGAGGTGGGGTGGGAGGTTGGCATAATGGTTAATGTGTTTGACCTCCAGCCACAAGGTGCAGGGTTTGATTCCCACATGGGCTAATTGGCTAGGCTCAAAATGGTCAACAAGGGCAGTTAGCCTAGTACTAAACTATGAACCTATGATCCCAATACAGGACGTAACAAACATCTGATCAAGTTAGGATATAATTACATCAGTGATGGAGATGATCTTGACTGGCCTGCAAGGGAAAAAAAATACACCAGTTAATTACAAACTAAACCCACAGATATGTGGTAAACGATTATCACTTCACAATAAGAGCTAAAGGTTTATAATGGCTAATCCCTCCTTGCAGACATCTGAACTACAAACATTTTCTCTCAAACTTGAAAGTAAAATTGAAGATAAAGAAAACACAGTGAGAATAAACAGTTTATGAATAAGAAGGTTTCAGTGAAAAGGTGGAAGAAAAGACCCTAAAAATGTTATTCAAGGAATTAAAACATATCCTGCAATTCCAGTTGTGCCACTAGCATTGAAAGCTCACTACAACTGGAGGATGAAAGATCCAACTTTCAAAAGGCAGCTGATCATAAAATGCCTTGATTCTAGTGACTGAGAAACAATTCCGAATGCATCTAGAGGCATTAGTAAAAACCTGAATACTGGTGACTGTTCTGATGACAATCATGATAGACTATAGCATAGTTCTTATCTCCATAAAAAAACTTTTTTCCAGTCAGCTGGATGTCCAGAGAGCTCGGACTGTCAGTCAAACTTTGTTTCTTAACTTTGAATGTTAAAGAAAGAACCTGATGTTCACCTTTCCATAACAGTTGAAGCAGGTGCTGTACTCGACAGCTTTATTCAGGCACAGGATACACAGTGGATGACATGAAAACAAAAAGGAATGGATGAGCTTTAAAGATGCCCTCCTCAGTGACAAAATGAGAATAGCCATTACTGACTTCAGTTAGCAAGTTATCTAAGTGAAAAGATGGAAGAGTCGAGTTATACCAAGACAGAATGGTTAATAACACTTTGCTGCTGTAAGAGAAAGGTCATTCCAACACATAACTGAGTTGCCTCAATCACCTATTACAGAACTTTACAGGTGGGATGTAAAGGAGAAATGGAGAGATGGACTTTGTTATTACAGATCCTTCAATGGAAAAGGCATTAAAGATACAGACATTCTTATCTATAGCTATGCAGCCACTACAAAAATACTCCCTCACAAGTCCAGATGAAAGACAGATTGCATTAAATGCAGGGGCATTTTTTTCTTGGGCTCAAGTGGAAGCCTGAACCCTGAAAAGTAACTTTCTTCAGTGCTCTGTTTGGAGAAAACTAATAAAGTGTGATAATGCGCGCGTGTGTGTGTGTGTGTGTGTGTGTGTGTGTGTGTGTGTGTGTGTGTGTATATCTGTGTGTGTTTCTGTGTGTCTGTGCTTGTTTGTGTGCATTGTTTTTCATATCATATGCTTTCAACATTTGTTTATCCATTTATCAGTCAATATTGTATGTGTGAATTGATTATTATTGCTGTTATTTGATTCTTCACTCTGAGTCTCCCTGTCTTTGTTAACACTGTCCAGTAGATCATAGGTATTGTACATTCCATGGGTTTCATCTGTGTTTTAGTTCATCTCATTAAAATTTACTAATTGTCACCTCTGTGGTTTGCTGCATGGAACCACCAAATGTGAAGCTTGTCAAACAGAGCTTTGTAAACACTATTTTCAAGCTTCACCTGCAGTTTTATAAGTTGAATTAGTAAAAATGAATACTAAAGGAAAAGAATATCTGTAATTAACAGACAACTGAGCTATGTTGTATAATACATTTTGTTATGTTGTTTATATGCTAGGACATCTATGGAAAATAGTATAGATATTTAAAAAAATATTTGATGATTTTTGCTTAGTTTTAAGATACGCTGACTACAGTGTTTGGAAAACTGGTTAACTCCCTAAAATAAAAATGACTGAACTCTAAATCTGCTTAGACAGAGGAGGGTTATCGATTGCTGTTTAGGCAAGGTGCAATTAAAAGTCCAGAACTACTTTACTTTTAACTGGACATGGAGGACAGCATGTTTGGACTGGTTTGCCTCACAATGGAAGGATTGGTATTATTTCAGTTATATCTGCTCACAAGTAATTATTCCTGATCTCAACATAAATGCTTTACATGTTCTTCTAGCAGTTTTCTTCAAAGGTTATTGATAAAATAATTGCCAAAGTGTTATTCCATTAGCTATATGCACAGCATTTAGGAATCTGTACCATTCATCATAAAATAGTGGATCTGTTTTGCTGTGTTCCATGTCTAGATTATTTTCTGTTGGTTGATTACAACTCTAGTTTATTAAAGTTCTCATTTTCTAATGCATATATCATTAAGGGAGAATGATCCTTTAGCACAGACTAAAGATCTCTGACCCAAAATACGTGTCTGTCAAAAAGGTACTAGGATTTGACTTGGGATGTGAAGGTCCTATGTACAATAAATAGAGCTGCTGGTCTTAGCAGAAAATAAAATAATATTAAGCACAACTCATCTTTTTGCAGGAAACTAAGATAAACATAAAACTTAAAAGGATGGGACAAGAAAGGAGTGACAATTTTAATTAATCATCATTTGGTCGGGGCTCTAGTAAAGGAAATGAAGGACTCTAGAAGTAGATGTCTCATTCTAAAGACACAGGCACTAACAGGGGAAGTTATTTTAGCTAATGTAGATAGGCCAAGAGATGGTATGCCATATGGGATGCATCATTTCCTTAAACTATATTAATCATAAAGTGTATCTCTATATGAGTTCTCATGGGGGGGGTGCAGTTGGCACTGTAATAAAGAATGAGTGCAAGAGTAAATCATTATTAAACAATTGTTGTTGCATCTTGTTCTGGCAGGTAATAGGCCTAAAACAATTGGAAGTTCTTAAATCAGGAGTAAAGACCAAACAAGTAAGGCTATGCAAAGCATGTTACTGGGATGATCAAGTAACTTTTGAAAATTCCTGGCAGGCTCTCTGGAAATCCATTAAGCAAAAAATCAGAAGGTTTATTACAACAGTGAAAAAGGAAGAAACTGATAAGAGATAGAATAAAATTAGAGAAAGAGGGTATAAAACAGACCAAGTAAGGAAAGCTTATAAAACAGGGTGAATATCAAGAAACAGTATTGTTGCCCACTTTAAAAACTATATTGCAGAAATGTAACATAATACAATTGAAGAAATTCATAAAAATGTGTAAAGCAGAGATTCTTCGAGTGGGATGAGATGTTAAAATAATCAAAACATTTAGCTCACAGGTTAGTGAGCGTAGTATGTTTAATGGATTCAGATCAACCAATTGTTCAATTATAAAGTGGATGAAGATATCAAGTACTTAAGTGATATTATTCTGCTTCAAATTACAGACAAAGAAACTTTAAGAAAGCTCACTTGCATTTCTGAAATATATTTAGCAATAGACCACCTTTGTTCTACATCCTAAAACTGTCATATCTGACTTTTACAGGAAAATTAACAAAGAGAATATCTCTATAGAGTTGCACAAGTTTAAGAGAGGGAAAGAAAAAATATACTACAAGATTCAGCAAGACATATTCAAAATCCAAATCTATTATTATAAAGGGACAGAGGCAGAGTAGTGTCATAATGGAAACTATCACTGGTAGCACCCATTTATAAGAGGTAAATAATGATAAAAAAGTCAAGAATTGCACATGTATTACCCCAACTATGCTCCTTGGGAAGTGCTGTGAGATACACCAGTTAACTAAGCAATGATGCTCGGCTCGATGGGGGTGGGTGTTATCTGGGAAACAACATTCATGCAGGGGATGTTCTAAAGCCTGATGCTGCAGACAGATGGATTCTACTTGTCTAAAAGGACATTATCTTCCCAATAACACCAACCCTGAAGGACATTATTATGCTTAGAAAAAGGTATATCAGTTATATTGATTCATATTTGCTTTCTTATCAGCAGATATATTATTATATATATTTTGATGGTAAATAGTTTCTCTGCCTAATGTTTCAAATGCTGTAGGATAAGTTATTTTTGTTAAAGAAATATTTTACATCCAAAATATAATTTTTGTATAAGTACTTGATGTGAATACATACAGATCCACTCACATACACAGAACGTAAGACAGATACACATGCAATTAGACAATGGGCAAAATGACATCATCACCCTGATTGGTGAATGAATATTCTCAGAGTATTGACATACAGGTAAGGCCTGATAAAAGTCAAGTATGCTAGTTCAAATAAAATGAACAAATGGACGTCATTTTTGCAAACTCACTAAATGTGCCTTTGATTTTAGAGACCATAACGTAATAAAAAAAGGTAAATTAAAAATAAAAAAACTCAGCTAGTGAACTAATTGCAATAGTAGTTACAAGAACTTTCTGTTTTACTTAAATTGCACTGAGTGCAGTTTAAAAAAGTCATAATAAGCAAGGTGAAAAAATAAACAAAAAGTCAGTTCTGTGAGTGTGTGTGTGTGTGTGTGTGTGTGTGTGTGTGTGTGTGTGTGTGTGTGTGTGTGTGTGTGTGTGTGTGTGTGTGTTTATGTGGCTGTGTATGTGCATATTAGAAAAAAAAAGAGAGAGACAGAATGATAGAGAGAGAGAAAGAGAGGGAGCATGCATACCTCTCAAATTCTTTGCTGAAAAATTCGGATCTGAAGACGCTTTTCATAAACACACATTATTTTGAGAAATTAGAAGTATGAAACTATTCTGTCTTACTTTAGTAATTAACAGTAATCCTAAATGATTTACCAGAAAATGAAGGCAGCAAATCAAGGATGTTCTGCAAAATTAGACAGTGTGCATGTACGTTTGTGTGTGTGTGTGTGTGTGTGTGTGTGTGTGTGTGTGTGTGTGTGTGTGTGTGTGTGTGTGTGTGTGTGTGTCTCTGTCTGTGATTGCATGTATATATCTGTGCATATCTGTGTGATTGTCTCTATCTCTGCGTATCTGTCTTACTTTGTGTGTGTATGTGTGTGTGTGTCTCTGTCTGTGATTGTGTGTATATATCTGTGCATATCTAAGTGTGATTGTCTCTATCTCTGCGTATCTGTCTTACTTTGTGTGTGTGTGTGTGTGTGTGTGTGTGTGTGTGTGTGTGTGTGTGTGTGTGTGTGTGTGTGTGTGTGTGTGTGTGTGTTTATGCATTGACATTATACTTATATTTTGAATGTAATATACTTCATCTAGCAAAAAACAACTGCACATGCTATAGCAACTTTGAATTATCAGGAGGAGGAACTGGTGCACATCAAAAATATATAAAAATGTATCAACTAATAAAAAAGCAGATTTCAAACAGTTTAACAGCTAGCCTATTGTCTAAGCACAAAAGTGCCCTCCAGGTTCGATATTACTAGGGAAATAACGCCCTTCCAGAGGTAGGCCAGACACTATTGCTTGCTTAAAAGCTTAAAATCTTACTGGACATTTTCCAACATGGTTTCTTAAATGAGCTTATATATTAACAAATCTAATACATGTTTATGAACAAGCAAGAATGTTAAATGACCTAGGCCTAATGATATTGGTAATGTTTCTAGAACTTGTGAAGGCCTTTAATACATTGACTCATAACAGAATCTTATAGACCTTGAAGATAAAAGACATTAACCTATGTGTAATCTGTGGGTACAACATTGATTAACTCTACAGAATACAAAAGGTTACAGCATCTTATAGACCTTGAAGATAAAAGGCATTCACTCATGCAAATCTATGGGCACAACATTGGTTAACTAACAGAATAAAAACAGTTACAGAACTAGGAGAATGCTGTGAATGTAAGCAAGTGTGCACTGAATACCTTAGGGATTGATAAAGAGCCCTCTGCTATTTATTAACTATTCGCTTAATTTCATAGTACTAAGTCATGCTGGACAATAAATTGTACTGCAAAACTGGTATTATCTTTGCTTCTAAGGTTGATGTAACAGCATTTAGTGACTACTTCATGGAAGTTATGACTTGAATAAGAGATGCAGAAGTGGAGTTATGACTTGGACAAGAGATGTAGGAGTGCAGTTTAGAATGAATAAATAGACATATATGCTTTTTTATACAATGTACAGTGAATGACCCAGTTTTAATGAACAATGGTAACGTATAGCAAATTACATATTTTTAAGACCTTGGAGTCATAATACGGACAGATTAGCATGTAAAGATTATGTACAAATTATACAAAACAGAACCTTACATCAGCTTTTTTTGCTATTTAGGTAAACAACATGCTGAAGGAAGTTTATAAAACCTTGATAACACCAATTTTGGAATATAATGTATTTTTTTTTTGTATATAAGATAAAAGACAAATAAATGTACTGGATTTGGCCCTATAAAAATTCACATAATTAGATATACCCATAAGGCATATGGGTTATTCAGAGATTCTGACATTTCTGCTCTTATATAACAGTGTTTACTGACAAATATGGGGTGTGTATATGATTACCGATTTTTACCTTCTAATAAGTATTCAATGCAATAGGAAGAGATTTGTTTGCCAACCTTCACCAAGGCTAAAAAACAAGCTCCCAACACCTGTAAGAATTTCAGGGAGCATTAGGCAATGTTACTTAATGGCCACATGCCCCTAGCACTGGTATACAGAATCTGTGAACCAATGAAGACTGGTTAGGACTGTCTAAACAGAAAAATATCCTGCAGACACTAACAATTGACATCAGGTTTCACTAACTTCATTAACCATAATTTAGGCTAAATTTGTGACTCATCATTTTGCAGAGGGTGTACAATATTTGATAAGAGAAAGTCAAAAGGGCTATATTTCATGTCAGATGTAGTGAGACTGGCTATTTTTGCAGAAAATGAGTGAGGCACAAATGTAATTGACAACAATGCTGAACTTCAGGAATACTTTTGTCTTAGTAAAACATCAGTCCATGTGGAATGTTTTAAGAAAACCAAAAATAGGAGACAACTTCAGAAAGAAACCAAAAACCAGTTCAAACACTGAGGTAATCACCATCATAGGTCACAGCTACCACAAGACACTCAGCCAGGAACTAGGATGACTGGAATAACGCCACAAACTCATAGTCAAAACAAACTTTTTAATCTTAAAGTTTCTGCACTTTACTCCTTAATAACTAAGCGAGACTTAATCAGAACAAGTTTGTGGTTTTCTTTTAAGTTTTAAGGTTTAGGAAAACCAACTTAAATTGTATTATCAATACATTTCACTTGCTGCATAACATGCCTTCTGCTATAATCTGCAGAAATGGCATTTTATCACTATGCCTTGATCTGTCTTGAGATACACATTAAGGTTTCCTGCTTTCTCCCAGGAGGTACTATGACTTTATGAAACCTATTAGATTGAAGTTGCAATTCAGTGAGACCAAATTGTCAAGACCACCTGTTTTCCCTTTTCCTGGTGTGGTATGGCTTGGAGATTGCTTACATAAAATGGGGGCGGGAATGGGGGGTGTTGGCAAACCACTGTAGCAACACCCAGGACCACAGATTTTTACCCTGTAGAAAATAAGTTCTATTCTGAGTTGGGTTTTCATCAAAATGTAACTTCAATCAAATAGATTTTGATGAATCACAGTGAAACATTTCTCCTTTCTCTTCACTAGAGTTATTGAACCATTTGCTGAAGTAAAAGAGAGGGATATAAACATGAAAAGGTCCTATTCCATTTCACAAACAAATCTCATTCACATGGTTTGCCAGTGATGGGGTACTAACTATAATTCAGACACCAAAAAGAGACCAATCCAGATTTGAAGTTATCTGCACTTCTCCTAAGTTTTCTCTATTCATTTAAATGAAAAAAAAGTTATTAGAGCTTAAGAAAACAATAACAGCAAACACTTCCCATTGTCTACTGAAGTTGTACAGGAAGGTGAACATTTGGGAATACTAAAAAACACAGATCTAAATAGACTAATTGTCATAGCCTGTGACATTAATAAAGTGTTAGCATATATATAAATTAGAGTGCATTGATTTTAAACATTTAATCTGTGTTTTCTAAATAAAATTCAGTCGGCTTAGAATCATAATTCTTCAAAATATTCTGTTTATTATTAAATATCTCCTATAAATAGCAAGCACAATTTATAGCAAAACATTTCAGAAAGTTTTTGTGTCTTTCGGCTTTTCTCGGATAGGGGTCGCCACAGCGGAACTCTGGTCCGCTAATGATTGGCAGTAGATTTTTTACGTGCCGAGTTGCCAGCCCTGACGCACAACCTTCAATGAAGGTACGCCCATTCACGCATGTCTCCACACAGAAGATGCTCTAGCTGAGAATTGAACAGGACGTCTTACTGTGAGGCGACAACACTACAGAAAGTGATTTTGATTTATTCATGGGAATATGTTCAAGCATATTGTAGCATGGAAAAACATGAATTGTATGGAAAAGGGCAGATTAGAAGTTGTCGATATAGAAAGCTACATTAGAGTAGCATTTCTCTATGAAGTACTTAAAGCTATAACAAGGCTCAGGAGCGGCCTTAGGTCAACTGGTGCCCTAGGCAAAAGTCTCCATGGTTTCCCACACCACACCATCCAGTGCTCCCATCCTGGTCTACCTATACCAAATGAATGCTGGAAAAGTGCCCCCACTACAGCGGCGCCCTAGGCAACCACCTAGTTGTCCTATGCCTAAGGCCGGCTATGACAAGGCTGCTTGGTTCATATAGAAGCTCTCATGAATACTCTATCCAAAGTAGCACATTTTGATACAATGAACAGGACTGGTGAGCTGGAAGTGTTTCATGGAAACAGTTGTCCAATTAGGATGAGAACAAACTTTATTCTTGGGCTCATAGAGCACATTTATAACTGCAGGTTGTGTGCCACTGAGAATAGTTCAAGCTATTGGCATAAAGAGATTAAAAAGTAACACTGTATCTTCTGGATGGACCCTTAGCAGAATGAATCCAATTAAATCATACTGATTTTCCTAGGGAAAAAAATTCTGCTAGTAATTATCTTTACCTGTGTAACATTTTAAGGAAATATAATAATAATACTATTAAGTGGTTAGTGATAAGCATAATGACCTGGCTCAAGAGTTGTTCTTCAAGAATTCATGTACAGGGATGGTGTGCAAACTGTTATGGTTATATAAAGTCAACAGGGGAAGAATATAACAATAACCAGACAATAGTGTCAACAACCAGAGACACACAGATTGGACATCAGGTTAAAGAAAAGGAGCAAGATCACATATCTGACTGGTGACAACCAGAACTTACTGTCCTGCTCACCTTTGCACTATACAAGACCACACATTGTTGGTAGCACTCAACTGAAAAACTAAAAGAGATGGGTCGTAATATGACAGACAGCTGCTGCAGATGTGATCAGCCTGAGGTAGATTATTGGCATATAATATATGGATGTCATTCAGTTATGGAAACCTGCAGCAAAGTATATAATACTATATCCTGTGAGTGTAAGGAATCAGTTCCAAAAACTGGATAATATCTGTGTTTGGTTCTTCGGAACATGCCACCAAGCAAAACAATGCAGGCAAAGTACTCATAGCTGGGCCAAACATGTTATAGGAGTGATCATAGCCATTAATTTTAGCTATTGTAAAAGTAAACCAAAGGACCATTGTAAAGAAATAAACTTATGTAAATAAGGGCAAAGTTCTCAATTCACTGAAGGAAAATGAGACTTGGTTGGATGAACACTGGAGTATTTTAATAGTGCACCTTGTCAAATGTGTTAAGTTCAAGATTTGAAATGCATTGTGGGCTTTCTTAAAAATGTGATGGTTGTTGCAAACGATGCTTACAGATCAACTGTCACTGAGGGACTGTACTAGGTGAGACTACTTAAGGCGCAAAAAGAAGTTTGACTTCTTGAGAGGCATTCGGGTGTGAACTGAGAATGAAGGATTAATGCGGAAATGTCTGTGGCACGTATGCCTCCATTGGGGTAGCCTTTGACAGAGAAATTTTGAACTGGGCAGTTAGCTATGTGATGTTAAAAATAACACAGTTACTAATCTATATCTGTATGATTTTCTTGTCAACTGCCACACATTCTCTCTGCAAAACAAAGGAGATGAACAGCTATTCCATATTTCCTAACTTAGGTAACAATTTAAGATAAAATCTGAGCTGATAGTGCAAACACAGGGTATGAATTATCCATTTTTTTGTGTTTTTGCCCCACAGAGGAAACAGGGAGCTGCAATAACTAACTCAAGCACAATACTGAAATACTGAAACTTATTCAGAAAGAAACATGAGCTGCTCTTAGGGGATATCTTTTCTTTGAGAAATGTGAAATACGGTATAAGCTGCCTATTGATAGGGGCGTGCAGGTCCAAGATCTAAGGACTAAAACTGAAAGCCACTCATGAAAGCTGTTCTATTAAGTAAATGTAAAATATAAAGAATCATTTTTTTTTGTGATTGGGGCAGGCAAGCTTCTTAATAACAATGTTTAGAGACCACTGATGGGAGGGGCTTTTCAAAGATAGAAAGAGAATGGCAGCACCACCCTTAAAGGTCACTATGTCCAGACAATGCTGACCACAGTCTTTCTCACCAAAAGGTCATGACTGGTAGAAACTGTTGACATATAGACATGAAATGATCATATGCTAGCACATAAAAGTGTCTGCCACATGATAGAATCACATGTAAGCTAACGAGTTGTGGAGGTCTAGGATATTACTTCAACCAGTCTTTTTCTCTTGATTGAATGGAGCTGTTGAGCAGAAGAGTTCCTGGCAGATACAATCACTTCTGACACCCGAGCATTGAGATTTCTCAGAATTAGAGCTTTTATAAAATGAAGCAGGCTACGAGTTACAGATAGTTGTCACCCTGATAATAAGGGACCTCCTTATCTAGGATAGGTTCAAGTTTTCTCTATCACTGACAGTCTAACAGCTTGAAACAGTACCTTTCTTGGACAGCAGTGCCTGATGAGGCTAGTGCTGTTTCTGTGAATTTTGCAATAATATTCAGAAGCACAGTGGATGACTGGGGATGGCTGGAAGGAAGGTATTCTGGAATTTCTTCCACCACAGGATGGGAATGCATTCAGTATATCCCCTCTTGTACTACTACACTGAATTCAGGAGGTGTGACTGCATTCTGTTCTTTTGCACAGTAAACATGTCAGTCTCTGCAGTTCTCCATTTTTGTAAGATCAGGACCTGCATGGTTGCTGAATCCATAGCGCTATGGATTCTCTCAGTTGCTACTTCATTTCTTTCCTGGCTCTATGGTTCCTGAATCACTAGCACCAGGAATGAAATAAAGTAGCAGCTGAGAAAATTCACTAGTGCGTTCATTTCACTTGTGAAGACAACACCTGATATTGTGATGACCCTGCTTATGACCTCCTGCCAGACATACAGACTATCTTTCTGCACAAGGGCATGCCTAAATGTCTCTTCCACTGTTTGTTTAGACATCAGATGATGAAGTTGTTGTCAGCTAAAGCAGGCAGGAGCATGGAGACAGAATTTTTCCAAAACCTTTAAGGACAAGAAAGAATCAAGCGTTTGATGTAAACCCTTATCACTGCAGGTAAAGCAGCGCTTTCCTTTTATCATGAAGGAGCCTATGTGAGTTCCCCACTTCCACTGAAGTATCCATTGTCAGCAAATTACATAGGTTCAACACCTCAAGGTAGTGAGGATTATCCACCATTCCAAGGCCTGGCAGTAGGGATTAATGCAAGAAGAAAATCCATCAACATAAAGGGTTCAAGCAGCCACTAGCTATTTATAATCTGCTGCATCCTGATGTATGCGAATGACTCACTGAAGATCATGGTGGTTGCTAAGTCTTAATGGAGAAGAGAAGGTGATGCTGGTCTCAGTGCTGCATACTCACTCAGACTCCTAGGATTATTACTATATCAGCCACTTCAGCTGGCCAGAGAGAAATTACAGCTATATCCCAGCAGAGCCAATCTTTTGAGAGTGTTGCAGAGACACCTTTTTCCAGTTTATGTTCTCCTCAAAAATTGGATACTACAAGGAAATCTCATAGTAGTGCTACCAGAAACCAGTAATCAAGGTAGGGAAACACATGAAGCTCATTCTGCAGATCACTGGCTACCAATACCTTGGTAAACATTCTGGGTGCACAAGAAAGTCACAACAGCCGCATTCTGTACTGCAAGTTAGCTCAATCAGAGTGACAGGAAGGATTCTTTTCTTTAGGCTACAGACAAGAACCAGAAGTTGTCTATCCTGTTCAGTCATACCAGTTAGATATACTTCTGCATAAGTAGCTTGACACCCTGGAAGGTCACTATCTGCAAATGCAACTTCATGTGTAACATTTGCACATTAATGTTGCTAGGACCAGGATGGGACAGAAATCCTCCATCTCCTTATGAGCTAAAAATAGGTAAGAGATGAAACATGGCCTCATTTTTGAAACAGGAATTGCTTCTATAACCCCTTAGAGAAGTAGAACCCCAAAGAGTTCTGTGGAGATTACTTTGTCTCTGTGTGAAGATCCTTTTTGGTGGAGGTGACTTAGAGCTTAGATGCACTGCCCTTCGAGACCATGCTCAGAACTCACTGGTCCTCTATGATGATACTTTAAAATGTAATCAATTCAGAGAACTATAACTCAACACACATGGACAGACACACACACACACATACACAACACACACTACATACCAACACACACACACACACACACACACACACACACACACACACACACACACACACACACACACACACACACCACACACACATGGATGGACAGCTTCACATGACAACAGAACTGTAACTGTTTGGCTGATGGAATCATTCTCTTCGATGACTTGCCGGGCACTACAAGTGAAGGGAAGAAAAAGTGATGCTTCACTGTCTTCCTCATCCTATAAGGAGACTTCCTCTTCATCTTTGCTATTGGTTAAGCTGAAAGTAAAAGATGTAGAGGTATCTGAAGGACTCTAAAGAGAATATTAGTTGTAGAGGTAGCTTGGTTTGTCTTCAAGAGGCCATTATTTGGATTCTCTGAACACCTATCCAGATAAACCCGTATAAGTGAAGCAATCAGGAATGACTTCCAGAACTCTTCCTTGAAAGAAAACAGCCTCTGTCATTCCATCATGTACAGATTCATGCTGAAGGTTATCACCTAGCATAGTCAAAATTATGGATACCATAGACACAGTACTTATTTTCTCTTCTTTGAGACCAAACTTTGGAGGCCTGGAAAGCTTTTGCAGTGTCTGCTGGACTCTAAACAGGGAAGACAATAACTGTAAGTAAGCTCTAGAGTTGCAGTGTAGAAAGTTGTGTTCTTAATCCAGTCAAATGCTTTATACTCCCTATCTGTTGGCAAAGTTGCATAGAATTATGTTCTCTTGTTTTTGTGTAGGGCCATGGAGATCACATCAGACATTGCCCAGACTTGTTTGACTAGAATCTTGCTTGACTGAGCTTAAGACTTATGCACAAAATCTTTGCATTTGGAAGGCTCAATAGTAGAGGCTGGATGGTTCTTGACCCCAGGCATGACATCCCAATAATAGGATTTATAGAGTAGATGACCCATGTCTGATCCCCTTTATCCTTCTTCCTGATCGCTCATTAAGACATTTTTGGAGAGAAGAAATGTGGATCAAAGTGAGTCCATAGAGGACTTAACAATCCTTAAAGGTTTTTCAAAAGGAGGGGTCATCCAATGGAATCTGTAAGGGGGTGGGAATACTCATTGTTTTTATCTGCTTCAAAGATAATAACTTGCTGTGGCTTACTTAGCCTTCTCTTAGGAAGGTGAGCGAAAGGGAGTCCACAACTTGGTTCAGCAGGAACATGCTTATGCATAGATGATTTCAGAGGAGTCAAATATGTGATAAGAACATGCTGGGTGGTATGCAGTATTGATCCACTGCATGGGGCTATGCTGGTCAGGGGAAGAATCAAGATGTAGGATGGTTGCAAAAGCCCCAGTGGTGGCATTAGGTCATGTTATCTAGGGTCTATATTATAACATCGAAATCTACAAAGATCGAATGTTATAATATCGAACCCTAAACACCGAAATCCACAAACATTGAACAGTCAGAATAGCGATTTTTTTTTCCCAGGGAAAAAAAATCGCTATTCCGAGAAACATACACACAACACAAAAAACAGCAATCCACACACATACACTTAAAATCCTACACCTAAACCTAAACTAAACTTTACATACACTACTAGCTATCTACTTATGTTAACCCCTCCCTAACCCTAAGGTCCGTCACTATCGCACACTCATCTCACCCGCGCCCTAACCCTAACTCACCTAACCTGCCCCCTAACCCTAACCTACACACAACCGCACACTTATCTGACCCGCGCCCTAACCCTAACTCACCTAACCCACCCCCTAACCCTAACCTACACACAATCGCACACTTACCTGAATCCGACCTGTAATGCTCCAACATATTAAACGCTGAAAACAGCGAAGCAACAGCAACGGCCCACGGAAAGAATTCGGTATCCTGCACCTTTGCTGTTTTCAGCATTCGACATTACGGGTTTGATATTATAACATTCGATCTTTGTATGATTTGATGTTATAATATAGACTATTATCTAAGGGTATTGTCACATATCCATGTGGAGATGTCCAGCCAGACTTAATTATTTGATATCTGTAGCCTGAAGAGTGGGCTCTTGGGTTGACAGACCAGGTGGTTGTTTCTCAGCCTAAGTCATCAAGTTCTGCTGGATATTGGAAGACATCTGCATAGAAGGAGTCTTGGTCCCAAGTGCAACTGTAGAGCAACAACCTAGTGACCTGAAAGCCAGAGATCAGTCAACTGTTGGTATACTATGGATTATCAACCAGGAGAAAAGATGCCTATAACAGCAAAATATACCCAAAAGGTGGCAACTTGGGTGTATCACCTGACAAAATGGAAAATAGGTTGAAGATTCAGCCATCATTAGTTGATATTGAGGGAATGACTTGTGGCAGCTAGGGTGACATTAATAAACTGAACTTATCTCAAGAACAGTGTAATGAGGGCCCTCATTTCTTTGAAATTTAGATGGTCTTACAACAATGGCACAGGACTGGAAATGTTACCATCTTGCAAATAACTTCACAGGGCATTTTGAAGCTGTGCCATCTTAAAAACAACGAAAGGTGAAGAATTTTCCAATTTTATTTCTGTTTGATGCTATGTTAAATCACTACCACATATGACAATTGTTTACTTCATGCTCTGCTTCCATGCAGTAGAAACAGTGCTCATGCAAACCTTCATGCAATGTTTGGTAGCCAGATGGAACATATGAAGTTTTTTTTTTTTTTTAGGCATCAAATCAAGGGAATTATCCCATGGTGTAATTCAAGACTCAGATTCAAACTAAGTAGCAGAAACAATATGGGTGGGGAGGGAGTCAAAGATAACTCTGCTACCCTAGGGCAACAACTTCCTTCAAGCCATGAGCGTGGGAATTGCAAATTAAAAAATACAAAACTGAAATGGAAGAGGGAATGAATCCAGCTGTAGACCAACCAAATAGTTCTGTGATTTTAGATCTTTATAACTGGGACAAAGCTGAAAGAAGAAGAAGAAGGTTAATCCAGCTGCCTGCTTGCTGTTTTAGGCAGAGTCAGTAACACAGGCAAATACTGAATTTCTTAGCACAGTATTGTCTATCGATGTCCAGCATGTCCTACCAAATTTGTGCTGGTAATCTTGACAATGAAATAATGCACTGTTATAGTGAGGGAATCAGCTATTCTCTATCACTTAAAATGCCTTGCTTTTGATATCAGCCATCCAGTAGTGTGAACACTGGCTGTAGCTTATGGTCATTGTTGAGGTGATACCCCAACCCCATTTATAATATGTGAATGGGGGGGGGTTCATACTGATGCCAATACAGTAGTTGTCTTCATTGCTGTAGTTATTTAGGTGAATGCAGCAGATTCATTTTTTTCTAACAGCATACTAAGTTCAGTATCATAGTCTCTTACAGAAAGTTGACAGGGGTATTCCTGATGCTTATGAATGAGCGTAGCATAGGCACGATTTATAGAGACCATTTATGCTAATGCGAATGGGCTCAAAAATAATATAAATGAGGAATGTAATGTGTAGTATGCTAATGAGGCGGTTTTACCATTCATAGTTGAAAGTCCATGTGCTACGCACATCCATTAAATATGGTGCTTCACCTTTGATACTGGAGTGCAATCCACATACTTGTTTGTCCAAGTTAGCACAGGCACTTTCCTGAGACCCAAATTAATTATTTCCCCAGCAACACCTTCATTAGTTTGTATTAAGTATGCGCAAGCACCAAAATGACACAATAAATTATTTTCCCCAGCAACCCCTTCAGTAGCACTTCACAGTATGCACAAACACTAAAATTAAACATTCACCAAAGTAAGCCCTTCAGTAATACGCCCTAGTATTCACAAGCACCAAAATGAAAAATTTCCCCAAGTGACCTCTTCAGTAAAAATAGCAAGGTATACACAAGCAGCAAAATCAAACATTCACCCAAATAACTCCTTCAGTAAAATGTCCAGGTATGTGCAAACCCTAAAATGAAACATTTATCCAAGTAAACCCTTCAGAAATATGTCAAGATATGCACAAGCACCAAAATGAAATGTTTCCCTAAGTGATTACATCAGTAATATGTTCAGGTATATACAAGCACTAAAATGAAACAGTCACACAAACAACCCCTTCTGTAAAATGGCCAGGTATGCACAAGCACCAACTCATCTCCCCTTGCATATCTGTATTCTGACTAAAAACTGCTGCTTTTTGGCATAACTTCTGCACTATTTACATAGTTTGTATATGTACAAGTTCATTATAGATTCAAGTCTATTAAAGCGTAATGTAAAGCCCCTTAACAGCAAAGTACCTGTTCCCCATGTTACACATTTGCAATAGGGGCATGTTCACAAAAAGTCCTGTGCATTTTCATAGTCATCCTGAAAGTCTGGGATTTGCATAACCTAATAGAGCCCTTAATCCTAGATCACTGCTACGAAAATGCAAAGCTCCAGACTATGAATACCACCACCACCCTAAGACTTTCAAATAAATCATATGGCTTTGTTCAAGACTGCATTCAGTATTTTTTTTACAAAAGAAATTAATAATGGTGCTACAAAACAACCAGTAGTGGCAATTGTGAAAACTATTTTTGGCTATCTTTTCTTTTTTCATCCATGGGCTAAGACGTAGATGAGACATTTGCAAACTGGCTTAGTCCAAGCCTTCTATGGCTTATTCTGTTAAACAGTAAGCAATAAAATTAATTTCTGTCCATTCCAGTCCCCTCTATGTAAAATTAATTATACAGGAATGCCTTTTATTAAGTGATTCAATTTTGTTTTTATGGTTTGACTTAACCTTTTACTATAATGCTAATAGTTGTTATGGGCTCATGAGCTAGAAATGAAGCAAAAAAAAAATGATAAAAATGGAATGATTATATAGTTACATATTTCAATAGTTTAGTCACTGATGGATTTAATGGACAGTAAACTGTCTAAAGTTCAGAGGTTACTCCTCTTTTGCCCTTCAATTGCATCATTTATGAAAGTTGTTTGAGGACAGAGATATTAGAGGAGAGTAGATGAAATTGAACCTAATTATGATTCCATTTTTGAAGGTAACACAGCTGTCTAATTATACACCTAGTAAAGTGAGGGAATGTTATCTTAATGCATGGGATTCTATAACATGATTGCATCAAGAAAACAGAGACTAATTCTACAAATGAGGAGGATCTTCAAAACACTTTCTGGAATTTAAGTGGAAAAAAATGTTAATTGTAGAAATGTTATTAACATTATAAGATTTACAGGTAAGTATGGTCCCTGGCCCTGGTTTGATAATCAAAATAACATTCCGCAGATAGATGGTTTATACAGGATAACATCTTATGTATAATATAGTGGATTATGATCGGTTCACTGATTGTAATGAGTACATTCTGTGTTTGAGACATGGATGCCAAGAAATTTACATCAAGAGCAAATTTTGAGAGGTGAACCTTGGTGTCCATGTTGAGAACAAATAATATTATGTTGCAATTGGAGATTCAGTTGTAATATTTTGTAGAGCATGGAGATTTATCTGCGCTATGATCTACTAGTTTCACAAAAGTAAGACAAAGAAAAAAGTGTGATGTGTTTTGCCGCTTTTGAAAGCCAGTAAGATAATAGGGAAGTGGTTGAAGTCCTTACATAATTCCTGAGTAAGAAAAGCAGTTTCAATAAAAAAAAAGTGGCTGTAATAGAGCAGACAGTAGGGAGAAACGGGATTTGAAATGAAGCCGATTTATGCCCTGCTGCTGCTGCTTACTGGTCAGTGCTGTAAGCTTTTAGTTCTAGATGCAACATTAACATTTAACAATTGTTCAGCTCCCTTCTAAGCATTAAGTTTGGGTTTCTTGCTAAAGTATCTTTGAGCAAAACAGTTATTTAACTGTTTTTGGAGTGTAATCACAACACTCCATGCATTACAATACATAGGAGGGTTTTTTTCTATATTTGTATCTAATTACATTCCCTTTCTACAACATAATGCAGAACAAACTTTTGTCATGCTCTGTAAGAGTTAATGGAATTTGTCCAAATACAATACAAACAGAAAATTCCATTAAAACAATGAAGAAATGTTTCTTGTCGTTGGTGTTTTTAGTAAGATAGTATGGATGTCTTTTGTGTGGAGTCTACTCATCCTCCTCCCTCTGTCGACATGGGACTTTGCTGGGTTTTCTTGTTTCCTTGCAAGTTCTGAAAAGTATAAAATAATTTAAATCAATCATCCCAAATTCCCCAAAAAAGTAAATTGTGTGTAGATATGTATGGTATGTGTGTTTTGTGTCTGGTTGGCACTCCAGTGGAATGTGTTTCTATGGCTTGTACCCAGTGGGATACAGTCCTGCTTCTCTGTGACCCAGTTTTGGATTTAGCAGGTAATCACAATCTAAACCTCAAAATGCACTCTCTCGAGGCACTCCTAAAAATGGAGAACATCGATATCTGTGCAGTAACTGAGACCTGGTTCAAGGCTCCAGATAGACAATACCAGGCTACAACTCTTACCACACTTTTCAGCCACCAAACTAGGATCAAAATACTAAAGGCGGGGGAGTGTCCATATTCACCAATGATATTCACAACACCAGGCTAGTTGCCCAATGCAATGTGTCTGAAATTCTCCAGGTGCAACTAACACTAGATAAGACTGTAATCCAAATTGTAGCTTACTACAGATCCCCCACCTTGCCCCAAGATTCTCACTACACCTTTCTAGCCATACTGGAAAATATAATACTAGGTGATTTCAACTACCCTGCCATTAACTGGGAAAACTACTCATGTACCAACACCTTTGCCCAACGGTTCTTATAATTCATAAATTCCAACGCCCTGGATCAACTAATCCTTAGTCCCACCAGGGTCTCCAATATCCTAGACCTGGTCATTACCAACATGGGAAATCGATGCTCCACACCTATAGTCACCCCCTCATTGGTCAGGTCTGACCATAAGCTAATTACCCTTGACATCCACATCCCACCTCCACCCCCCAGTATGGAAACCTCTGTAAAAAACTTCTCCAAAGCCAACTTCATGCTACTCAAGTCAGAAGTGACAAACGTCATGACACCCATGCAGATAGGAACTGAAAGTTTGACTGCTGAATCATACACTAAGGCACTGTATGAGCACATCTACTCATGCATGAATCGTGCCATCCCCAATAGAACCAAGACACTCTCCTCCAAAAAAAGGAAGCCAATCTGGTGGTCCCTTGCCATAAACAAACTTTACAACAAAAGAAAGAAACTGTTGCAGAAAAGAAGAAAATCTCAGGATACAAAAAACTCCCATACCAGCTTCAGTAAGAAGCTGAGATCCCTCATAAAATCCTCCAAAGCTAGTTACAAAAATAAAATTGCCAAAGATTCCAAAGACAACCACAAGGCATTCTATAGCTATGTCAAGAATCTAAATGGCAATGCTGAGATCTGCTCTGAGCTACAACAGAATGGCATTAAATATACTTATCCCAAGAATATTGCCAATATCCTGGCAGATCGATTCAGTGCAAACTTCAACCCCTCTCACCCCCTAAAGGGCCCATCTCAAAAACAAAAGATTGCCAAATTCCGGTAATAACAACCACACAGGTAAAAAACACACTCTCCAAAGCTAAGACTACAGCATCCATGGGACCAGACGACATCCCAGGCTGTGTACTACATGAACTACAAAATGAACTGGCACCTCACCTAAGTGTCAAGTTTAATCATAGCCTCACTTCAGGCTTCATGTCCACTGAGTGGCACACAGCTACAGTTATCCCACTCCACAAGGGGGGGATCCACCTTGGATCCCGGGAACTACTGCCCCATCATTCTGACAAGCCTGATTTGCAAGGTCATGGAACGTATTATCATGGAACGTATAAACAAAGACAGTGGCAACCTTCAAACACTGGACCCCATGCAGTTTGTGTTTGTGAAGGGCTTATCTTGTCTCCTGAACCTGATTGACTTCTTCAAATCAGTCTCCAGAGCTGTGGACAAGGGTAAGGTGATCCACACAGCCTATTTATACCTCGCCAAAGCCTTTGACACCATCCCCCACTCTGGAATCATAGATAAACTTACTAAGCTGGGCATTAATCCCTACGTCACTCGATGGGTTGCCAACTGGCTTACTGACAGAACCCACACTGTAAAAGTAGTCGACTCCAAATCCAGCTCCAGACAAGTGACAAGTGGAGTATCTCAGGATTCAGTCCTGGGATTGCTCTTGCTTGGCATCTACTTCTCTGAAGTACAGACCAACACTAAGGGATGCTGGCTAACAAAGTTTGCAGATGACTGCAAACTGGGAGCCATTATTGAATCCCCAAATGATGTGGATATTCTACAAAAGGGCCTTACAGAAACAGATGGGCTCAAGCTCAATGCCAAGAAATGTATAGTTATCCCCTTTGGGAAAAAAACATGTACCCATGGATTACCACATAGGTGGCAGTACACTAAACACTGAAAGTGTGATAAGAGACTTAGGAATACAGGTGGACAGTAGTCTTATCTTTGATAACCACATTGCCACAACAGTCAGGAAATTCTTCTATGTGGCACACCTCATCACTAAGGGCTTTTCATCCAGAAAAAAGGAGGTAATTGTCCCACTGTACTCTTCCTTCATTAAACCCATTATAGAATACAACACCCTGTTTGGTATGTACCTCTCAAGACATCTGCAACAACTGGAAAGGCCACAGAAATACCTCACTAAAAAATCACAGGCCTAAAGCAGATGCCCTATGCTGACCGTTTAAAAAAACTCCGCCTATACTCTGTCGCATATCGTCTACTCAGAGGTGATCTCTGCTTAACATACAAGGCCATGTTAAACCCAGTGCTGTTGGACATGCTACACTTAAAGAAATCCCAATCCCTCAGAGCCACATGCTCCAGGGATCTAAACCTTGTCATCACAATGAACAAAACATGCTGGAGGGATAGGTTCCTGATCCAGGGACTCCCCATACTCTGGAATAGACTGCCCATACATGTCAAGCAGGGTGCCTCTTTGGCCCTCTTCAAAAGAAACCTTGATGATTGGATAGGAGATAGGAAATTCACCCAGGGAATCACATCAGTCGCCCTGCTAGACAGGGGTCCAGGGAAGTAAAAACTTTGGGAAGAAATAGCCAGTGAATTGTTATGGCTAGGCTTGTATAGGCCCTAGGGCCGATAGCCTAGTACCAACCTATGAACCTATGATGTGATGTAATAAAAAGTTACTTTATTAATATATTAACCAAGAGGAATGCATACAGATATATATATATATATATATATATATATATATATATATATATATATAAGCTGTTAAGACATTAACATATCAAAAAGGCAATCACACAAATGTAAATAGCTTTTCTTGTTACTATACCATGACAGCAAATATCATTAGAATTATTAATAAGTTTTTGTTTATTTTGCAGGCTCAGTACTGTTATTGTGTGAGAAATCTATAGTGGTATTCAGGAATGGGAAATCTATCAGATACTCATTAGGAAATAATTACAGCCTTCACAAGAGTGAAACCAGGATTTTTATAAATAGATGTTCTGCACACTTCAGTAATATACTTAAACAATACAAAACAGATAAATAAGTGTTATATGGGCAGTACACAGACACAGTGTCTAATGTATCGGTTGATTTTTTTTTCATTTGTTAACCAGTTAAACCCATTAGGCACAAGACCCTTTCAGGGGCAAGTCAGGAGCACTTCCTGGTTAGATAACTTGTTGAGAGTCACATATCAGGCAAAAGAAGGCTGAGAGAGTCAAACCTTAGGCTAAGGGAAACAGCTTGTAACAGCCCATTGCCTTAATCCTCTGAGCTACCATCTCATTAACTACCAGTAAGAATATTTATGTTATTATATCTGTGGCAGTTTCTATGTAGATCATAGGAACATAAGATCATAAGGGGTTACTAGGCTAACAGACCCAAGGCCCTTGCAAGCCTAGCAAAGTTCAGCCTATGTTCCCAAGAGTATCTGGTTCAACCAGACACTAACATCATCACCTATTGCCCCTGTCCAAGTGAGACATAGGTGCAACCCCCTGGGTGAATTTCCAGTTACCCATCCAGTTGTCCAAATTGTGCTTATCTAGGCCCAATAAGGGGCTGTGTTTAACATGAAAAGGAAGCTTGTTCCAAAGGTAGGGTAACCTCTGAGACAAATCTGTCTCTCCAACAAGTTCTGTTGAAGTCACATATCAGGTTAAGGTCCTTTGAGCGAGTGACTTGTGTGCCAATTGACTTGCAAATGTGCAGCATTTCCATTAAAGCTGGGTCAGAGATTGCTTTATATGCAAGACACAGGTCACCTCTGAGCAGTCTGTATGACACAGAGTAAAGTGACAATGATTTCAGTCTGTCCACATAAGACAGATTTTGAAGACCCAGAATTTTCTTTGTAAGGAATCTTTGTGGTCTCCCTAATTGCTGCAAGTATTTGGAAAGGAACATAACCTTAAGGTTGTTTTTACATGGTATTTTTAAGTATGGAATTTTGTTCTTGTGACATTGCCTAAAAAGGCAAGAGCCTTAGCCAGTAACCAAAATCCCAGGGATGATAGATAAAGACCATCTCTTGCAAAGCATCGAGGTTTGTCAACTACATGATTCCAGGCTGACAGATACTGCATTGCCTTTGAATGACACCAGAAAAAAAGCCAGTCTTTGAAGTCAATCACTGTTTGTTTGTATTGAGGTATCATGCTAGGTGATGGTAAAATGCTGCTTAACTCTAGGGACATACCTGCCTGAGACATAATCCGAGAGCTCAGTTATGTCTCTTTCTCTTCATATAGTCCAGTGAGGTATGTCTCAAGTCATTCACAACAACATGGACTTTGGCGGGGTCATAACAGAAGACAAAGCAGAAGGGGATCTTCAAAAAAGAATAATATACTTAAGATTTAGTAATATCAGAAAATAAGGGTGGAGGAATGCTGTGTACTAAACATGTCATTTAGGAAATCAGGCTGTAGTTTTTTTTTTCTAGGAACTAAAAATGTTATATAGTAGAAAAATGGTAGAGACATACCTCTTAACCTGCAGATATTGAAAATAGGAACAAATGCCCCTGCAAAATAGGAACATCCAGCTAAAAACCTAACCATATAATTAGAATGAAATATGGATATCTTACAGCATGCAACACTTCCTACTTTTAGCAGGCATGCGGGATAGTACTCAGAAATACATATTTAAAAACAGTGACACAAATGATGGAAAAATATAAGCAATGTCTAACGGCAGTGTAAAATCTGCATCCTTTAATGAACTGCATTTCACACTTCTACCACACAGAGTAATTTAATTTTACTTCAGAAAAACAGAGATGTAAGTTGTGTGTCCTCTTTTTTTACATTAATATTGCCACTAGTATGATAGTCATGTAGTGTGGTTTTCTGTGAACTAGACAGCTTCGAAAATTGCATATGTGCAGTGATTCAGAAAATTGTGTGAAGGGGTAAATCAATCCTGAAATTAGGGGCATGCCTCTAAATATATGGTCTTCCTGTGTGAGGGTGCATCCAGCCAGCAAATAGGAAGTTTCCTCTAAAATAAAGAGAGTTGAGAGGTCTAAGCAGTGAATTTTGACAGCCATTTAAGCATTTATAATTTTGGATATGTACAATAAGAAGCTTCACTTTTCCTGGAATTAATTGTATGTTGAACTGCAGTCCTTTGTGAATTAGTTGTGCTAGAAATATTGGTTTTATAGTAAATGATTGCCCTCTTGTGGCTATAATCAAACATTACAATTGATATTTCTGCATTTTGGTTTGGGCATGCCCTTGATAGTTTTAGAAAGAGACAAAAGTATAAGAACACAATGAAACTGCTAGAATTTTCTTTACTTTTATATAATTTATGTTAATTATAAATTACGTTTAATACTGTTTAATGCATTCTTATGAAGAGTTTTTAAAATGAAATGCTTAGTTACACTAATTGTTTTAATAATAGATGAATGGCTAGCATGTGACCCAATGACATTTTTCATTTATTTATAATGTCAAGAGGTTTACGCAGATAAAAGAAGATGGGGGAACTATTTAAGCTATTTCATCAGAATGTTACGTTACACAAAACTGTTTGGATGTGTTGTTGTGTTATGAAAAAGTACCAAAATCATATGGAATGATTACAAGCTTTGAGATAGTGGGTTTTACAGATCAACTTACCTTATTACAAGCTAGCTGTGATCATTACAACTCTAAGTGAGCTACAGAACATTGCAGTTCAATCAGACCCTGTTATTGCTGGTAGTTTCAACTTTCCTAACACACTGCTTGGAAGTTGTGCTATTCCTATGACATATATGGATGCATGTCTCTTGACTGTGTAAGCCCAAACAAACCAGAGGGGAAATATATGCTATAAAGTTAGCAGACATTCCTAAAATTTGAATACACAATGGCGCACAATTGCTAGAGTGATTGCCAATTTTGCATTATAAATATGCAATCTGATGTTTTAAAAATAACAATGATAATGTAATTAACATGGAATTTAACTTTTACAAAATAAAAAGGCAATACATTCTGTGTAAGTCTGTAACTACATAAAACTGTACAGAACCATGCATTATTTGAAGTGTAACTATGATGCAGAAAAAAGGAATAGTATAATTACAAGACAAATAAATCATATAGTAAACTTACAAACAACATCCTAATCAATATAATTTAAATGACTAGAAGAAGATGATGAAAGACATTTGGGAAATTAAAAAGAAACATCAGCACTGTAGAAGAATATCTGACAGAAAAAGTAAAACATAACATAAAGGGTTATGACTGGGTCTCGTCTTGTATTTATCAGGCTGTGGATTGTATTTCATTACTGAAACTAAGCGGAAATTCCTTAAGATTCTAAGAGCAGGATAAGTTATTTCTTGCACTTATTTCACTGAACTGCACTTCTAAAATGCTTATAATTGTGCTATACAGTTGATCTACTATATTTTGCACTGTTATAAAGCTTTTTTATTGTTTCACTGCATTTATGTACTGTTTTATACTGTTTTAACTGTATTTTTCATTGCTAGATACTGTTTCATTACTCTAATTGCATGTTTACTGAATTATTGTAAACTGCTTTTTCATACTCAAAGTTGTATTTTCTGTTTGTGAATGCTCTATCCGAGCTTTTCTGAGCATTTTTGATTTTTTGAGGTTTCTGTGTTCTACAGCTAGGAATTGTAATAGTGTGCATTACTATAATTGTCTGTTTACAGTTAAAAGCATTCTCTACAGTCTGCTTGCTCCTTGATCTGTTTAAAACTTTCATTTAGTGGCTACAGCTAGGAACTGTAATAGTGTGCATTACTATAATTGCATTTTTATTTAATTACTAAATTGTAAACTGCTTTTGCAAACTGAGACTTGTATTTTCTCTTTGCGAGTGTTCTTTCTATGCTTTTAAAGTGAGGTTTCTGTCTTCTGCTCAGGTGGCATAATCTTGATAGAGGCCTGTTGTCTAGGCCTGGTAGTTTTGTTAGAGTTTCCTGTGTTTCTGGCAGCTATTTTCTGCTGATAGTCTGTTTTCATTATTACTGAGAGTAACAAGGCCTCCTGACCTTCTGTAGTATGAGTGATTGGGTAATAGCAGTGGCTGAGTAGTAATTTGATCTTCTAACTCTTCCATCTTTACTGGTATATAAACCCTGTGTCTTGAAAAGGTTGTGCTTATATTTATCAGACTGTGGATTATATTTCATTACTGAAACTAAGCAGAAATTCCTTAAGATTCCAGGAGCAGGATAAGTTATTTCTTACACTTATTTCACTGAACTGCACTTCTAAAATGCTTATAATTGTGCTATACAGTTGATCTGCTACATTTTGCACTGTTATAAAGCTTTTTTATTGTTTCACTGCATTTATGTACTGTTTTATACTGTTTTAAGTGTATTTTTCATTGCTAGATGCTGTTTCATTACTCTAATTACATGGTTACTGAATTACTGTAAACTGCTTTTTCATACTGAGTTGTATTTTCTGCTTGTGAGTGCTCTATCCGAGCTTTTCTGTGCATTTTTGATTTTTTTAGGTTTCTGTGTTCTACAGCTAGGAACTGTAATAGTGTGCATTACTATAATTGTCTGTTTACAGTTAAAAGCATTCTGTAGAGTCTGCTTGCTCCTTGATCTGTTTTAAACTTTCATTTAGTGGCTAGAGCTAGGAACTGTAATTTTTTGCACCCACCGTCCTTAGTGTTGTGGTGTTCTTATACTTGGTGGCTTTGCAGTTGCCCGCCCATACTGTATATTTGATCTGTGACACTCCTCCCAGTCTAGTGTCATTAGTTCATTCAATCTAATAGAGAACATTTGTGAAGGCCAACCCACTCCGATTCTTAACGTTGAATTAATTTCTGTCCCAGCTTTCTCCATTTCCACTTTATTGAAAAAAAAAAAGTTTACTGAAAAAAAAAAATCTAAGCTTGCTTCCCCCCCCTTTGCTGTGGCAGGTCTTGTCCAGATATGGATTTATAGTGTCCAAGACCGTTTGTGAGCTCCTGAACACCCCCTCCTACTTAACTAGGGTTAAACTATTACTGGCGCCATAAAGTCTGCTCTTCAAATTTTTCCTTGCAACTAGCCAGCTTTTTAGTTTTAGCACTCAGATCTGTTTCTTTGAGCTCAGCACTTGTTCAGAACTCGTTGTAAGCACTAAATAAGCTACAAATTACTACAGCACTCAGCTTTCCTCACTTGTCAAGAGGAAAACAGTTTTTAGTACTTAATAAATAAGCACAGGCATGTCTAAAAATCAGCTCCCGGTGTTTTCTCCTGTCTACCTGATGAATCTGGGCATCTTGGGACAATGAAGCAATTACCTCATGTTCACAGACAACCCTGTCCTCCTACCACCCAATACTATGACCTGAGAGAGATGCACTTATATAGCCAAACTGGAAGCAAAGCTCTCTTCATCAAAGACTGGACTAGACAGTCAAGAGGAGAAGGTAAACACTTGCACTGCACCATACTCATCACATAGTCCCTCAAAACCTACACCACCAAAACACACACACACAGAAGCACAAAACACACACCTACATTCGCGGAGGCTGTCAGTAGAAATCTGCCCAAACAACCGAGACCTCCAAAGCAGAAATGCAAGCAACCGTCACCCCCCCAACACAGCTCAAATGACACATAGCCCACATACTCAGTGTGCCACTCAACTACAGCCATAAGGCATAGCATACCCAACACTCTAGTCATAGGTGACTCTATAGTCAGGCACACTGATGTTCCACTCACCAGGCTAAACAAGGAGTAAGTTACTGTCAGCTGCCTGTCGGGTGCCAGGATCCACCACATAATGCACTCACTCAGGTCACTCCACAACAAGTACAAATATGACTCTGTCATTGTCCATGTTGGTGTGAATGACCTGAGATGTACCTCCCTGGACTACATGAAAAGAGACATGGAGGAGCTCTCCCATCTTGTAGCCCGGGCAGGCATGACCCTAGCCTTGAGTAGCATCCTGCCATCACCCAGAATGATACCACAGTACAAGGACAAAATGATTGACTTTAACAATTGGATAAGCTTCTGGTGTCATTCTAAGGGAATCCAGTATCTGTCTGCCTGGGATGACATGATCGACAGAACACGCTGCTTTGCCAGAGATGGCCTGCACCTGTCGCCCTTGGGATTCCGGATACTGGCAAAGGCTCTTGCCGCCTAGTGCCTTTTTTAGGCAAGGTTCAAATGACAGATTCACCACAGATACAGGTACAAGCAAGCAAAATCTGAGGGTAATGCTACTCAATGCTAGAAGTCTAAACCTCAAAATGCACTCACTCGAGGCACTCCTTAAAATGGAGAACATCGACATCTGTGCAGTGACAGAGACCTGGTTCAAAGCTCCAGAGAGCACTCCTGCATTACCAGGCTATAATTCATACCACACCTTTCGGCCACCAAACCTGGACCAAAACACTAAAGGTGGCGGCGTGTCCATATTCATTAAGGATATCCACACCTCCAAGCTAGTTGCTCAGCATAATGCATCCAAGATTATCCAAGTTCAACTAACTCTGGGCAAAACCACAATCCAGATTGTAGCTTGCTACAGACCCCCACCATGCCCCTGGATTCCCACTCCTCTTTTCTTGATACACTGGAAACTATTAAAGTACAACCCAACACCCTAATAATGGGCGATTTCAACTACCCCACCATTAACTGGGAAAACTACTCGTGTACCAACTCTTTTGCTCAATGTTTTCTGGAAATCATCAATTCCAATGCCTTGGATCAACTTATCCACAACCCCACCAGGGGCAGCAATATCCCAGACCTGGTCATCACCAACATGGGCGACTGGTGTTTCACACCAGAGGTCAGCTTCTCATTGGTCAGATCTGACCACAGGCTAATCACTCTAGACATCCACATCTGGGTCCCACTCCCCCATTAGGAAAACAACCGTAAAAAACTTCTCCAAAGCCAACTTCATGCTTCTTAAGACAGAAGTGGCAAACTTCACAATGCCCATGCAGATGGACAATAGAGGTACGACTGCTGAATCCTACACAAATGCACTTTATAAGCACTTACACAAGTACATGGATCGTGCTATCCCTAAGAGAACCAAGATGCTATCCTCCAATAAAGGAAGCCAATCTGGTGGTCTTCTGCCATAAACAAACTCTACAACAAAAGTAAGAAACTGTTGCAAAAAAGAGTAAAATCCCACGATTGGAGGAACTCCCTGGTCAGCCTCAGTAAGAAGCTGAGATCCCTCATAAAATCCTCCAAAGATAGTTATGAAAATAAAATTGCCACTGATTCTAAAGACAACCACAAAGCATTCTATAGCTATGTCAAGAATCTCAATGGCAATACACTCAGATCTGCTCTGAGTTACAGCACAATGACACTAAATATACAGAACCAACTGATATTGCCAACATCCTAGCAGATAGGTTCAGTGCTAACTTTACCCCCCTCTCACCCCCTAAAGGGCCCATATTTATACTGGAAGAATGCAAAGTTCCTGTAATCATGGCTGCACAGGTAAAAACCTCACTCTCCAAAGTCAAGAACACAGCATCCATGGGACCTGACAATATCCCAGGCTGCCTTCTACACAAACTACAGAATGAACTGGCACCCCACCAAAGTACCATGTTCAATCATAGCCTCATCTCAGGCTTTGTGCTGATTGAATGGTGCACCGTGACGGTTATCCCACTCCACAAAGGGGGGGGCCACAACAGACTCTGGGAACTACCGCCCCATTAGCCTGATGAGCCTGGTCTGCAAGGCCATGGAACGTATCATCATGGAACTCATAAACAAAGACATTAGAGATCTCCAAACTCTGGCCCCACACAGCTCGGGTTTGTAAAAGGCAGATCATGTCTCCTAAACCTGATAGACTTCTTTGAAACAGTCACCAAAGCCATAGAGGAGGGTAAGGTGGTTCACACAGCTTATCTAGATCTCGCCAAGGCATTTGACACCATCCCCCACTCCGGAATTATAGATAAACTCACTAAACTAGGTATAAATACTGACAGAAACAACACTGTGAAAGTAGCAGACTCCAAATCAGACTTCAGACCAGTGACAAGTGGAGTACCACAGGGTTCAATCCTGGGTCCTTTCCTGTTTGGTATCTACTTCTCTGAAGTACAGGTTAACACAGAAGGCCTTTGGCTAACTAAATTCGCAGATGACTGCAAACTAGGAGCCATAATCAAAACTCCTAATGATGTGGACATCCTACAAAAGGGCCTCACAGATGCCTGGTGTAAAAGTCATGGTCTCAAGCTCAGTGCCAAAAAGTGCATTGTCATCCTCTTTGGTAAAAACTCTGTACCCATGAACTACCACATAAGCGGTAGTCTACTTAACACCGAAAGTGTGATAAGAGACTTTGGGACACAGGTGGACAGTAGTCTCATCTTTGATAATCACATCGCCACAGTGGTCATGAAATCCTTCTATGTGGCACACCTCATCACAAAAGACTTCTCATCCAGAAAAAAAGAGGTCATTGTTCCCCTCTACTCATCACTCATTAGAACCATTATAGAGTACAACGCCCCTTTTGGTATGTACCTCACAAGACATCTACAATAACTGGAAAGGCCGCAAAAATACCTCACAAAGAGGATTACTGGCCTCAAACAGATGCCTTACGCAGATCGACTAAAAAAACTCCAGCTTTACTCCGTCGCATATCTCCTACTCAGAGGCGATCTCTGTCTAACATACAAAGCTATGTCAAACCCAGAGCTGTTGGACATGCTCCACTTAAAGAAATCCCAATCCCTCCGAGCTACACCCTCTAGGGACCTAAATCTTGTCACCACAATAAATAGAACATGCTGGAGGGATAGATTCCTGTCCCAGAGACTTCCCATACTCTGGAACAGACTACCTATCTATATCAAGCAGAGCTCCTCATTAGCACTCTTCAAGAAAAATCTTGATGATTGGATGGGTAATGGGAAATTCACCCTGGGGATGACTTCTGTGGTTCTGCTTGACAGGGGCACAGGAAAATAATTTTCTTGGGTGGCAAAAGCCAGGGTACCTTTTTGGCTAGGCTTATATAGGCCCTAGGGCCAATAGCGTAGTACCTACCTATGAACCTCCGACCGTAGCTACGTTATTATGTGTTTAAGACATGGATGTCAAGAAATTCACTTCAAGAGCAAAATCATGGGGTGACTCTTGATATCTATGTCAAGAACACATAATAATTGGTTAAGATCAGTAAGACCCAATCTTAACTCTTTGTAATGCATGGAGTTTTACCTTCTCTGTGTACTAGCAATTACAAAAAAAATGAGAAAAACTTGAAGAATTCTACTGGCTTTCAAAGCCAATAAAAGCACTTAAAAATGTTGTTGCATAGTCAGCAATTTAATATAATTCCAAGAAAAAGTAAGGGACAGTTTTTAAATACTGCTCTAATTTAAATAGCTTACTTAAAGACTGGCATCTGTAAACTTCTGCGGATAGGTAACACAAGATATTAATACAGGGACAGTTGAGAGTTAAGGAACATCTCTTCCATGAGACCCAACTGTAACAGCAATCAGGGGCTGTATAACAATTGCTACACACATCTGAAAGTGCTGTTATGGTTTAGTCTTGTGCAACAGAAGTGCTTTACAGTTTGTTTTTTTGTCAGATTTTCGAGCAGAATCATGGCACTTCATGTACTACAATAAAGCTATGCAATGTTAATATTACCTTGAAGTTAGATAACAACAGAGGTTCTTGAACAACCTTATTAAGGATAATACAACTGCATCCAATATGTTTGTGATGGAATCATTTTTGTTACAAATATGTTCTTATTTCAAATATTAAATTCCGATCATTCTGGATTCTGCAGCATCTTATATTTCTATGCCTAAAATTCCAGATACCTCAGTTAGATATAGGGATGGAGTTGTGCCAGTTTCCACAGCAGTCCAGGATCAAGTAACCTGATCACAAACTGGAGCCAGTCAGGTGGGATGACAGTGAATAGCCAACAATGAGTTACAAATTCCAGGGGCAGGAGAGATGACACACGATAACTACTGAGGAAATGTCAGCTTATGAATGACCAAGACTGAACTTAAGCCTGACAAGCAATTCATCTACTCTGAACTCCAGCATTTCACATTCTAGAGTGAAAATGTTATGGCTAGATACCACAGGGTGGGAAGCAAGAGGAAAAGCCAAACCTTGATCCACCCGAGAATGATGTACCTGTGATGGCTGTCTATACGGAAGGTAAAAATTTACATCCTGATTCTGCCCAAAGTGACAGCCTTCTGCTGCCTGGCATTTGCCTTCACTGTGAAGGAAGGAAGGAAGGAAGGAAGGAAGGAAGGAAAGGAAGGAAGGAAGGAAGGAAGGAAGGAAGGAAGGAAGGAAGGAAGGAAGGAAGGAAGGAAGGAAGGAAGGAAAGGAGTGGTTAAGGGAAGTTTGTAATGTCAACAGGGCCCCCTAAATGGAATAATGTGGGACTCTGCATTGACAGCATAAGTGATATAAATAGGCTGATTAGCCGACTGGGGAAGATGATGATGATGACAGAGAGTGTAAGAGGCCAAAATCAAATATTAAAAATGCTCTGCCTAGAATTACTCTTTACTTAACTTACAAGGGGTTGTTAAAGTGAAATATACAAGCTCTACAGATAATATTCCCAAGATCATGATGTGAAATATAAAGGGTCAAAAGCCCATGCCAGAGGTACATTTTAACTTGTTTCCAATGTAACATTCACATTATTTTGAACTGCAACAGCATCATGAGAAAATTATATCATAGCATTAAAGCATTCTAATTGTTATATATGAACAACACCTAAACATGTTCTTGTCTCATTTTAAGTAAGATGGTGCAAATTCAATAAAGCCTACATGATCCTCTAAAACTGTACATGCATTGCTGCACAATGTACACACAGTAGTGCCCTGTTTTATATTCAAACATTGTGGCAGGCTAATTACAACATAAGCAGCTGAACTGTATGCTAATCAACCAATCCAAGATGAGAGCTATTCAACAAGCTATGAAGCAGCCATGTAGACTCAGTGCTGATTTTCCCCTGAGAATTCCAAAACCTATTGGAATACAGCCATGAAAACTAGGCTACATGGAAAGAATGTTAGGGGCTGCTGTTGCTCTTATTCATGCGCACGTGCAGCAGGCCCAAGTCTATCCTGCTGCTGCTAATAGACCACAGCCAAGAAGGAGAACGGTGTTTAGACCCCATTTAAATTTCATAATCTGCACGATGTGGAACTTGTAGAGCACTACAGGAGGGATAGAAACATACCCCAGGAACTCTGCAACCTCTGTCATCCTCTCCTCAGAACAAGGGTACATTGAGGGAAAACAATACCAGTGCAGACTAAGGTAAGTGTAGCACTTAGAATTTTAGATCCAGGAACCTTCCAGAGACAAACAGGGGACATACTGGCGGTGTCACAGGCATCAGCATCCAGGATCCTTCATCACTTCCTGAATGCTATGCTAAAACATGCCAGTGAGTACATAGATTTACCCATACACCTGAGAATATAGCCAGAACTATGCAAGAGTTCTACCCTGACGCATACTACCCTGAAGTTCTGGGTGTCATAGACTGCACAGATGTAAAAATGAAAGCACTACCCAGGAAACAGGAAGGGTGTACATAAATAAAATGGGCTACCACTCCATTAACTGCCAGGTAGTGCATAATGCTAAGGGAATCATCCTGAATGTGTGTGCTGGCTGTGAAAAACTGAGGAGCTGCCAGCCCAGCCAGATAGAATCTTGTAAACAATTTTATGTTATTTGTAAATATTAATATAATCTAAAGGCTTGTTCTATAAATGTAAAGAGAACTATGTGTTAGGATTAAACTGTATGTTCTGAGCTCAATGTTCTGAGCTCAAAGCATTTTATGACTGATCTCAAATCTCGGAGACATGATGACTGGACTAAGGAATTCTTTCTATTGTCTTAGGCATGAGTTAATTACTAGATTTTACATGAAAAAAATGTCTTTTATTCCTGTGGCTTCCTGGCCAGGTGCAAAACTACAAAAATAAATGTAAATTCTGAGTTGCTGTTAGCCGGAGAAAAAAGAAGTGTCAAAAATGATGCAACGTGAAATGACTCAGCAGTACTGTGTTATCAATTTAAGACTTTCTCGAAGAAAGAGAATTAAGCATTTTGGATTTTGTCTGAACTTGTTAACAACTCACCAGCACTCTGTCTTGTAAGGAAAGTAGTATTTAGAACTGTGATTTTTCTTAGCATTAGATAGGAATTTAGCCAGATTAGACTAGCTGTTTTCTATATTTCTCAGACTATCCTACGATATTGTTTTAAAGTTTTTCCTGTGATTGATGAACTCTATGTCATTGTGTTGAAGTAAGAAGTATTGTCTTGTGTTTTTATTATTTATTATTAAATATTTTTAAACCTTTCAACTGTGGCTGTTTTGTGTAGAGATAATTTAAGCTCTTAGAGTACATTGCATGTATTTAGCGATACAGTATCAGCCACTCATAAATAGTCTTCAAGTCTCGGTCACACTTACTATTTGGATAATAATATTGCAGAGTAAAATTGGTCACCCTTTGGGAAGGAGCTTATTAGTAGCTGATATTACTGGTTGGTGGCAATTGGTACTATCTTATAGTCTGGGCAGAAAGTGGGCACAGCTGGAGAACCTGTGCCAGCTTTCCCCAGAGCTGTCTATGTGTTTGTATCTAAATCAAATCTTAAAGTGTGTGTGTGTGTGTGTGTGTGTGTGTGTGTGTGTGTGTGTGTGTGTGTGTGTGTGTGTGTGTGTGTGTGTGTGTGTGTGTGTGTGTGTGTGTGTGTGTGTGTGTGTGTGTGTGTGTGTGTGTGTGTGTGTGTGTGTGTGTGTGTGTGTGTGTGTGTGTGTGTGTGTGTGTGTGTGTGTGTGTGTGTGTGTGTGTGTGTGTGTGTGTGTGTCAGCTACTTGGGCAGGGATACAAAGCACTGGTTGGACAGAGGAGGTGCTGGAGATTTTAGCTTGACCACTAGGCTGAGATCTGGACCGTATAGCTGTGCCAGTGGGGAGTCTTACTGTGGATCTGAAGAGAAAAAGAGATACCAGCCCAAGACTGACTGTGATCATTGTGTGCTTTTAACGGAAATTGTACTTTACTGTCTGTGTACTTGTTATCCTTTCAATGTGCACACCCATCACCGGTGTTAGTGGTGAAGTTTGAGGCTCCTTGATTACTGGGCCTGTGCGTGGGCATCACATATTAATTATTTGGCAGTGGTGGTATATCCACATCAAATATTAATTGTTTGATAGTAGTTAGTTAGCCACATCTTATACTAATCGGCTTGTAGTGGTGTGGATAGTGAATTCCTGTAGCTTGTGTACAGTGATCACTGAAGGTGTTTATGTGCTCTAAATCAGCCACACAGTAAATATTCAGAGTTCAGATCACAATTGTTTTATTTCTTTTGTTAGCTTAGTTAGTCAGGGAGAGCAGGCAAGCATGTCAGCAGAGGAGTATGGCAAGCTGACAAGGAGCCAGTTGGCTAAAATGTGCCAGACTAAGGGACTGGTGCATGGAAACCTGACTAAGGCACACATGATTGCAGCTTTGGTCACAGCTAAATCAGAAAACAGCAATCAGGATGACGATCAGACTGACTGTGGAGATTTACAACACTCAGAGAATTGGCAGCTAAACCTTTCTGCAGAGTTCTTAAAAATCCATCTGGAACTAAAAAGACTTGAGTTGAAGGCAAGGCATTTCAAAATGGAAGCTGTGGAGAAGGAGAGGCAGAGGCAGCATGAAAAGGAGATGCTGACTCTTCACCAGAGTCATGGAGGTAATGGGAAAGGGAGTAACCGGTCCCCAGAAGCACAAAAGGTCAGTAAATTTCTTTCGCAGTTTACGGAGGGGGATAATTTTGATAGTTTCATTCATATGTTTGAGAGGGTATGCAAATAGTATGTGGTTGACCAAAGACTCTGGGTGCGTTTCCTGACCCCCTTACTCCACAGTAAAGCTGTAAATGTACTTTCCAAATTATCTGATGTTGACTGTTTAACTATAATGCTGTAAAGAATTGTCTGTCAGATTTTTTTAAGCTAACACCTGAAACTTATAGGAAAAAATTTAATGAGCATAGATGCAAGGCAGATGAACTTGTGTGTAAATATGTTGCTGAACTGAGCACTTATCTTCACAGGTGGGTGAGTGGATGTCAGGTCACCACTTTTGAATGGCTGGCAGGCTTTTGGTGAGGGAACAAGCCCTTAGCACTTTGCCTGAGGACATGAGGATCTGGTTAGCTGATAGACAATGTGCTACTTCAGATGAGTTGGGGAAGAAGGTAGACCTATATCTAGCAAGCAGGGCATTGCTGCACAGGAAAGGGACACCCAGTGCTGCCCATGGGTCTAAAGGAACCCATGGTGGGCAGCCCAGACTACCCCAACAGAATCTGACAGTATCAGGGGAAGCCACTAGTCCAGATAAATGTCCAGGATCTAGGTTTAAATGTTTTGAATGCAACTAGTGGGGCCATGTGGCATGTAGAAGTCTAGGGAGGCAAGGTGGGGAACAAAAGTTGGGAGAGTCAGTAAATGGGAAAGACAAAATGCCAATAGTGGGTTGTCTTGAGAAAACAGGGGTACCAAACTACCATCCTGCAGATGTCCTGAAAGGGAAGGATTTTAATGAGGCAGTACCATGTGTTAATGCAGTTACACAGAGTCAGGCTAGGAGACAAGATAGCCTTGGGGAGACCCAGTCAGATCACATACTTGCAGCCAGGACTGGTGAGGTGATTACTTCAGGGAGGGAGCCACCCTGTAGCTGTGAGATTGAAGGTGAGCCACAGCTGCTTGAGGGTAATGATGTTCCCTTGGATAGAGTGACTGCAAAGATAGAGGTGAGTAGTAGTACCCAGGCTGACAATGAGGCACCGCTGTCAGAGGATGCCAAACTTCCTGTGGAAGTGGAGCTGGGAAGGGTTACAAAGAGAGAGTTGAGACAGGCTCAGCTCTCAGACCCTACATTGCAAGGCCTGAGGCAGGTAGCTAGTGAGGCACCTGATTCTCAAGGGAATGGGGAATCTGTATACTGGGACAAAGGATTACTGTATAGAGAGTGGACCCCTAAGAAATGGTTGGGAGGTGAGAGGATACAGCACTTGGTAGTGCCTAGAGAATACCATCTGGTGCTTCTAGCCATAGTCCATGATATTCCCTTTACAGGTCATATGGGCATACAACATGCAAAGAGACATATTATGCAGACCTTTTATTGGTCTGGAATTTCCAGAGATGATTCAGGGTACATCAGGACCTGTGAGCGGTGTCAAAAGGTAGGCAAGGCAGGACACAAGGTGAGAGCACCTTTGATGCCTTTGCCTGTGATGGAAGAACCATTTCAGATGGTAGCTATCGATATTGTGGGCCTTCGGAGTACCTCAAGTTCCACAGAGAAAAAGTATATCCTAGTGGTAGTAGATTATGCTACAAGATGCCTTGAGGCAGTGGCTTTGTCCTCCATTGAGGTGGAAAAGGTGGCAAATGCTTTGTTAGAGATTTTCAGCAGGATAGGTTTCCCAAAAGAAATACTGACTGACAGAGGCACCAATTTCATGTCAGATCTTCTGGCTTATCTGTGGAAGGACTGTAGGGTAAAGCACCTAGAGACCACCCCCTACCATCCCCAGACTAATGGTCTTGTTGAGAGGTTAAACTCTACAATCAAGTCCATGCTACAAGCATTTGCAGACCAGTTTAAGAGGGAGTGGGCAAATATTTGCCCCATTTGTTGTTAGCTTACAGAGAGGTTCCCCAGGAATCCATGGGTTATTCATCCTTTGAGTTGCTGTATTGGCATAGGGTGAGGAGACCTCTAGATTTAATTAGTGATGAGTGGGAAGGTGAGTGTGAATCCCACAAGGAGACTGTTGTGGCATATGTCCTAAACCTCAGGACAAGGCTCAGGAAAGTCATGGGCTTGGCCCAGGAGAACCTTGCAGAAGCCCAACAACAGAAAAAAGGTCTGGTATGACAGGAATGCTCGAGTTAGACGATATGCTGTAGGGCAGCAGGTGATGGTTCTCATTTCTGTCAGACACAACAAGCTGCAAGCAGCTTGGCAGGGACCCTACAAGGTGGTAAGAAAGGTACGTGATGTTAATTACATGGTAGACCTGCTAGGCAGAAGGCAGGGGCACAAATTGTACCACGTTAACATGATGAAACCTTACCTTGATGGGGGGCCCTTGTGCTGAGTATTTGCAGTGGATTACAGGAGGAGTCTGAGGGAGATCTGGTGACTGATCTCAGTGAGGCCCAGACTGACACCTCAGTGGAAGGGGCAGCTATGTCCTACCCAGGTTCGAGAAATCCAAGCAGTGTTACAGGAGTTTGGGGACATGTTCATTGGGAAACCAGTGTGCACCCACCCGGTGCAGCACCAGGTGGATACAGGACCCCAAAGGCCTATTAGACAGGCCCCTTATAGGATGCCTGAGATAGTCAAATAGACTCTGAGGGAGGGGATACAGGAAAAGTTGGAGCTAGGGGTAATTCAAGAGTCCAACAGTCACTGGGATTCCCCAGTAGTGCTGGTGTCAAAGAAGGATGGCAGCACCAGGTTCTGTGTGGACTACAGGAAATGAAATAGTCACACAGAGTCAGATGCTTACCCCATGCCTAGCTCGGATGAGACTGTGAAGCGGCTGGGTGGGGCTAAGTATCTTACCATCATTGATCTTACCAAGGGTTACTGGCAGGTGACCTTGACTCTCAGTGCTAGAGAGAGGTTAGCCTTTGTGACTCCTATTGGCTTGTATGAGTTGACAAAGATGCCCTTTAGGATGAAAAATTCCCCAGCAACTTTCCAGAGGCTGGTAGATCATATCCTAGCAGGAGCAGGAGGGTTTGCCCTTGCTTACCTAGATGATATTGCCATCTACAGGCATTCCTGGCAAGAGCACCTTCAACATGTCAGGAAGGTGCTGGGCAGACTACAGAGGGCAGAGTTGACCATTAAACTTAGCAAATATCAGGTGGGTATGGCTGAGGTCTCCTACCCAGGACATAGAGTGGAGAGTGGTAAGATCAGGCCAGAACTTGCCAAAATGGAAGCCATTCAGGCATGGCCTGCATCTGTTACCAAAAAGCAGGTGGGGGGCATTCTTTGGGACAGCAGGGTACTATAGAAAGTTTATCCCCAGTTATAGTATCATAGCTGCTCCCCTCACAGACCTGACAAGGAAAAAAACAGGCCAGATAAGGTTGTGTGGACCCCAGCATGTGAACAGGCATTCCTGAAGCTTAAAGAAGCTTTGGGAGGAGCCCCCTGCATTAGCCAGTCCAGATTACAGCAAAAAGTTTGTTGTGCAGGTAGATGCTTCAAACCATGGGGTAGGGGCTATACTTAGCCAGACTTCTTCAGAGGGAGAAGAGCACCCAGTGATTTATCTCAGTTGTAGGCTCCAACTTAGAGAGGAATGCTATGCAGCTGTTGAAAAGGAATGTCTAGCCATAGTGTGGGCACTGCAGAAACTTAAGTCTTATCTGTATGGAAGGAAATTCACTGTAGTTACAGATCACTATCCCCTAACATGGTTACACCGAGCCAGCCAGCAAAATGCCAAGTTGCTAAGATGGAGCCTAGTTTTGCAAGCATATATGTCAGTGCAGCACTGCAGTGGAGTTTGCTATGCCAACACAGCTGGGCTCTCAAGACAGGGGAATGGGGTAAGGTATACTCAGATAGACCTAACCCTCTCAAGCAACATTTCTCAAGGATCACTTGAAAAACTAGCTGGAGTTCTCGGGGGGGGGGGATATGAAAAACTAAGGGGCTGCCAGCCCAGTCAAATAGAATCTTGTAAATAATTCTATGTCATTTGTAAATAATATAATCCACAGACTTGTTCTACAATGTAAAGAGAACTAGGTTTTTTGATTAAGCTGTATGTTCTCGGCTTCAGATATGTAACCACAGTACACACTGCTGGAAGAAAGCTGATAAAGTAAAGCATTTTATGACTATTTGATCTCAAAGCTCAGAGACAGGATGTCTGGACTAAGGAATTATTTCTGTTGTCTTAGGACTAGAGTTAATTACATGTAAAATATCTTTATTGCTGTGGCTTCCTGGCCAGGTGCAAGACTACTAAAAGAAATGTAAATTTTGAGTTTCTGTTAGCCTGGGAACCAGAGAAGTGTCAAGAATGATGCAATGTAAAACGACTCAGCAGTTCTGTGTTATCAATTTAAGACTTTCTCAGAGAGAGAGAGAATTAAGGATTTTGGATTTTGTCTGAACCTGTTAACAGCTCACCAGCACTCTGTCTTGTAAGGAAAGTAGTATTGAAAACTGTGACTTTTCTTAGCGTTAGATAGGAATTTAGCCAGATTAGACTACATGTTTTCTATATTTGTCAGACTAACCTATGATATTGTTTTAAAGTTTTTCCTGTGATTGATGAACTCTGTTATGTCATTGTGTTGAAGTAAGAAGTACTGTCTTGTGTTTTTATTATTTATTATTAAGTAATTTTAAACCTTTAAACTGTGGCTGTATTGTGTAGAGATAATTTAAGCTCTTAGAGTACATTGCGTGTATTTGGTGATACTGTACCAGCCACTCCTAAATAGCCTTCAAGTCTCAGTCACACTTACTATTTGGATAATAATACTGCACAGTAAAATTGGTCACCCTTTAGGAAGGGCCTTATTAATAGCTCATATTAGTGGTTGATGGCAGTCGGTACTACCTTATAGTCTGGGCAGAAAGAGGGCACAGCTGGAGAACCTGTTGCCAGCCTTCCCCAGAAGTGTCTGTGGGTTTGTATCTAAATCAAATCTTAAAGTTTGTGTGTGTGTTGGTTCCCTATTATGCTGTCACAGACGCAGGTTGTCGAATGTGTCTTTGTCGAACAGTAAAGCACGAAAAGGCAAAATAGCGAAATGGCACTTCAGCGAATTCTTTCCCTGGGAAAGAATTTGTTTGGCTGCTTTTGCTACTTTGCCTTTTCAGCACTGTAGTGCAATCTTGGAGTTGGTATATTTAAGTAGGGGGTGTGGGGGCACAGCCCCCCACATCAGGGGGTGTGGGGAAAAGCCCCCCACGTTAAGTAATGTTTTACTGTTTTTTTTTTCAGAACAGCAAATATTTTCCATTGGAAAATAATTGCTGTTCGGACGTTTCGATGTAAGCTTTCGCTTACATGTGGTTAATTATCTGTCATTCACTCTTTTGAGCATTCAGTATGATAATATAGACCCTGTGTGTCAGCTGCTTGGGCAGGACACAAAGCACTGGTTGGACAGAAAGGGTGCTGGAGGTTTTAGCTTGACCACTAGGCTGAGATCTGGACCATATAGCTGTGCCAGTGGGGATTCTTATTGGGGATCTGGAGATAAAGGGAGAAACCAGCCCCAGAATGACTGTGATCTCTGTGTGCTCTTAAGGGAAATTGTACTTTATTGTGTATGTACCTGTTATCCTCCCAATGTGCACGCCCATCATGGGTGTTAGTGGTGAAGATTGAAGCTCTTGATTACTGGGCCAGTGCACGGCCATCACACTGGCAACCCAGGCAGTTACCACAACTCATATATCTGCACAACTCTCAACTGTATGTGATGTTTACTGGGGGGATATCCCACAGGGTCATATACTCAGGGATGCAAGTTATGCACTGGAACTGTGGCTGATGACGTCCATCAGAAATGCACACATGCCAACTGTAGAATGTGATATTGAGGCACACAGTCTAACAAGAGATATTGTAGAATGTGTGTTTGAGCTGCTAAAGTCACATTTCTGGTGCCTAGATAAATCTGGGGGAGCCCTGTAATACAATCCCTGTACATGTGCTGAAATATTCACCATCTGTGCCATGCTTCACAACTTTATCCTAGAAAAACAGCTTCAGCAGGAACAGGAAGGGGAAGGGCCACACATTCCACCACCGATGGCAAGGTCACCACAGCCACACACAGGTGAGGAGTCAAATGGGGAACCAGCAGCTGCTGTGGGTGAAGGCAGATATAGGCATGCACAACATGGCCTCACACTGGCCAAAAGGCAATGGATAACACACACGTTCACCACCTAAGGGGCCAAAACCTTCATCCTATGCACACACATACAGTAACATTGATACCAGGCAGCACTCACAACCTTTACTTACCCATGTAATAGCTGTGTCCTGCTAGCATCAGAGTCAGCCTTGAACTAAAACTCTTGCAACTGCTATATTTCCAACGTAAGTGTTGAACCCGGAAAAGAAGAATACAAATGAAGAAGTTAAGCAAAACGTAAGGACACCATCATCACAATAATAATAACAAGGGGAAAATATTTGCTTTATAAGTCCATTAGCAATACAATTAACTGAAACTTGGATGACATGTCCACCCCAAGTCCATGTGTAATGAAGCAGTATGTGTTGTTAACTGTATCAATCTATAAATAGTTAACCCCCCCAAAAAATTATTTAATCAACTTAACTATTGCTGTTAATATTTTACTATACAATAAATAATTAAAAATTGACATATGTAAGCCTACCTAGAAGCTCCTCCTGGGACATACTTGTCCTCCCTGAAACAGCAGCACCAACATCAATCACATGTTGTTGAGCACTTGCCACTGAGCTCTCTGGATCCCTGGCAGTGAACAGGAACTCTTTATCTGGTGCCAGTGGTGGCCCTGTATCAGGACCTCCCTCAGTAGCCAGCTGTCCATGGGCCACTGCAGCTCCTCTCCTCCGGGTAGATGAAATCATGTCAGGGGCCCTATGATGCACCTGATCATATGTCCTGCTGCATCCCTCAACATTTATGTCATTCACAATCTGTTTCCAAATTTGCATTAGGTTCATAGGTTCGTACTAGGCTATCTGCCCTAGGGCATTTATAAGCCTAGCCAGAGTGTATGTGGCCTACACCACCCCTTGGGATGAGAATACTATGCCCTTTTAGGGTTTAGTTTACTATGCCTCTGTCTAGTAGTGACAAAGAGATGACCCCCGGGGTAAACCTACGATCTCCCATCCACTCGTCGAGATTTCTCTTGAATAGAGTCAGTGAGGGGCTCTGCCTAACATGGACTGGGATTCTGTTCCAGAGTGTAGGGAGCCTCTGGGTTATGAATCTGTCCCTCCAGCACGTTCTATTTATTTCTGTGTTGAGGTTTAAGTCACTTGTTCTCGTGGCTCTGATGGATTTGGATTTTCTGAGGTGGAGCATGTCCATTAATTCAGGATTGGACATGGCCTTATACGTCAGGCACAGATCACCTCTGAGTAGGCGGTATGCGACTGAATAGAGCTGGAGTTTTTCAGTCGGGCAGCATATGACATATGTTTAAGACCCTTTATCCTCTTGGTGAGGAACTTTTGGGGTCTTTCCAACTGCTGCAGGTGTCGGGTGAGATACATCCCAAATGGGGCATTGTACTCAATCATTGGCCTGATAAGAGAAGAGTACAGGGGCACAATGACCTCTCTTGATCTAGATGTGAAACCCTTCATGATAAGGTGGGCAATATAGAAGGTCTTCCTAACCACTTTGGCTATGTGAGTGTCAAATGAGAGGTTACTGTCAACCTGGGTCCCTAGGTCCCTGATTACCTCTTCCGACTTAATGGATTACCGCCTATGTGGTAATTTGTCGGTACCTTGTTTTTCCCAAAGGGTATGACTATACATTTTTTGGCATTTAGCTTAAGGCCATGGCTCTGGCACCAATTATCCATTTCTATGAGGCCTCTCTGAAGGATGTTTGTGTCCGCTGGAGTATCAATTATGGCGCCCAGTTTGCAGTCATCTGCGAACTTTGTCAGCCACAATCCTCCTATGTTTGCCTGTACCTCGGAAAAATAAATGCCGAACAAGAGGGGTCCGAGGACTGAGCCCTGTGGGACACCGCTTGTGACTGGCTTAGAGTCTGACATAGCTCCAGCAACTCTGACCCTGTGGGTTCTGTCCTTGAGCCAGTTTGCAACCCATCTTGTGACATATGGGTTTACATTTAAGCTGGTGAGTTTGTCTATGATGCCCGAGTGGGGTATTGTGTCAAAGGCTTTTGCAAGGTCAAGGTAGGCTGTGTGAACTGCCTTACCCTCATCAATGGCCTTAGTGACTGTTTCAAAAAAGTCGACCAAGTTCAGAAGGCAGGATCTGCCCTTGACAAAGCCAAATTGGGTAGGATCCAATGTCTGTAGGTCCCCAATGTCTTTGTTTATGAGTTCCATAATGATCCTCTCCATAGCTTTGCAGACCAGGCTTGTCAGGCTTATGGGGCGGTAATTTCCAGGGTCCATAGAAGCACCGCCTTTGTGAAGTGGGACCACTGTTGCCGTACGCCACTCTTTGGGTACGAATCCTGTGGTAAGGCTAAGATTAAACAGCAGCCTTATGTGTGGGTTTAGTTCCTCTTGGAGTTCATGTAGCACACAGCCCGGGACACCATCCGGTCCCATTGATGCTGTGTTTTAGCTTTAGAGAGCGGCTCTCACCTGGGCATCTGAGATGTTAGGAGGCTACACTCTGCTGGGATAGTTATTTCTCCTTTTGGGGGAGGGAGGAGAAATTTGCACTGAACCTGTCTGCCAGAATGTTGGCAATGTCAGTGGGTTCAGTGTATTTTGTGTCATTTTGGACTAACTCTGAGCATATCTGGGAGTTTCCACCCAGGTTTCTAACATAGCTAAAGAAGGCCTCGTGATTGTCTTTTGTGTCATTTGCGATTTTTCTCTCAAAGTTGGCCTTGGATGATTTTATGAGTGATCGTAGTTTTTTGCTAGTACTGATCAGAGATGCCTTACCTTTTAGGGATTTTGCTCTGTCGTGTAGTAGCTTTCTCCTTCTGTTGTAAAGTTTGTTTATGGCTGGGGTCCACCAGACCAGTCGCCTGCCTTTGGGGGAATGGGTCTTGGTTTTATTTGGGATTGCATGATCCATGCATTCTTGAAGGTGCCCATAGAAGGCATTTGCAAAGGATTCAGCAGTGTGGGTTGTGGTTTCCACTGGCCCAGGGGCCTTGAAAGATACCACTTCAGTCTTAAGAAGTGTGAAGTTTGCTTTTGAGAAGTTCTTCACTGTGGTCTTTTGTGCAGGGGTGGGGGCGGGATGTGGATTTCCAGTGAGATTAATTTATGGTCTGATCTTACCAAAGAGGGATGTACTTCCGGTGTGGAGCATTTTGTCCCCATGTTTGTGATGATCAGGTCTAGTATATTGTCTCCTCTTGTGGGAATGGTGACTAGTTGTTCCATTGCATTTGAGTTTATGAATTCTAAGAACCTTTGGGCTAGAGTGTTGGGACTTGAGTAATGTTCCCAGTCTATGTTTGGGTAGTTGAAGTCTCCCAAAATGATGGTATTTGGAGAGACATTCATACTCTCCAGTGTCTTCAGGAAGGCTGTGTGGGGTTCCTGAGTTTGAGAGGGTGGTCTGTAGCATGCTACAAACTGTAAGGCAGTTTTGCCTATGGTTAGTTGCACCTGGATAGTCTCCGATGCTTGATGCGTTGCCACTAACCTGGAGGTGTGGGTATCTTTGATGAAAATGGATACTCCCCCTCTTTTTGTGGTTCTGTCCAAGTTTTGGGGCCGGAAAGCATGATATGAGGTAAAACCTGATAGTGCTGGGGTGCTCTCAGGAGCCTTGAACCAGGTTTCAGTCACTGCACAGACATCGATGTTCTCCATACTGAGGAGGGCTTCGAGGCGTGCATCTTGAGGTTTAGACGCCTGGCATTGAGCAGCATTACCCTTAGTTTTTTCCACTTGTGTTTTCTAGGAGGTAGGTTTGTCATTTGAGCCTTGCCTAAAAAGGCACTATGGGGTGGCAAGAGCCTTGGCCAATATCCGGAAGCCCAGGGTGACCGGTGCAAACCATCCCTTGTGAAGCAGCGTGGCTTGTCAAGCATGTCATCCCAAGCAGACAGACACTGGATCCCCTTAGAATGACACCAGTAATTAAGCCAATTGTTAAAACTGATCATTTTGTCTTTGTACTGTGGCATCATTCTTGGTGAGGGTAAGATGCTGCTCAGGGTCAGGGTCATACCGGCCTGGGCTACATAATCAGAGAGCTCCTCTATGTCTCTTTTCATGTAGTCCAGGGAGGTGCGTCTCAGGTCGTTCACACCTGCATGTACAATGACTGAGTCATATTTGTACTTGCTGTGGAGTGACCTGAGTGCTTGTGTTATGTGGCGGATTCTAGCTCCCGACAGGCAGCTTACTGTGACCCTCTCCTTGTTCAGTCTGGTGAGCGGGACGTCAGTGTGCCTGACTATGGAGTCACCTATTACAAGTGTGTCTGGCATGTTGTTTGGCCTTAAGGGCTGTGACTGTTTAGCACACTGACTTTGTGAACTATGTGTTGCATTTGCTATGTCTTGAGGTGGTGGTTTCTTCCAAACATATCTTCCAAACATATCCCCATGTCCTCTCTCAAGCAAAAAGGCACTATGCTGACGAAAGGCTTGGATGATCACTCCATTCTCTGAGACACTGAAGGGGGTTTGTGGAGACTGGGACACTTGGGTGCCATAGTCCTAAGTGACATAAAATAAAAAAGGATGCTATGCATAAATATCACATGCATAAAAGTCCTGTTTAGATATAACACGTATTATTACCTTTTCAATATGACCCACTGGAGAGAAAAAACTTCAGTTATTCAAATATAAAAATGGGTTATGTGATTCTAACATATTACACACAAATCAGAGCTTCCCCACATACAAATCAAGGTTCCTCCAACCCCAAAACAACAGGCAAATGACATTTTATACCAAACAAGGAATAACACATCAGTCAATTATAAGTGCTTTCAAACTGTCCCAAAAAAGTGTACACATTTACCACAGAACAGTCATTTTCATGCAATTTCCAGTCACCTCTACCTGTGCCCAGCACTCCCCTAGAGGTACCTATGGGCCATCCTAGAAGGCTAACACTCTTGTGTTATTGACAATATTAGACATTTACATTTCACTGAAATAACATAGGGGAGTGTAAAGAGAAACAGTTGTAACAGTAACACTTGTGATGAAAGTTAATAAGGCTGTGTATCTGAGAAAGTAAAATGCCCTGACAAAAATGCCTATGCCATCAGTAAACATCTAACAAGTGCATACATATTAAATTTGCATTTGCTAATGCATATATATATATATATATATATATATATATATATATATATATGGGTCTACCTGAATATATTGAAACCCCATATCAGCAAATTCCATTTCATCGAGACAGCAATATTGCATCATCACTTATGCAAAACCTTAAACCAGTGAAAACATTCATTGTGAATCTAACCACTTGGCCACCCTGGAGGTATTTGTCTTTTTCTCCACTATAGGGTGATCTCGGCATTGGTATGTAAAGTTGGTGTGTGGGGGCACAGCTCATCACATCAGGGGGTGTGGAGGGTGAAGCCCCGATATACCAACTCTGAAAACACATTACAGTGAGGAAAATACTAAATTTCTCATTATGAGCTATACCAAGATCTCCATTCTGAATTTTTTAAGTTTCAAAGCTTCAATCCTATGGTCTTGACCATTTTTAGTCCAACATTTTGAAACTTTGAGCTTGTGAAGGGAAACCATATATATCTTAGAATATTTTTCCTAGTTATATGAGAGCAAAGCCAGTATATAACTGCAATATTTAATCATACATACCTTATCAAAATTAGTAGTCTTCTTTACAGATAAATCCAAAGTAACAGCAGTCTTCTTCTGTGTTATCCACATAGACAACATTCCGCACCTTCAGGTTCCCTAGCTACAGGGTTCCCATTTTATAGTGTATATTCAGACCTGTAAGTATGGTGAAGATGCAAATGAGGAGCAAATTCATTAGAATTGCTGAATCTCAAAATCTTGGCTCTGTGCATCAGATGTAAACATAGTACAGACTTTCCCTCAGTGTTTGTTGCTAACGGATTGCAAATGTGAATGTTTACTGGTAGGAAGAAGGAAAAAAAACAACAACAGTTTAGACTCCCTTACCTCCAGTGGGGGTGTTGGCCAGATTACACTTACAAAGTGTAGAAGTAATTGTATTAAGGTTTTAAATGTACGTAAGTAGCACACATTTCACATTTTCTGTTCAGTAATATCCAAATTCCCCTGCATTTCTTGAAAACTGTATATTATTGCCATTTAATGTTTTCATACATTTTAAGGACAGCAATAAAAATGCCTTACAGACTGCATGTCTCAGGTTACTGCTCAATTAAGAGAAGCATGAACACCATACAAAGATAAGAAAGAGCTGTATTTCTGCAAAGAATAGTCAAAAATGGTTGTGCGATCACTCATTGCACTACAATTGAAATAGACATGTGCAAAACCAACTTAGAAGTGTACAAGTGTTATATGTCTTGTTAATACTGAGAGTGATTTTGGACTTGCTTGTATGCACTATGATTTTCATTCCTGCTGTAAAGCTGCTTCTGTGGGAAAGAGGGATAAGACACCCTTGTGACATCCCCACCCTGGGCCAGTAATCAAGGAGCCTGAATCCTCACCACTGACACTGGAGAGGGACATTACTTGGAATACAAATGGATATACTCAGTATTTCCAGATGCAGACATCTCTGCATGAAGCAAAATTTACCTTAGTAGCATACAGGGCACACATTCAGCCCAGGGTCTGGGTGTCTCTATTGGTCTCTCTCTAGGTCCTCAGGAAGGCACCTCACTGGCACTGTGAAAGCAATGCTTCATGTCCCTGCCCTAAGTAGCTGACACACACACTCTCTGAGATTTAATTTACACACACACACACACACACACACACACACACACACACACACACACACACACTTACACACATGCACACACATAGGAAAGGCTGGCACAGATTACCCACTGTACTGACCCAGACTATAAGGTAGAGTCACTGCCACTAGTCAGTTACTATAAGGCTCTTAAAAGGGTACCAAATTATACTGAGTGAAGTTAATATTAACACAAATGGTAATGTAGACCAAACAGCAAGGCTTTCAGGAGTGGCCAGAGTTATCACCAAATAAATATGTGCAAATATTCTCAAAGCTTAAATATTTTCTAAAAGGACCAACCACACTGGACAGTTTAAATATATTTAATGATAAATAATAAAAGAACAAGAAAATACTAAATATATATTTACAGTAAACCACAGAGTTCAAATTACAAGCAATATTGAAAATAACATTGATGGACAGACTCATACAAATAAAGAAAAACAACCTCTAAACTAAACTTCACTATATTCCTGACTGATGATAGGAGAATTGCTACTCCCTAATAACTCACTTGATAGAGCAAGGCACAATGAAATATGTGAGCAGTCTTTCTACTCAGGTTCCCCAAAACAAAATACTCAGAGGTTACTCCCTGCAAAATAAAATATCTAAGATGGCTTGCAGAATGACCTCATCTGATCACCTGACTCTAGGTTCTCACAGTACCCCCCCTTTGAAGCTGAGACAGAAATTTAGCATAAATGGCTACAATACATGTCTAAATGTTTATGACAATACCTGGAGATTCCCCTCTTTTTACTGAGCTAATGAACAAAGGCTTCATCCAGACCCACCATCTCTGGTCCTATTCAGCACTGTAGGTCCTATTTTAATGGCTTAAAAGCTCATTTACATTTCCCTTATTTTTCTTACAATAAGATAGCTGGTTAACCTCTGCTGTCCCAGTGTCCTCAATTAAAACATATGCATTTAATTCAGTTATAATAATGCACATGCATTTCTTTTCAATCCTGCAGGGTGCACTATTGGTACATTGTAACATTAACAAACCTCACAAATACATTTTCAGCACAAGCATTTGTACACATCAGTTTGATATACAAATGATATATAATTATTTACAAAATTCCAGCTAGCTGTGCTTCCACAAATCAAACATCCACTGCCCTACTTCTCCTGGCATGACTGGCAGTACCTCCTATTGTCACAATGCTTACTGTGTCTTTTAGGTTCATTGGTGTGAGAGTTCAAATCCAGACTTGTGTAAAATACATCATCTGTACTAACATTTGTAATATTGTTTATTTCATATTTTTAATTCCAGTGTTTGAGCGGTGTGTGGCTTAGTGCAAACATGGGAAATGGATAAATACAATAAATGTCATGCAATGTACTTCTATGATAATGAATACATAAACTACACCTGTGAATCAAGTGTGTGTGCGTGTGTGTGTGTGTGTGTGTGTGTGTGTGTGTGTGTGTGTGTGTGTGTGCGTGTAGTACATCTGTGTGTGTGTGTGTGTGTGTGTGTGTGTGTGTGTGTGTGTGTGTGTGTGTGTGTGTGTGTGTGTGTGTGGGTGTGTGTGTGCGTGTAGTACATCTGATACACATGGTGATCCATACAATATATACTATTTGAATGTCACTTACCACTGCAGAAACCTGGACTAATGACCCACACACAAAACAGACAGAACACCTGCAGGCAAGAAGCAGACATTCTTGATTTCAAAAACGATACATTATTGCATCTTTTGCTGTATATCACACAAACCTGCTAAGTGGCATTGGGTGGTGGTTAGCAACCTTTCCCAACATCTGCAGGTCTAGAACACCTGCAGACAGGCAGCAGACTGTGGACAATTTCAGAATGGATACATTGTATACTCTTATTGTTGCTGCTGTGCAAACACACTAAGCAGCATTGTGTGGTGGTTAACAGACAATTTAACAATGAATATGAAAATAACCAACTGTTTTAACTATTCCTGTGACACCAAGTGTAAGTATAGGACTGCAATACAGATGACCCTGGGTTTTAATACAACTTCCAAATATTTTTACTGTTGTTCCATTGTACTTTCTATTAAAATTCACATGAAAAAAATTATTACATGCTCCCAATTTGATTAAAGGTTGTACACTCAGTTTTAATAAATATATATAAAACAAAATTAAACATAATTATAAATAACAATAAGTATGTATAGCAGTGGAGCTCATATGAATTATTGTGTGAGGGTATACTAACTATTATGCTTCTGTAGTCATGTGTTCTCTGGCCTTGGATGACCTTCAGACTTCAGTAATACTCATACACACATGAATGTGTAAGCCAAGACCTTGCCAGGTTACACACACACATTGTTAACCCTTCAGTCTATGTGTATGTATAAATAATTCATGAGTGTATCAGAGAAACACTTATTTTGTGGCAAGGATGGAAAAGCACTATTATGGAAGAAAATGTTTTGTCTTTCATGCATAGGCTTGAATCCCACATTGTAAAAATTAATTTTATCAGTGTGTAAAGCCACACAAAACATGTGTCAGGTTAGAACATTTATGCCCCCAGTACACGTCTGCAGACATAAATTATCTAATAGTTACAGCAGCAAACAACTCTCAAACTAATGCCAAGTATCAAATTAACCTTCCAGTTTCAAAAACTGCTTTCCTCTCTGTTTGACACTGATGCTCTCTGCTTAACATCATGCAAATGAGGTTGGCATAATTGTTTAGGTTTGCGCACTGCCAGTAAATGCGATAACATGCACTGGCGGAAAATTTTTCTTACCTATTGCTGTTTTCCTTGGTCGGATATGTCTGGTGGTAGAAGGGAAAATGCCCATTTTAGGGTGCAGAAGTGGGGTGTTGAGGAGTCCAGAATCTTCATTGAACTCCTGTAAAGCAGCACAGCTGAAGCTCTTGCATGGGACTATATAGGTTCCTAGTACAAGTTTGAGGCATGGAATATTCTGGCCAAGGCTGTCTCCATTAAGAATGGCATTCCATGTACTGGAGAACATATTTTTAATGACCTGAAAATGTGCAAGGGGGATACAGCCAACCAGCGGCTGGAAGAGTTCAGGACTGCTGACATCCCACAGTTGTGTGAGTATACTGATAAAGAGAATTTATAATAGATAGAAAGCTGCATAAAGGCAAGACTGCTATTCATAATGCTCTTCTCTTGTTTTTTTCTCTTTTTTCTAGAGCCAAACAAGAGATTATAGTGAATAGAGATGCCTATGCTGAGCATCTCGAGAGCCTTAGGGAAGCAAGGTATATATATGCAGCATAATATAACTATTATTTTAGCTAAAGTATTGCTCTTCTATACAGCTGTAGTAAAGTAAGCATGCATATCCTAATTGTAAAAGCAAACATGCATACTTAGTCTGTAGCACAAGCCAACTGTAGAAGTCAAGTCTAATAACTGTACTCAGATGTTGTGGGTTCAAATACCACAAGTAGCAAATATATAGCAAAGTCCTTTAAAAGTATTGCATAATTTAATTTCAACACAAGTGACATAAATGTCCTGCTGTTAACTTAATCTGCAGAATTGGATCAAGCATCTGTACAATATATGCACTTTGCAAAGATTACGTTGAACAATATTTACTTATAGTTTGTAGTTGTTAAGAAGTATACTTAAATGTAAAAGTAGAGATAAAATATTGATAATGCATTGTAAGTCATATATGTTACTAATTACATCTATTTTTTCTCTTACCCCAACTCTTATCTCTCTTTTTTTTCTATGTGTTGTCAAAACATTTCCATGTCATCCATCTCTGACAAATCACAAAATGCTTTACAGCACAGGGAGCTAGATCAACCCCCATGGCTCAGCCTGCACCTACTCTTGCACTGATGCCCAGCACATCTGGGACCCAATGTGGCAGTACTGTCCCTGCTGCCTCTGCACTACCTGGGCCCTCCACATCAGGTAGCATTACCCCAACAGATGGTGCCGTGTTATCCTCTGTGAGTAGTAGCAGAGGTGGGGATTTTATCACCCAACAGAAGATGCCAGAGTTTGTACATAAGGTTGTGCACAGCACCATTGGTGCATGCCTACACTGGATGGAGAGGCTGCTCTTATTTATGGTCCATAGGAGAAGATGTCAACCACTCTAAAAGTCAGCAGAGTAAGAGGACAGTGATTACATTCCTGCAAGTGAGGACTGGATTCTCACTGTCCCCATGTTTGATAGGCATGGACATCTGTTGTCCTCTCCCTAACCCCAGTCATGGTGTCCTCACCATCCCTGTGTCTTGTCTTGTTTGTCCTGTTTGTTTACATCTGCTTCATCACCTACTCTACTTACCTGACCCAGAAATACCTATGTCCCTTGCCCAACATTCCTCTCTTACTGAAGTAAAAAAAAACATGAGCACCTGTCCCACAAAAATAAATAAATAAATAATATTTTATCCCATATATAGCTCTCCACTTTGTACGTGTATTCTTGACATATTTGATTTGATCCAACTGACTATACAACATGATTGTGTTGTTGTCACCCCTTTTAGATGAGGTGACAGACCAAATTCAGCTAATATTCTGTACATATTTTAATTTCACACGGTTGAACAAGTGGATAGCTATGTTCTTTCCCACCTCCCTCTTGTACAGTCTTATATTGCAATCTTTTTGTTCTTCTCCCTGCTTGCCCCCCATTTCACCACTTTTCTATCTACCCCATTTTAACACTTTTAATTGGGTCAAAAATAGAATCACACACCATACACATAAGTTAAAAAAAAGGCAGAGGAGCCCTTCACTTTTTGGCTTCTGTGTTTGCGTGAAGTTTGGCATCGTGCACAAATGTCAAGTGACAGTGAACAGCTCTTTACTGGTGTAGTTTCCTCTGTGCAATGCTGCTTAAACATGCTGCACTAAGGTAACATACAGTGAATGTAGAATAAAGAATTATTTCATTGCAGTATAAATATTTTAAAACTAATCCAAAATACTGCTACAGGTTTGGAAAGCAATGACATTCAGCAGAAAAGTTAGTCAGTCTTTCAATAAACTTTATTTCAATAAAATAAACACTTTCGTTCACTTAAACCATATGTGAACTTCTTCAGACTCTTCAGCCACAGTAACAGCTCTGTTTAAAAAGACTCAAGTACAATGATGCAATCATTACATCACTTCCTTCCTCAAGTGTCTTAAAGGTCAAGCCACCTTTTTCTTTAAAACATTTTTAAAGATGTTTTAAATATAAAACGAGACAGGTACAGACCAAACTACCTTATTATTTAAATAACTTGTTTTAACCCAAAAGGTATACAAGGCCAAATTACCTTATTATTTAAATAACTTGTTTTAACCCAAAAGATTAATTATTTTGTAGTTTGTGTCATGAAATCAGAAGTTTATATTTTAAAACTATTAGCTATACCTGGATTAGAACCATATATCATCCGGGCTACAAAAGACATCTTTCAATGCATTTACATCTGCTGCCACAGACTTAGCTAGGCACCATGTGTATTCCTTACATTCAGTACTATACACATTGTGACTGACACACCCCTTCACTTAACATGTTTGTGTGGGGGTAAGCAAAGCAATGGAACTGTGCATCTCGCATGCACAAAGACTTAGCATTCACATAGCCCCACACATCCTCCTTTGTCCTTTGGCTGCATGACTTAATTCCTGTAGGGGACTGAAGGATGTCCTCATGCCAAATATACATACACACATCATGAAGCAGAGTCCTTCCATCAGCCTATGCAAGCCATCCCCAGACCACTGCATTTATGATTGCTAATTCTGTCATGGTGTAGTGTACAGGTCCCATATGGACAGTGGAAGAATGTAAGGTAATCCAGCAAATATACACATATGCACAATAGTCTTACTGTCTTCCATAATATACATATAGAGATTTTTACTTTCCTGTTATAATAATGGCTAGGATTTCATGTGATATTGGCCATTAGCCTAATAGTGTCCTATGACCCTATGATCGGTTGACATGTCAGTGTTGCTGTCACTGACATATGCTATATTGAGGTGTGAATGTACAGTATGGCTGTGAGCTAATGCATTGATGGCCATTGCTGCCATTGCATTACATGCTACTTATATAACAGCTATAGTGATATGCCCCCTGAGAACTGTTTACATAGGGTCATATTTTCATAGGAGATTACTAGGCTAGCGGCCCCTACAAAGACTTACAAGCATAGCCATGTTCATCCCAAGTAGGTGAATGTAATTCACAGCATGAGTCTATGGTCATGACTGACTACCCCTGTCCATTAGGGACATGGGTGACACCCCCAAGGTGAATTTGCAGTCTCCTATCCATTTGTCTAGGTGGCGCTTGAATAGGGTCATTGAGGAGTTCTGCTTCATGTTATTTGGAAGTTTATGAAAGAAAAGTGGCAGTCCCTCAAGCATGTTCTGTTAATGTCACAAACTAGGTTAAGATCCCTAGAGTGAGTGACTCTTGTGCCATTAGAATTGCGGATCTTCAGCATTTCCATCAGGGCAGGATCAGAGACTGCTCTGTAGGCCAGTCAGCAGTCACATCTTAGCAGCCTAAAAAGGCACTATGGGAGAGACATGCACCTTTGCCAGTATCTGACAGCCTAGAGGACATAGGTGTAGACCATCTTTGGCAAAGCAGCATGGCCTGTCGACCATCTCATCCCAGGCTGAGAGATACTGGCTCTCCCTAGACTGACACAAGAAGCTGGGCCAGTTGTTGAAGTTGATCATTTTTTGTTTATATTGTGGCATCATCCTGGGTGAAGGTACACTCCATATAGATTCACTGTGAAGTCTGTACAGTATTATGTCGATATATGATTAGTGTTCATGCTACAACTGTCTTCATTGGCATGCCCTCATCTGCTGTACATTGCCATGTTTCACCTGTCCTCATTCCCTGTGTTCATTCCTACAATTCATCTGTGTGCCCCTATTCAATAAACACACTTACCCGACTGTTTATTTATAATGCAGTCCATGTAGCCATACTGATCATTTATACAACTTTTGCTCAGTATGCCTGGAACCCATTTCCACAATACTCTGCACTGTATACACTTTCATGTAATGTGTTGGAACTATATGTTGTTGTTGTGTCTTTCGGCTTTTCCCGGTTAGGGGTCGCCACAGTAGACCTCTGGTCTACTAATGATTGGCAGTAGATTTTTACATGCCGAGTTGC